>NC_134038.1:29193653-29518175 GCF_965140245.1 Athene noctua | reverse complement strand
CACAACCTCACCTGAAGTGGTATAGTGCTATATTTACCCACAGTAGTATGGTCAGGATTGCCTTCCCCTTAGGGCAGAGCTGTCAGCTCATGAGTCGAAGTGGTGTATTGACTTTGCTCAGTACTAAAGAAGGTAATACCATTGTTGGTGTTGGGCTTTGTAACTCAGTGAAGCCCAAGGCCTGGTGAAAGGCTTTGGTGAAGTCTACACCAAAGATGGAGTCTTATCTACACTAAAGTGCTGGATATTCAATTGTTTTTTAATTGATTACACACAGTTTCTCATATTTGGTAGAAGCACATACTAATAGTGAGCAAGAACAGCCATGTTTAAAACTGCATTCACTGACAGGTTCCACACTGTGAGCCTTTCTGTTTCTGTGTACTTGAATATTTCTGTGATCACTTCTCTTCAATTTTTAATCATGACCCAATGAGTCCTGTTATTTGTTATTTGAAGACATAAACTCCCTGGTGTGCTAAATCCATGCTGTTTAAATTTTTCTGGGGTTTGTATTATAAAACTTAGATAAATTTTCCTCATTAATACCTTTGATATTTACATCACCATCAGGCTTTGCCTTTTTTTGTTTGTTATTAGGGGTATATGTTTGAATTTTAACATATGGAAGGAGATTAGGGGAGAAAAATGTGTGAATGAACTCATATCCAAAATATAGTCAGAATCAATACTGTTATCATTTGACTGTATGATAATGCAGCAGATGACAAGATTAATATTAATCAGCCTACAACGAAAACAGCCTACACTCATAAATAAACCACTTTGAAAGACAAATGAAATGAAGTAAACATACAGACTATGATGAAATTGTGCTTATCAGAAAAATAGAATAGATGTTTTCAGAAGGTAATAGTAGGAAAGGAAGTGAAAAAAAGTTGAGTTAGAAGACTTGAAAGTCATCCAGCATATCCATGAATCTGGACAATGATCAAAAAAAATCTCTAAAGTTTCAATTTTTAAAATACTGTTCATTGTTGATTATAAAACAACATTTGTGGCTCCTGCAAATCTAGCAGACATTGTTGAAGAATTCATTTATAAAGGCTTCCTGGAATGATGGTTCCAAAGCTGAGATTCAGTTAGGCGGTCCCTTGGGTGGACTAGCAAATGTACCTCAGTCTTACAAGGTTCATATACACTACTGATAATCTGGTCTGTTGCCTCTAAGAGATAACAAGTGATAGTAAGAGATCTGAAAATACAATTATATGTGAATCATGCGAAATAACATGATAGTTTTATGTCATGACACACTGTAGGAATGGGAATGGCAAAAGTAGACACAAAAGTGGTGGGGGAAGAAAATGATAAAGATGAATGGATGAAAGTGAATGTGATATTTTTCCTCCTGGACTTCTCTGATTGTACACTGTGGCAGGTTACCTTGGCTGAAAACCAGGTGCCTACCAAGCTGTTCTATCACTTCTCTCCTCAGCAGGACAGGGTGGGGAGAAAATAAGATGGAAAAAAATTGTGGGTCAAGATAAAGGCTGTGTGTGGAAGCAAAAGAAAATGAAAGATTTACTCTCTGCTTCCCATCACCAAGCAGTGTCCATCCACTTGCCAGAAAGCAGGACTGTTGTACATGGAGTGACTGCTCCAGAAGAAAAACATTGTAAATAATTAATACGCCCCACACACACTTTCTTTTAGCTTTTACTGTTGAACATATGTCGTATTAAGGACTATCCCTTTCAGTTTGGGTCAGATGTCCTGGCTATTTTCCCTCCCAAAATCTTGCCCACCCCCAGCCCACTGGTCTTTGGGCATTAGGAGGATGCTGTGGAGACAGCCTTGGTGTGTGGGAGCACTGCTCAGCAGTAGCCAAAACACTGGTGTGTTATCAATACCTTTCTAGATACAAATACAAAGCACAGCACTATGAGGGCTGTTATGGGGGAAATTAACTCCATCTCAGCCAGACCCAATACATACACTATAGACTTTTATGCTTTATGCATGGATGAATTCCCCAGACTTCAGATGCTTGTATGTTCCTTTCAAGGAACATTGTGAAATAATGCTGTTTTTTCTACCCTGTGGAACCCATCTGAGTTGGAAGCCATGTAACTTTAGAGTGGATTCTGTGGAAAGCACTCCTTGTTTAAAAAGGAAGAATGTCCCAAGCCTGGGAATCGAAGAGTCCTCTTGTCCAACCGTGTTAGTCAAGAAAGAAGCATGATTTACACAGACTGATCTAGTCTCAGGACAAGGTTTTGTGTTTAGTCTCTCAGTGACAGACAAACTTCACTTCTTAGGATAACATATTGTGGTAAGAAAGAGTCTAAGCATTTGTAATTAACAAGCACAGTGATAATTTGAGCCTTAAATATCAAATGAACAGAAAATATAAGCAAACAAGCTCAGTCCAGCCACAGTTTTCTGAGATGAGCCAGATCATTACAGCCCTGTGAGGGTGAGGACTGATTCCTCTCAAGAGAAAACACAGGCACACGAGTAGCAGCTGTACGGTGGTTGTGGATCTTGGGATTTTGCTAGGCAGAATCACACACACACACAGATACACAGAAAGTGCCCTGTCCCAGCTCTCTGCTAATATGGTCCTCTCGGTCCAGCTGTATCAGCCTTATTATATAACTGATTAAATGGGGCCGCATATTAATTGCATCTTTAACATGTCTAACATCATCCATAGAAATATGGCTGCTACAGTTAAGTGTGAGTGTATATGCTAATATCTTCAGCAGAGACCTCATCAGGCAGTATGAGAATCACTAGACTAGAGTAACTATAGGATAAAGTCTTATTTACTTGAGCTGTGGAACCTCATACTTTTAATGTCTCGAGTCTTCGGTGCAACCCACATGACAACTCAGATGACAGTCATGCCATATGAGTCAGGCAGGCAAGAGTACGCGTCTGGTACCTGAATGATTTTAATTGCAATAGAGAATCTGTAATGAGCCCTGTTGATCTTTGTTGTTTTGTCTGTAGCAGAGTGATTAGTGACATGGGTAGGGTTAGACCCTGTAGCCAAAAGTAATTAATTTTGTTTTGCCAGTTGTGGGGAATTTTAACCTTAACATCAGAGAGAATGCCTGTGTCACTGCTTATGCATGCAATGGTAATGAAGGGTAAAGAGAAGGTGGGGGGAGGGAAGGAATTAATGACAAAATCAGTGTTACAGAAAATCAGATCAGACAGACTGTAGGCATTTCAGTACTGTTTATCTTCAGAGTATTGATTATTTGCAATCAGCAAGACGAAAACTGCTGAAGGTGAGTCAGTTGAAAAGGGAATAGATTATTTTTCATGTTAGTAGAGAATTCTTCTATTTACTTTCCATTATTTTAGCAACTTTCCTTTTTATTTATAAAAGGCTGAAGATGTCTGCATTGCAGCATAATTGGTTCTGGCTGCTAGCCACCTGACAAAGTTAATTATTGATTGTCTGTGCATTGGCCCTGTGAGAGAATCCAATGTCTATACAAATTAGTTGGAGGCAACTGTCTCATAAAGTAGTCAGGATATATCCTTTATACCTTCCTAAACAGAAATGTGATAGATTATCGGCTTTTTGAGGGAAAGGGCAAAGTATAGTACTAACTGCTATTCATGAATGACAAGGCTTCTTCACTGCTAAACTCAATTCAAATCAAAAGGTACAAGCATTAAGGAAGTGAATTCACAGATGAGTCTGAAGAATACTAATTATTTTTCAAACCCATCCCACTTTAATAAATTGCTGCTGCTAAATATATTATTTCAGGTTTTGAAGGACTGGGATTGTTGTATTCCTGGGATTTAGTTTCAAAATACATTCTTCCCATTACATTTTGAAATAAAGATATATATATATATTATTATGTTATATAAATACATATATTATGTATCTATAACCATAGAATTTATGTCTTCAAATAACAAATTTTGCTATCTGCAATCTCACAAAAGTTAAGATACATGTTTGTGCAGTATTTAAACTTTGAATACTTACAGAACATTTGGGAGGCGGAAGTTAAGACTTCACTGAAAAACAGCCACACAAAGTTCCCATGAAAGCAGATTAAAACTTCCATAGCATGAATGATGTTTTCAGATCCAGATACTGCCATGTTAGCATACACAGGCACAGACACAAATACTTGTTTGGCTAATCTTTAATGAAAAACATTTAAAAATACTACTTTTCTGCATTAATTTACCCATGGTGAATCACAAGACATAAATGAAGTAATAGAGACAGGCTCTTAGCCTTGGTGGTGAAGCAAACTTCAAAGAGGTGGAGAAATCCCTGTTTAGCAAGGCCTGTTGACACATCATTTGACTCTGCCTGCAGAAGTTTCTGTTCTCACTCCCCTACCAGCTCTTTGTCACTGTCTCTTTACACATAGGTTACCGCCACTGGAAATCGGCAACTCATCTGAACCTTCCCTGGTAAACTTCAGTTCAAATGAAGTTGGGAAGTTTAAAATGTTGGTCTTTATTAGGCGATTTATTTGGGACTGAAAGTGATTAAGGAGTGTTCACACAAACAGCTCAGCTAGCAAGAAGGCAGTACAAGAGACCGGAGGCAGCTGGAACGAAACAGTATTTTTCTGCCTGCACAGCTGCAGTCAGAGGGGGATGTGTGAACAAGCCTTAAGGCTGCACAGCTGCTTCCCAGAGTTAAAGTAGCCTGGTCTTCTGCTAATGCAGATAGCTGCCATTGCGCAAGAGAAACAGTGGGTGAGAAGGCAATAATATGTCTAGCAGGGCATCCTTTGATCCTCCCTCTCCCTGATTCCCATGAAATCCTTTAGTTCCCCCTGAGCAGGGGCTTTATGCTAGATCTGCTGTGCAGGGAACATCCAGCACTTAGAAGTCAAAGCAGAGTTTATGAACTACCTATGAAAAAACTATAAAATTAAGTATTTTGTTGTTGAAGAATACAATTGCTGAGGTACAAATCTTCATGAATGTCTCACAGATACTCCAATACTATTCTTCAGCTCTGTTGTAAGAAATGTATCTCAGGCTTATAGGTAAAACCTTGAAAATGTGACTCAAAAGCTTTGAAATCAGATACTTAAGAAAAATCACCATAACCCATTACATCAAATTTGCGTTCTTCCTTCCCCCCCCGCCTACACACACACACACACACACACACACCCCCCCTTAAATGATCTTATAATTTTGGACTGATAGCATCTATAATATTTCAAAGTCGACTTTAACTACTTTAATTTTCTGATTTAGTTTAATCTGGAACTAGATTCTTAACAAGGGAAATTTCCAACATGCACATGATGTTGAATAGAAGTAATTTCTTTTAAAGAAAGAAGCACAAAACTCACCTCTGGTCTCACTTAATTTGTATCTGTCTGGATATTCTTAGAGAAATCAGTGAAAATGAACTGAGATAAAATGAGAAGGAAATCAGCTCTTCTGAATAAATGTAACAAAATCCAGTGCATGTAAAGATACTGGTTGCTCTCAGGATGGTGGCTGGGATGCCTGGGGAGAGATTAAATATGTTGAATACTGTTCAGATATTCATTTATGTTATTGATGTGCAAGTTTCTCTTTCTACTACTGTAAATCTTATTTTTCATACTTAGTTTTGCTACGGTCTTCACGTCCTGGTTTTGATTGCAAATATGCTGGAGTGTAGAAAAAAACAAAGCAATTTCATTCTACAAAATATACAGCTAGGCAAAAAATAAGAAAATCATAAAAATGTCATGGAACTATTTTATTTTTTTCCCCTTTATACTTTCCAGAAGTTTTCAGCTTGAAATGGCTGTTAAAAGAGTGTACGGATAAGGTTAAATGCTTAGCTGACTCTAGGCACTGAAATCTTCAAACTTCTGCTATTGCTGCTCTCAAGTCAGTGTTTCACCAATATCATTTTGTCAAAAAACTTGCAAACACACCGATCAGAGTAATGAAGCAAGTGCTATTTTTCTGTTTTTAATATTGACTCATCTCTTTTTTTTTAAGGACAATATTGAAAGATCAGCTGTTCAGCATACTTTACAGGCTTTCTAGTCAAACTGGGTAATTTGCCATTATATTCAAATATTATCTCATGACAGAGAGAAATCAAAGGAAGATTAACAACAGGACAGAAAGATTTTTAGAGAGAAAGCACAAATTTTTAATATATACGTTTTTTTACGCCCATTAAAAATCCAATTTTTGACATCTGGTATTTAGCTTCAGCAGCTCCAATTCTTTAACATGAATAGTTCAGTCCATTATCTAAATATAATAAGCTACCTATACTCCTACTTAAAGGTACCCTGTGGTATCTGAGATGTCTACACAGAGACTGCATTTAAGATAAAATCCACATGAAATCCATGACCCTCTGGACTAGAAGCTGAAGGCTCGGAGGAATATGAAGAGCGTCTGAATGCCTCATTCAGGTTTGACAGTTGTTAACAAACTTACAATCAAGCAGAAGATTTTAAAAATTAATTCTCAGTTCAAAGTAAATGTAGCTGTACTTTGGCCTGAATCTCATTTCTTACTAATTTATTTGCTCTATAACTCCAGTAAAATCAGAATTGCACTTTGTTTACACAATGCAAGTAGGATTATAGTCTCAATTTTTGACAAGACATATAGCAAGATAATGTAGGCAAAAAATTTCTAGCATGCTGTCTTAGATCAAAGAAGTGTGAATAAATCTAACTATAAACCAACTCTTGTATTTCAAAGTAAATTTTAATGTCTAACCTTTTCCAAGCTCATCACACAATTTTCTGAAAATTTTGTAGAATAAAAGCAAATAATTTGCTCCTGCTGTCAAGACTCCCCAGTTTTCTGGGAAGAAAGTTAAGAGTGAAATAGCATTGCTTTAGGTTGTTTAAAGATACTGAGAGGTACCTGCCAAGCATATTATTATATCAATGAACTTTCTACAAAGAAGCAATGTTCACTGAAATCAGGTAGAACATTTGATAACACAGTGGCTGTTCCTGACTGTGAAGTTCAGAGAGGGTTCTCATTAATACAGGAGTAAGCTTGTTTTGAGACCTTGTCTTCCCTAGCTCCTTCCCCTGAAAGGTGACTGTCCCTTGGGCTTTACAATAGAGGTTTTTGCTGTGAAGTTCCTGCTGACCTAACATCCATCTTAGAGGATCAATGTGCATCCTTAACAACACTGGAGGAGAAGAAAAGACTTAGGTGATTCTTCTTTCCAATGAGCTAAGGCACTATGCCAGCTCATACCAGCATTTTATCTTTTCTTGTTACTTTTACTGTTTGAGGATCAGAACTATAGCTGTACAGAACTGTCACCAGGATGTTGGATCATGCAGGTGAAAAAACCAGTTTAAGTTCTCCAAAGCTAAATCCCAGCTGAAGTCAGCAAATGGAGGAAACTTTATGCTCTTCTTTATAGCAGTGTCTCTAGTTCTATTTTTTCAAATAGTTAATGGTGTCAGTGGTAGATCAAGCCCACAAGATCAAAACATCTGTGAGAACTGAGATGTAGGAGTTACAGAGAGATGAGTAAACAGCAGCCAGTTTACTGCTGTTATGACTTACTAGTGTCTAGCAGCTAAGCTCTACTAAATCCATATTGCCAATGACAGCTGAGAAATAAATCTCAGCATAAACCATCATGATGGAAGGAAAGAGGGTGAGACTTCAGAAAGAATCTATGATTTTTGTTGAGATGTATCTTTTTAATTTGAACTTTTGCATTTGGTTTGATTTTATTATATCTTTACTGAATCCTGAAGTAACATAATTCCCTATATCTTGCTTTGTTAATGTTTTGCTTTAAACATTTACATATTCGCACAAGGAAATTTCTACATTATTTTCAGTACTTGACTTCTCTAACAACAGAGAAATTTGAGCCTTGTAGTAACTTCATGGACATTTATTAACGATTACTACTTTCACTAGTAGGGTAACCAATGCAAAAATCAAGCCAACTCAGTGTACTATTGGCAAAGAATGGCAGGGAAGAACTAAGAAGCAGTATAGGGATTGGTAAAATCAGTCAAATCACGGGAAGAAGGGACTCTGAAGGGATGTATTTCAGGAGTGCTGAAAATGGCAATGGAGTCGTTGGTCACTATTCTTGATATGAATAAAAAAATTTAAGAACAGGGAGCTGAATGTGCAATTTTCTGCTGTATTCTTGGTAACGTATACCAAGAGAACATGCAAGAGCAATTTAATGAGTGAGCTCTTAATTAAGCAATATTGTCATGTTTTGAAAAAAATTGTTCTGTCTTCAGGTTCATTCTTTCTGAGCATGATCAAACTGTTTCACCTCTCATATGGCATTTATGGAGACTTGTCAGCTGGTACAAATTCTTCAAATTTTCATGGCTGGAAAAACACATTTAGAGCAGCTTTAATACTATCAGCAGAATAATTCCCTGTCTTTTCTATAGTTATCACTGAATGACATATCAATGTAATCACTGAGTGAAAAGACATTCCACTTAAGCTTTCAATTTTCAATAATTCGTTATGATCTTTTTAGCATTTTTTTAAATGAAATTATACCTTTTTTCTTAAAACATATGTCTATTTATGTAAGGATATTTTCTGGTAACATAGAGTGCAGATGGTGTTGTTCATATCCTATGATCTGGCAGTCAGTTACTACACTCACCATAGCTGTCTTGGCCATGGCATGTAGACGGTACAGTCAGTATTAGAATGTATAGCCAGAAATACTGTTCAGGTAGGTCCTAACTATTGTCAGTTAATGTGTTTTGTAAAGACTAAAATTAGTGAAAACTATGTTTCTGAATATTGAAGTGCTTTAACAATCTTTAAAATCAAAATGATTTTGTTACTTCCTTCAAAGTTTTATTCACTTTCCATAAATGTATTGATTCATTCAAGTGTATTTCAGACACAATGATCCATTCATGAGGCAAGATCAAATTGGAGCCAAAAAATCAAATTAGGCAGTAACAGCTCCCAAAATCCTATACTCTCTTATGACTTGAGTTTTGCATGAGTTTTCTTAATAATTTTGTTTTGCTCAGATGATGTTCAAATGAACTTTCTGTTGAGTAATGACCGCTGGAGTTTTATGTGGAGCAGGTAGCAAATCCAGTTCAGGGAAATGTACCTTGACTTTGTAAAATGTAGTGCATACACTTCAAGTAAATTATAAAGTGGAGGGATTACAATGATGGTAAATTAAGTCTTTTACCAGACTTCTTTTCTCTGAATAGCATGATATATAAGATATGCATATTAAAAGTCACAATAGCCACAGAAATTACTGCATTATATTAACCTTAAATTATAGTGAATTTTAATGATAAATATTAATTTAAAATAAATGTTAAATATGAAAAAGTCTATCTATAACAGTGTTCTACTTAATTTTGGTTCATATGCATAATTATATTGTCATGTTATCACAATTATTTCAAAATATTTTATTTGAAAAAAGAAATCAATAGAAACCAGAGCAATTACAGTTAATGTTTGTATCTGAAATACTTTATTTGATCTGAAATTTTCAAAAATATAAATGAATTAGGGTCTTTCATTCAGTCAGTTTCAGTGGGAATTTAGCATCTAAATCCCTTCAGCTTCTTTGGAAAACCTACTTAATATGCTTTGCATGGTTGCTTCTCATAGCTATGAATGTATAATACATTGCCTAAATGTCACTGGAAATACTACTCATAGAAAATAAAGAGCTACTAGTACAATGAAACATGTACTTTCTGCAGATAATATTGCTTGCTGTCTCAGTGGTATTAGCTGTACTGGAAGTTCACTGTTTCATGGCCGCTGTAAACAATGTATGTCATATCAGATGAGGAAAATAATTCATCTCTGGTTAAGTGCCATTTGGTGGTCAACATGCCACTTGTCTTCAAAATTGAGTTTGACTAGAATTTAAATGTTGTATGGCCTCTTGTTAACACTTTGTACAACTGGGAAAAATTGAATGGGTGAGGAAACAAATATGACTTTTACTCACATATTAGAGAGGGAAAACTGCTGCAAAAGCTCAGGTGAGTTGAGCTACTTGGTTGAGTTACGCAGCCAATCAAACTGCTTGTGTTGTTATCATGTGCTTGCTGCAGTCAGTTCCACCAGTGCATGACTGTTGACTGCAAATGAGAGAATGGAATTAAGACAGCACAAAGCTTTCTTAATCTCATTAATTCATTTTTCAGATTTTTTTATCTGTACCATGAATTATCAGTTGTCTTTGATTTACAGCAGATAAAAAAGCAGGTGTAAAAAAGGTCTGTGACACTTGCAGTCCCAAGGGTTCTATTAATTTTCGTTACAGGAGATGCCATAAAGGAGAAATCCTCATATATCACCAACAGGAGATTCCAAGATCAACACAGAAATCAAATTCACTCTACACAGACAATTTATGGCATGCTACTTCTTTCATGTTTCAGTTCATATTTTACTGAAAGCCTCAGTGAGAAAACTCAATGATTTTACTCTCTCCTATAAAACAACTAAAACAACAAAGGACAAAGGTAG
The DNA here is from genome assembly GCF_965140245.1 of Athene noctua. Lineage (NCBI taxonomy): Eukaryota > Metazoa > Chordata > Aves > Strigiformes > Strigidae > Athene > Athene noctua. Next base: position 29,507,702 of record NC_134038.1, on the reverse strand, counting down.
GTTTGTTAGATGGACTTTTCAGTGTAAAAAGATTCTGAGAAAATAGACAGCACCTACTTACTCTAACAAAAATAAAAGTTGTATTAAAGTTTACAGGATTGGGGCCAGAAGTTGGACTTATGAAAAAAGTGTGTCTGGAGATATCTGTAACATTTTTTAATTGGTAAACAAATGAAGCAAATTTTAACATTAAACCAGGAAAAAAATTGGTAGTAAACATTCTTATGGGCTGGTGGATTTTATAATATGCATACTTGGGTAAGACTAAAATATCCTTGTATGATAAGGACCTGAAAAAATGAAGATGGTTGAAAACCTTATATTGACCCTATTCATGAATTCTGGATTACACCTGCCATTCCACAATTTGCTACTGTAGGATGGGTGGTTGTCAAAGTATAGATTATATAGATCCCATCTCTCTCAGTGTTGAGGAATACTGAAAACAGAACACAAATAAAATATGTGAATTTAAAGTGGCTTTTAAAATAAAAGTTATAAAATTTCCTCTCTGCCACTTATGAAAAGCAAGAAAAAAAAAAATGTGTCAGACCACATCCAGCCTAACAAGACATATGGGAGAATAGCCTTGGTAGGTATTCACAGGCTCTTTAACCCAAGGTTTCTGTGCTGTTGAAGTTCTGATGGTACTATCTGATCATTTAGAAGGTTTTACAGTCTGCTTGAAAGTTGTTATGATGTTCTCTTCCTGCAAAAAGGCAGTGAGTGATTCAGGTGGATCCCTATGCATGGAGGAGTGATCTGGGGACAATGGAGCTTACTCTGAACAGAGAAGCTACCAGATGACTGTAGAATAAGGACTGAAGTCTGTGCAAGGAAAGAGCTTGAGAAACAGCAGAAGTTGAAAGACCACTGGAGGAAATCAGGAAGCAAATACAGCCAGGTTGGGGGTGTGGGTCCCTTCTTAGTGATCAGGATGTTGTGTTCACAGGAGTGCAGATGTGTGCAGATGCATGTGTGACCAGAATGGAAGGACTGAATAGCAAGAATAGCATTAAGCAGGAAGATAAGGAGTTGTTAATAAAGTGCCCTTTTTGTTAGTATTTCCATTCTGTTTTACCCAGTTACTTCGAGATTAATTTTAATGTTAATATTTACACACTCTTATTTAAATTTTATTTAGACCTGCCTTTTGAATTTAAAATCTTTTGAGTCTTTGTGTAGCTAGGAGGTTCAATTTTCTCCTCAAAGATATGACTGACTTGGAATGACTCTTTTCTTATGTCATTTTCTGTTTAGCAATTAAAACACACTTCACTAATTATCATCTGGCATTTCCTTCTTTTCATTTTCTCAGCCTGTGCTGGCTGTTCTTTACAGTCTCCTCAGTGTTACTGTAAATATCAAATGTCAGTAAATAATAGGCCTAGCTGAATAATGTTTTGATAATATTTTATCACTAGAAGTACTAGATTCAGTTGTAGACCCCATTGCCAGTGCCATAATGTAACACTGGAGAAATGAATATGGGGAAGAGATGTTGATAAAAACAGAAATCTTGAAAAAAATAATGAATTTCACATAAAGAATCATAATAAAAACATAATCTTTTTTACATTTATTCCTATTTTCTTAGACACTCATTCAGTTCAGGAGATGAAAATAATTAGCACACAGGCTAATAAAGATGTTTGAGTAGATAGAGGTATGTTTAAGTTTCCTATGGAAATTTAAAACAATGCCTGGGAACTCAGCTCAGTTATTGTTGAAGATCCATGCGATGGTTGAGATGTACTTTCTGGTACTTCCATCACTCCACTTTTGAAAGACTGAGCTCCTCTGACTTAATGAACTTTTTTATTCATTGGATATCACAGTAGGCATATCAATCAGGCAAAAGAAGCTGAACCTTGAAATACCCAGCACCTGTGACATTTTGATTAGTTTTATTGAGATCTCTCTTCTGATATTTTTTAATATAGTGAGTGAAGTAATTCATTCAAAGATGTCTACCTGAAAACTTCATGTGTAATTAAGAAATATTAAAATGCACTGGAATAGTTTATGTCTATTGTTGCAGTTTACTGTTATGATAGTTACAGTCTTTGAGTAAATGGTTTGCTATTTTGTGCACTTTGTGTTATTTTCTTCTTTATGTCTATTACTTGTGTGCTGGTGCTTCAAACTTTTTGCAGTACCCTGGACAATGGATATGCTTTTTTAGCTTCTCCAAGTAGTATAGACTCTTTACAATCATAGTTCAAATAAGATATACCAAGATCCTGAGGAACTTTTAGTAATGAAAGTAACAAGATACCTAGAGAAAGAAACTTGGAGTCTGTTTGTTGGTTTTGTTGGTTCTTTTTTCATCGAGACACATAAACAAGATGTCAGAAACAAGACTTCAAGTTGCTTGATTAAGATAGATACTTGTCAGTCTGGAAATAGAGCCAAAGGATGGAAAGAAACTATAAAAGGCTTAGTATAGAGAAAATCTGTTATTTTATTAATAGCAAACCTAGGGCTGATTAAATCTGCCAGACCAACAGTCCTGGAAGTGAGTGTCCTCTATTAACCCCAGGTCCTGTCCAAGCCTGAGTGGCAGATCAGTTACCCTGCAGTTAAGGTTTAACACTGTCAGTCTCACTGGTTATGTGACAGGATGTCAACTCCAGTGGTGTACAATATAGTCAAGATCACAGTTTTTATATCTTTAGTCCTTAGTCTGATGACAATACTCTCATACAGACTCCTCTGAGGGGGAGGACATATGGCTTGGGCATAGGAGGAAGCTAATGAATTTAGATGATTTCCACTATTTCCAGACTATCTGCAATATGAAGTGTTTGGGAGCTCAGATCTGTCCATTTGTCTGTCTTTAACTCCTGCTTTTGTCACTTAACTGCCTACTGACCTTATGTGCTACTTTATTCACACGCATTGAATAATAATTATCCAGTGCTTATTAGGCAACATCTAGTGTTCTTGCACATTAGTTACTGCAGCAGAGGCATGGTTCATTAATCAATGCAAACTCAGTTTTCCTGGCTCTTAGGATGGATATGTCAGCACTGTGCAGTGCAGCATCACACACTGTAACAGAAACGTCAGATGCATTGAGATGAAAGTGATGCAACCAAGTAAAGACAGCTATCTTACTTCCAATCTGCTGTGTGAACATGCCTGCTCACTTGTATCTAACTTGAGAAGTGCTACCCCTAGGTCTAGCATTGTAAACTTATTTTCATTGTCACTGAGCCTTGACTAGGCTATTGCTATAAAATACATCTACAGAAGTGGTGCTTTGTTTCTTCCACAAGATAGAACCAAAGGCTGCAGTTTGAAAGAGGAATGTTTGTGTCACTCTAAAAGGTCTTACTAGCATGCCCCATCCTTCAGCTTTTTCTCCTATCATTTTAGGTTTAAATTAACTACTATCAGAGAGCTTGAGGCATAGTTCTCTCAGATAAAGAAATGTGTGCTGTGGAAGGTGAAAGACCATCTGGAGCTTAGATTGAGTGATATTAAAAGACTGATTAATGGTGGATTGCTTAAAATTGAAGAAGAAAATCTCAAGCCAGGCCATTAGGCAAATGTAATCCATTACATGAACAGACATTCCAGTGCTTGAGGGAGATCTTTCTCTCTCCCATTTCTCTCCATCTAGCTCTTTTAATCTGTATTTTTTAGCTATCTATCTTCAGCTTAAAACTGTTGTCCATTCCAAATCTTATCCTCTCTGCTCCTTTCTCTCATTATATAAACTTTAGTAACTGTCCCTACTAGCTACTTTTGAACTGGTCTCTGGGTTGAAGTACACAACCTAGTTTTAACCACTTACAGAGGAACACAAAATAACATAGCAGCCACTTATAAAAAAGAAAAGAAAGAAAAAACTCACCCCGTACTTAACAACTCAACAAGCAAAAGCAATGAACTTGTCTTCTAAAATCCTACTGTCTCTATTGCTCCTGTAGGTACCATCAATCTCTGAGCATTTTGGATTGTTTTCAGGTGTCAGTCAAAAGAATGGAGGAAAATTTCTAGCAATTATGGACTCTTAATTAAGTATGCTACAGAAAATTTTGCAGAACTGAGGGCATCATTAAGAAATTAACAATTGATGTAGCTGTTCTGCTCTGTTGTACTTGTTAATAATAATTAATGAACATTTTAAAAACTATAAAAAAGGACAAGACAGGAAGAATGAAAACAAAAAAGTGATAAAGCTGTAGAGGAAAATATGTAGTAGAGGTAAAAATGTAGTAGAGGGAAAGAGATAGTCATAAAATCAAAAACAAAAAAGGGAAGAAGGAAAATAATAGATTAACAAAGTAAAAAGGTTTGTAAAAGCATTAAATAGAGGGGCAAAGAGAGAGATTTCTATCTTTAAACAGAAGAAGAAAAACAAAAGCACTGATAAATTCTCTTATTTCTTCAGAATGTTAGAACACTGAATGATGCCTTTTTGTAAGAGAAGGCAGTTGTGAGATTCAGACCAAGAACAAATTCTCCCTGCATAAATATTTGACTATTTTTACTTACAGGGAATTATTGCATATCAAGTATGCAACACAGTGTTGAACAGTGTATTTATCTAAGTAGTCCAGTTTAAATAAAAAACAGGTTTTTTGTCAGCAGTGTAATTCAATACTATGTGTTACATTAGATACATTAAGCAGTGAATAATTCAGTCTCTTGGCTAGGTAACAATCTTATTTGTGTTAGAACCTGTGGCATCCTCTTCAAGCTGCATGTTCAGTAATATCTAGTCAAATCTCACTGTCATTATTCATTTTACCTACGTTCAAATTATTAAAACTTTGTTATCCAATCCTTCATGCACAAGATAGAAAGTATTAATCTCAGAGTCCCTTACCTGCCACAGACCAGCCAATAAACACATACAGGTCTGGTCTGTGATCATATTTACACAGATTAAAATCTGGAGAAGGTAAGTGAAGTAAGTGCATTTACCGTCTATGTAAATAAATCAAGATCTAGACTGAAATTACTGAAATGAGAAGATGTTTCATAATAAATAGAAGGAACAAAATGTGTTTCTATACAAAGCCAAGCTTAAAAATTTTTGATGGTTTGGCTTAAATGATACCTATACCTTTTACAGGACCAGTTCACATTGGTGAATTTCAGCCAAGAAGCATTCCACTTGAGGAATTTTAGTGAATGGGGTTTTTTTGAAAGGGAACTATACACTGAGAACCAAACCATGCTTTCCCTAGAATGAATGAAACTTTTATTTGCAACATCAGTGGGGGTAGAATCAGACCAGAGACAGTATATGTGTGATTTTTGTCTCAGGTTTACCATGAGTCCATTTCTATGTATGAGCGTAGGAGTTTAACTGTGTAGCAACAATTTTCTGTGAGGAACAAGCTGAAAATCAAAACCCCTTTGGGATGTCTATTAGATAAATTTTAAAACTCCAACACAGAAGAGCAGTATGAATTCAGTATATGAACATGGACTACCTTTCACAACCTCTTTTGTAACAGATGCCATGCTCAAGAAAACAGGTTAATCTGTTTTCTTTCTCTCTCTTTTGATATATAACTGTGACAGCTATATTTATTAAATCTATGTATTTTATGCCAATGTATATGTATATGTATAGATTTTAGTTATTTAATTATTTAATTAAATTAAACCACCTGTCTTGATCTGTTTTTAACCTTGGCGGTATTGCAGATACTCTTTCCTATGCATTCTCTTCATTTGGGCTGTTTTTCAAAGTCATCTAAAGCACAGAGACACATGTGTCTCACTTGATTGCTGTGATAGTATTATCACATAATGTATATTCAGAACTGTGATAACATCATCACAGAGAGTACACTTAGAATGTGCTTTATAAAATGATTGTCATATACATGTAATTGAAAGAATAAAACCTTTGTCAGCTTTGAAGTTATGTTTTGCCACACGTATACACATAAATCTACCCACATTTCTATCATACATTTGACAGTTACTGTATTTTTTATCTATCTATTGGAACTAAAGCTGTGATACATATTCCACTCATAAATAAATATTCCACTAAGGTAATAATTGCGCTAACATAGTACAATATGTGCTTCACAATTTACAATATGCATTCAGTTAAGGCTATTGATTTTTTGAAGTAATTCATATATTTTCCTAATATTGTGAAACAATATGTGAACCACTTCAAATACATTCTATAAAATATAAAATCTCGGATGTTTTAACATTTAAGACTTTAGATAAGCCTGGATATTTCAATTTCCAATAAGGATATGGGAATTCTTGAAGATTTGGTGGAGATAGAATTGTGGTGGTATTGGACAAGGAGGTGGTCCTTGAATCTTTTGATTTCTCTTCTTTCAGATGACAATGAGAAAGAGAAGACAATGTCCTCTGAATGTAATTTCTCTTCAGTCAACAACATTCTAGAAAAAAATATTTTTTTCCTTTCTACTGCTCATTCTGTAGTAATTTTTTCTATATTGCTATTATATAATGTATAATTCATTAAGGCAGATCTCATCAGTGTATTTCTTCTAACCTTCTGCATTGCTAACAAATATCACAACAATCTCAGATACTTATAAATCTTCAGTTTTCATCAACTGTGGAAATTTATCAGCCACCTTTCCATCCCAAAGTTTCTAACGTATAAGTTATGCTACTTTTGCAATAGCTTATTAACGTTATTTGGGAATAACAACAGGAAAAAAAAAAATGCTCACATTATTTGATCAGCAAGATCACTGAAAAGAACTGCATTCTGACATTAGTTTCTGTACTGGAAACAGGATACTGGATACACTTATATTTCAGCTAAGTTCTCCATTTGGCTTTAGAATTTTAAAGGAAAATGTCCTTGCATGATCAAATATCATCAACATTACCAAATAAGCACAAACCTTTACAATTACAAAATATATCTGGTAGTCTAATATCAGCATTGCTGTAGGATAAAAGCTGGCCAGTTAAGTAGTTTCATGGATTTTTATTCTTCCGGGATGTCAAGATTTATCAAATATTCTCTGGTTTCCAGCTCATGTCTTTTAAAGTCTTTCCATCTCTGTGTCTCTTTCTGACAGAAAAGGAAGAAATGTGACAGAAGAGTTAATCCATTCATGAGTCATATGTGACAGACGAGAATTAGAGCCAAGAATAAATTATAATAATTATATAAACTCTGCATCCTTAAAAGCCAAGACAATTAACATGCAAAACGTGGTAACCTCCTGCCAAGACAATTAACATGCAAAATCATGGTCATTAAGGCCAGCACGAAGGGCAGATGCTATTGAAGAGATAGATTCTTGCTTGCAGTGTTAAAATATGAAGGTGAAACAGGAAAAGAGGCCATTAATTTTTGTAGGTTTTTTGAGCAGAGACTACCAGTTTAAGAATAAGTAATGGGAGAGGCATAACAACTAATACTGAGTAATAGTTAGGCCTATTTGTACAGGAAGGGTTGTTGGTGTTTAAAACTAAGCTTGCTAACCCAAAGGTTTTACAAGATTTGAGAGAGAGGAAAATAATATGCTAGCTATTTGAAAGCAAGAATAATATTTCTCTGACTGACTGGCTAGCCAAAAGGGTCAAAGAGATGAAAATGAATCTAAAATCACATGATGATGTAACAGGTCTGTTTCTTTCTGGCTTAAATTTCTCCAAGTACTGTACATGATATATTATGCAAATTGTCTCTTATTTGAATCTGATTAAGTCTATTAATAAATCATATTTTTAATCTGACCACTTGAATCATTGGATTTCTCAGGGAATATTACACAGACTGTTCCAAAGAGATGAAATAACGTTTAAGGTTTGGGATGATATCATGAAGGGAAAGCATCCGTAACTGTGGCGTTCTCAGAAGAAGGGAAGGCAAAAAGTTAAAGCCAAATGGCAGATGCTGTAGGCAGAGTTTCCTAAATTTATCAGATTAAAAGGAAAGCCAATGGCTATCAGATATAAGGGGTTTCCCCCCCCCCTTTTTTTTTTTTTTTCTTTTCCCACTTATCTACTTTGATAAGTATGGTTGGTAAATGAACAAATATGTAAAGCAGGACCAAAAGTGGAAGAACAAGAAAAGGAAAAGGAACAGTAAAACAAAACAAAACAAAGAAATAACAGTGAAGAAACAAGGGGCATGGAGGGAAGAACAGGAAGAAAAACTCAGGATGAGGTAACTGATATATGTCATGATGTTACAACTATTTGAATTATGATGTAATCATTATTAGATTAAAGTGAAATACCTTGTTTGTTTTGCTACAAGGTCCTCTGAAGTAAAGAGTTTCTTGCTGAGGCAATAGAATTTTGTACTCTGAAGAAAATGTCTCCAGAGTACACACAATCCAGGATCACTGACCTGTCAAGTCTGTACCAGCTCTACACTGATAAGAGATTCTTCTTAAAGATTCCCCTGCCTGCAGAGTTCATTATGTGTACATAACGTACATTTCCCACTATGTGTTATGTACGGCAGAATAACACTTTTTCCATTTGTGATAAGGTCAAAAAGTACAAATCTCGTCAGGTCTTATGCATGACAGAAATCTCTATGAGTAGCTAGAAGACTGTTTCAATGGAACTTTATCAGACAGCTATCTAATTCTGGCCATTTTCATTATTGTTACTGCTTGTCAGGTTGCCTGTTGTTCTGGTTCTGGCTGGGAGAGAGTTAATTTTCTTACTAGTATGTGGTATACTGTTGTGGTTTGGATTTACTATGAGAATAATGTTGATAATACACTGATGGTTTTAGTTGTTGTTAAGTAGCATTTACAATAAGTCAAGGACTTTTCAGCTTCTTGTTCCCTGACAGTGAGAATGCTGAAGGGACACAAGAAGCTGGGAAGAGACACAGCCAGGACAGCTGACCCAAAGTAGCCAAAGGGATATTCCGTATCATATGACATCATGCTCAGTATATAAACTGGGGGGAAAGCTGCCGGGGTCCACTGCTAGGGAAGTGGCTGGGCATTGGTTGGAGAGTGGTGAGAAACTGAATTGTGCATCACTTGTTTTGTATATTTTAATTATTTTATTATTGTTATTGTTGTTGTTATTGTTATTATTTTCTTCCTTCTCTGTCCTATTAAATAGTCTTTATCTCAATCCACAAGTTGTGGGTTTTTTTTCCCAATTCTTTCCCCCATCCTGCTGGAGGCTGGGGAGTGAGTGAGCAACTATGTGGTGCTCAGTTACTGACTGGGGTTAAACCATGACACCCCTTCAGGAAATACACCAAAGCGAGTATGAATTGCATGTGTTTCAAAGCACCTGTTTGTCCTTTGAAGTTAAGGTTAACAAAGAAACATCCATTCTGTGGAGAGATGATCTCTGTCTCACCAGTGGGGCACAAGAAACTCTCACCAGCATGCCTTATTCATCATGAGCACACGTGTTGCAAGTGTAGAGAAACCTGTTTACATCTCTGACTGGCATTCCTCGCTCTCCTCATTGTGACTCAAATTAACATGGCTGCTTTTTCAAGCTGCTGGTATAATTGATCAGAAAAAAATAGTCTTCTCCAAAATTCCAGAATATTGAGCTAGATTCAATTCCCTGATCCCTCCATGAACTTCTTTAGACAGTTTTGGGTGGTTAATATTTGCCTCTCTACAAGTCCTTTACAGTCAAAATTCTATGATCTACACATATATTCCAAGTCACCTACCGTTAAATTAGATATCCTTATTGTTTTCTGGTTGCACTTCTGTTTCCTTCCTCTCTCCTTAATGTACTTCTAATTCTCTTCCAGGACTTGAATGTCATCAACATGGTGTTTATTCCCTTTTTTCAGATCGTTAACAAAGACAGTAAGAAAGACTTAATCTAAGGTGAGGCATTGCTTCCTTACTCAATACTTACATCTGTAACAGTGCACTTTGTTTATAATCTAGACAGCATTTCATCAATATAAAAATGTTTCTATATATCAAAAGTGATTTAAATTAATTTTCCAGATAAGATGTCATTATTCACTTCATCAAGTGCTTTACTAAAATATTTCACATGTAGTGCTTTATTTCAGCTAGTGATTTTGTAATTTTATTTTTAAAAGCAAAGAAGTTATAGGAGCAAAGTATAATCTACTTTCTTGATAGGTGTAAAGTGCTTTTTAGTATATCAAAACTGCTGCATAGCAAGACTAGATGTGCTTGTCTTCAGGAAGTTGTGCGGCTGGCTTAAGATAGAGAAAATAATAAAATAAAAAGAGAAAGAAAAAAGAGGCAGAAAGAAAAACAAAAGCAATATACCAAAGTGAGTAAGAAGCAATTTGAGCTAGGAAAAAAGAATATCTATACTAATTCGTACTTCTGACAGCAGTTAAAGTAATGAAAAAATTCAAGCATATTTGCAAAATATTTTCCCTTTCTTCTACCTTCTCCCTCTCTGGCTTCATGCTAGAAATAATATGTGGTTCAGTAAGTTCCCATATCAGAGATGGACAGACATTATTTTTGTAAATTTAACAAATTTCTGCAGCATTAAATTTCATAGTAAAACAGTTTGGTATTGTGCAGCTACTAGTTCTGGATATTGCTTGTGACAGTACTTTCAGAACTTGACTAGTTAATTTACGTTTCTGGTTTTTATGTTGTAAGAAGCAGTGAACAGACTTTCACTGATGGCCTTCTCCATGTAATTCATGATTTATACTCATGCACCATACCTACTTTCAGTTATTTTTCCAGGATGTAGATTCAGATATTTTTAATCTCTTCTTGTAAGAAAGCTATGCCATACCTCTGATTACCTCCACCTCATCCAGTTCTTCTTCACCTGGAATATAGGCAGCTGCAGATGCAACTCAAGGCACAGGGGCACCATAGATTTAAATAATACCTATAGAGGTTTTTCCTATTTAATTCTCTGTGCACATCCTAACATTAATTTTGTCTCTTTGACTGTTGTGAGCATTGAGCTCATGTTTTTGCAATCTGTTGACTAATAAATTTATCCACAAAAAAATCCAATTGTCTTAGAATACCTCTTGAGTGATAATAGCTCATCTGAAAGCCGTCATTTTATCACTCTGTGGAGGTTTATTTTTCTACTTTTGAATCATTTACATTTATTGACAGTGAACTTGATCTTTCATTTGGTTTGAGACAGATCCCTTGCTTTCTTTACCATAAAGCAAAGACACTCCTTCAGCTCATCTTCAGTGATTACTAGTTCAAATAATTAAATTAGCTTTTCTTCTACAAAATTAACTTCTGTGGTAAGCACAAAAGGAAAATAATAAGGAAACGGGAAAGAAAAAGAGATGGGGAAAATGAACTGTAGGAGACAGTGAAAAAAAAAAAAGGGGGGAATTAAAAAATGAGGAAAGGGAACCCATAAAATCTGAAATTGCTTGGACTACTTGAATGAAAAACACAACCATTTCTATATCAAGACAGGAAACCCATCTTCTGCAGTTAGCTCAGATCCTTTGCCCTAGACAACCACAGTTTAAGTCTTTCATGGTCATTTGGATTTCTGGGTCTTGAATGAATAAGGTATTTTGCTAGTGGACGTCAGTTGCAAATACTCATTCATTTCCCATGTTTTAAATTTTCCTGATGATGGGACCATCCTTGCTTTCTGGATAAAAATCTGCTTTCTCTGGTAAGAGTGCCATTTATTTTTCCTGTTTGTATGGCAAGAGAATGCCTGGAGGTGGAGAGTTTCTCATGCAGTTAATTGTGCTGAGTCACTGTCCTCTGGTGTGTGACAGACTTTCTGCAAAAGGTTAGAGAAAGCTTTAGTCTCTTTTCTCCACCCCAAGCACAGAATAAAAATATATCTCCATCTTATTAAAGTGCTTCTGATGTCATCTATGAATTTGAAATAAGTCTTTTAAATGAGCTGAATTTAGTCAGTTTTAAATACATCGTATATGGAATTAGTTACGGTGCTAGGCCTCTTTTTCCTCATTTCATTAATGGCTAAACTGCTTATATAAAGTTCAGTCTAAATATAACATCATTTTGTTCTGAATATGCCTTTTTAGAATGTTTACTTGGCATTTACTAGATGAACCCTCTAAATAATTTAATTCTAGGAAGAGCTTCATCAAAAGGTCATTTTGTAATGCTGAAAAAGTCACCATGATTTTCTTCTGAAATTATAACCTTTTTTCTTCTCAAACTGCTGGTGTAATGCCCCAGATCTGTTTTATACCCCCTGGGCCCTCTTCTGATAGGGTATTTGTACGCTAGAGGAGATATTTATCAACAAACACAAACTGGGGAATGGTAGCAGAGAGATGTCTCTTGTGGCAACTAGGTTCAGATGACTGAGAAAACTTCAGCGCAACACAGAGAGTCACTTGCTCCTGATGCATTATGGAAGCACAGGAATGGTTGCAGCCATTTAAGGGATAGAAAAATGTGCAGTCAGTGACCCGTGGCCATTCATTTATTTCCTACCTACACAAGTCTGACTTCTCTGATTTGCATAAAAGCAGCAAGACTGTTTCCTGATAGACATACAGGTAATATAGACATGATATGTATGATAGACATACCATAATCAGATTGATTCTTTTTATGATACTCTTGATTTATTGCTGTAATATGCCTTCTCTTTTCCTATCACTATCCATTCTGTGCTTCTTCCATGGATTTTTCTTGGGGTATTTTATGAAAGGTCCTACGCATAGAGCTAATATCTTGTAAATTAACGTTGTCACAAATCTTCAGTCTTCAATTCAGATATCACATTTTCCCCCCTCCATTTCATCAAGTTTTCTTCTTCTTTCCTTCCTTTCTTCATGTAAGCAATTCCTTAGTAGAGAATTTCAGTGGAGCCCATGATTTCTTAAATGGTGCTAGGACCAAAATAAAATGGCAATGAAGACTGTACAATTGAAGAAGTAATTGCACAGTGATGACTCATGGTCATCCTTATGTGTTTTAGGGATTTTTTTGTTGCAATATGAATTTTATGTATGACTGCAGATCTAAATTACCTGAGATCAGCTCTTGGTGGTAGTAGTGATGGAAATTATATAAAACCCTCAGATGGATGAAGTATACAGAACATTAGGACCATACAAGAGGACAGATCCTCCTTTCAATGTGACTATTAAATAGTCAAGTGGAAAGCAGAGAGACACATAAAAGAATGGATTTTATATTAGTAGAAGATAATGTTGTTTTTTTTTTCTCCATATTAATTGAATTATTCTAAATCCAAATTTACCAGTCCTATTAGTCTTCTTGATCTTTCACTATCCTTGAATATTCTGAACCTTTCAGTTACTGTTTCCCTTTTTTTCCACTAGTTAATGAAGAGGTATTGAAGTTGCCCTTTGAAATATATATCAATGAGACTGTTATTATGAGGTTAGCCCAATTTTATTTTTAAGAACCTAAACAAAATAAAACCCTCAGCCCAACAAAGCATGATTATTTTAACTGAACATTCTCATGCTATAGATAGCTTATTCTATGGTAAATTGAAATAAGCTTTTCTTAGCTTGCATGTTGTATTTTTAAGTTGATTTTCAGAACATGTAGAGAGAGAATAATAAAAGATTTGACTATCAAACTGTAGACAGTCTCACCTGAACATGGCTTGATAATTTATTGTATTAATGATAAATCTCTTATTTGGTTAAAATATTTCTGTCTTTCTTAATAGATGTATGTTTTGCAAAAATCTACTGCAAAACATGGGCTCTTAAGTCTCCAAGAAACATTCTGAAAAAAAAAAGCCTTTAATGTGCTCAGGAAATAATGCTGGTTTTCCTGAAGTATAATAGATAAGGTCATTTTAGTTTCTTGTTTATCCCTGCAGAGTACAAACATGGTGTCCATTTTATATGTGTGAGAACACATCCTCTTCATTCAGAATATGTAATCTATTTTACTTGGCTGTTTTTTCTCAAGTGAAAAGAAGATCTGGTGTAGCATAATCTCATTTGAATTAACATCTGCAGTTCTCAATCCTCCATTATTTTTAACACGGCTATGAATATTTGCACTAGCAATGATCTCAACTTGAAAATCTCAGCTTTTTTTTTTTTTTTTAAGTACAATAATACACACAGAAGAAGAACATGGAACCAACTAAACTGAAAGTACACAATATCATCACAGTAACTGTGAATCGTATCTACAAAAAGCAGCTCAGGTGGACTGACACCTCCAATATTAAGTTGCATGAAAGTGAATATTCTGTATATTTTCTTTCCATTTGACCTGCCTTAATGTAAATACATAAATCCAGACTTCTTAATTAATTACAGGACACCCAGTTTTTGCATTTCTTTCTTTTGTCAGTTTACTAAGGAAAAAGTTCTGTGTTTTCAAAAAGACTAGACAAAAAGGATATGTTTGAATTAATTCCATTTGCAGTGGAAATTGATTCCATTTGCACTACTTGAGATAGAAGTAATAGTTTAATAGGACATTTAGGGGAAAAAAAAAAAAAAAGAAATATTACTAGTGAAGCTTTTGTCTTGAATTCTGTTGCCAACATAGATGAGTATTTCATTAACATCTTGTCCTCAGGGCAAAATTCAAGTCTGACCAGGTGCTACCCACATGCATCCAAGCAATCAAACAATATGGATCAGTCAGAAATAAATTGTTTCCAAACAAATAATTATCCTTCTCTGACAGGTAACATGACATCATGAACTGAAGAAGCATGGTAGATGCCATGCAGTTTGGTTTAAGAAAAGGTTCAAATATGATGTTTATGAAATGACATAAACACAGTGTACCTTAAACTACTATTGCTGGCAAAAAAGCCATTCTCAGAGTAGCTAGTAATGGTTCACTGACAAAATGAAGAAATGTATTGACTGGGATACTGTAGTGATCTAGCCAAGGTCTAGTGCTGTTAAAAATTCTGTTAGTAATCTGGTTGATGGAACAGAGTATATTCTTATTGAATTTGCAGATAACAGGAAGAACTGGAAATATACTGGAGGATAGGAATGAGTTCAAAATTATTTTGACAAGCAGAAGTATTATCTGGAAAAAAGAATTCAATAAAAGTAACAGCACTTAGGCAGGAATCATCGGACAATACAATATCAGGAACAAAAAAAGGATAACTGGTGATCACAGTCTGAGATTTTATATTTTATCACAGCCTGAATTTGAGCCAACAATGGCTTGATGTGGAAAATGCAAATACAATAAAATACATAGTGTTACATAATACACATTATGTGCCCCTGGGAAACATAAGGAAGAGTTCATGCTGTCAAACAGATGAAGTAATACTTTTCTCTCTGCTCAGCATTTTTAAGTCCTCAGATAGACTACTTCTTCAGTCTGGGGCACAACATTGCAAATAAGAGATATATCAATCAGAAAGCAGCAAGAATGTTCTATGTCTGGAAAACATGAGGAAAACTTTTTGAAAAATGTAAAGGCTTAGCATGGAGAAAAAGTGGGGAGGAGCATGATTCATGTTCCGAAGGATGCAAAAAGGCTGCTGCAAAGAAAAGAAATCTATTCCCTGTGTCCATACTACATGACAAAAGAATACGATGAGGAGAGATCTATATCAAAGAAGATTCAGTTTAGATATTGCACAAAGATACACAGCAAGTGTGGTGAAGCTCTGGAAGAGGGAGCTTAGGGGAAGTTATAAACATTAATGGTGTAATTAAGATCAAGCTAAACAAATAGTTTTTATTATGGGGGTGGTCTGGAAGACTTCCCAGGATTTCCTCCCTCTGCAAGAACTTTATCACATTCTTGTAAAAATACCCATCTCTTCAGCTTTTTAATAATAGCAAGAAACACTAACCAAATAAAGTGTTCTTTTTCCTGACAGCATTTAGAAGAAGGAGCTTTTTATTTTATGTGAAGTTTGTTTCTCTTTTTATTTACTGCATAGTTTTCTCATATGACTTCTTGATTTCAGGTTTTTTCTCCTCTTTCCATTTATCTCTTCATCTTTATTTGTATAAACCTGATTTCTTATGAGAGAAAAAAACCTCTTGAAGTTGATCACCTTTTCCCAAGTTTCACCCATGAAGTGTATTCAGTTATTACATTAAGAATTTTTGTATGAATACTGGACCAATGGCATTACTGTGGCATATAAAACACACAAGCTCACTCCCCTGCTACCAAAAAACAAAGCACACACGCACACAAACCCAACATAAAGTTTGCAGGTTTTGCATAGCAAAAGGTATTTTTCAATTTCTTTTACCAACTGCAATGTTGACTGGATTTGGGAAAAAAATCCCAAACAACCAACTAAAAAGAGCAATTTTTGAACTTTCCTAAAACACATGATTTATGATATCATTAACCTTGGGTATTCAAAATCTGTAAATCCAAACTATGCTGATGACTTGAAACTCATATAATTTTAAATATAAACAGAAATAGGCTTTATTTTCATTCTAATTTTTCAATATGTAAGATGAACAAGATTCAGAATTGGGAAACTAAGATTCTTGAATCATTTCAAAAACCGGTATTTTAAAAATGCAAACTATGTAGAGATCAGTTGTGTCACAGAAACATGCTATTCAGGCACCGAACTGTTGTATGTTCTCAGCCACAATAAGTAATTTAAAACACACGTGTAGGATGTTTTATCTTCCTAGCTCGTCCACCAAAACTCAAAATTTTAGGTTATCTTTGTAATCTTGTAATTTTCCTTGCAATATATGATTCGTTCTTGATGTTGAGATTCATTGGGCCAGGTTATGATAAATATGAAACATCTGAAACTTTTTGGAAGAAAACATATCTTTTCTGTAAACTGTCAATGTAACAGAGTTTAGAAATGATTCAAATGCAATTAATCACAATCATCTCAGAGAGAGAGAGACATCCTGAGAAAAGCTGAACTGCTTACAGCCACTGAAAACTGCAGAAATAGAAGGCAGGTTGCAATTCACATTAAGAGAAATAAGAACAATGATTTCTGCATGGTATTTCTGAGGTAATTATTAAGGTAACTATTACTATCTTTTTCAATCAAGAGTTATCATTGTGCTCAAAAAACTATTACAGAATTTGGCCGAAGCAGCATTTCAAGTCCAAAGTTCCTCAGTGTCTGTATAAAGTACAGCTGTCCTCTGAGAGACTCGGCGTGACAGTCAGAAGTCACAGTTCATCACAGGAACATATCACACTGATGTCATCTGCTGGGCAGCAGGAGCCTATCCCAGCATTAGGACTTCCTTAGGGACAGGAAAGGAGCCAACTACAACACTTTTACTGACAGCAATCCAAGTATTATTTTACTCTTCCATCTGTTTCTCTCTCTAGTCTACTATTTCTGTTCTGTACAGAGAAAGGTCTTCTATTCACTGCTATTTCATTACTAGCTCTGCATAGAAAGGCTGTCAAAAATGCTATTCTTCTGTATATTTCTCTTTAAATATACAATGAGGAGGTGCTAGAGTGAAAAGAAGGGGTTTTTCATTTTGTTGGTTGGGGTTTGGTTTTTTTGTTTTGTTTTTTTGTGTGTTTTTTTGTTGTTTTTTTTTTTCCTTTGGAATAGTCAAAGGAATACACTCTTTTCATTAAGTACAGAAGAAACTGTTCTGTTCCACATAAAATAAATGCATACAAATAACAAAGGCAGGTCCACTGATAAAACCTTTCAATTTGCAATCTGAATTTTTCTGAAATTCCTGGGGGAGGAAGAAAGAAAGAACATTCATTATAATTTATTTTTTTGGCATTTGCTCATTTCTTTTTGGCTTGTATTTTCCAGCTCATTGGCCTGCTAAATGTGAGACCCTTAGGCCAAATTTGGGGCTAGTTTACAAACAATTCTCACTGAATTTGCATAATATATCTTTAAGAATAAATCATAGTGTTTTCAGTATGACAGTGCAGGGTCTAGGCTCCATGATCCTGTGAAGGTCAATGAAAGGCATTGACTTTTCTGGTGTAGGAGCAAGCCTTGAACAATACCTCTACAAGCTTGCTACTATAGAACTGACATTTTGAATAGCAGTTTGTTGCTTCAAAGGGGCTTTTAAGCTTGTTGTGGGTTCCCCTTGGCCAGCAGCCAGACACCCACCCAACAGCTCATTCACTCTCCCTCTGGAACAGGGCAGGGGGAGAAGAGAGGATGAAACAGCTCATGGATGGAAATACAGACAGGGAGACTAACTTCTTACCAACTTATCAACTACTGTTTAGACCAAAACAGGTTCAACTTGGGGAAGATTAGTTTAATTTAATTTGTTGCCAGTTAAGATGGATTTGGGTAGTGAGAAACATACAAAAATTTAAACAACACCTTTCCCTCATCACACTTTTCCCTTGCTCCAACGTGGGGTCCCTCTCATGGTATGCAGTCCTTAACCAACACCTCCAAAGTGGGTCATTCCCTCAGACTGCAGTTCCTTTCAGGAAATATCCATCTGCTCCACCGTGGTCTCTCTACAGGCTTCAGGGGCTGCTCTGGTGCCTGGAGCACCTCCTTCCTCTCTTCCCCTCCTTCTTCTCTGACACTGGTGCTCACAGGGCTGTTTCTTATTTTTTTTTTTCCTGACTCTTCTATCTGTGTGGTGATTTTGTTCTCTTTTAAATACATTTTCCCAGAGGTGCCACCCACTTGACTGATGGGCTCAACTGTGTACTGCAGTGGGTCTGTTAGAGCATCAGGAACCAGCTGTGTCCAAGACAGGGCAGTCCTAGCTTATCCTCACTGAGGCCACCCTACAGACCTTTGCAGCCAGAACCTGGACACAGACACCAATTCACCTTCAGTAGTGGGAAAAGGAAGGAAGTGTATGGCCCTAGTTTGTCTCCTAATACAACCATTGTCAGGGAGATAATGGATAATATTTTGTCACCTCTTTTTTTTCAATAATCTCCACTTCTAGTCTTACAGCATTTGTAGTGATGCAGGGGCAATAAAGTAGCTTTTCCACTACTCTTTTACAGCTCACAGGGGCTATACATAGGGATGATATTTGCTGGGGGAGGAAGTGGGGGAGTTAATTCTAAGCCTGCTAGATGATGCAGCATGTCTCTCATAGTCTTATTAGATGATTCTCAATTTTGTAAACCCTTCATTAGATCTCCTTTCCTCATTTCCAGGCACTCACTCAGTTTCAGTAGCATGTCCATTTTCTCAGTAACAGCTGCTGAACTAACTGATTGTTCTGAAAAGTATGTGCTTGTCTGCTACTAACTTCATTGGCACGGTCAAGATTTCCTAGAAACGTGAAGCATCTTCTGGGCTTTCAGAGTTATTTCAGGTTTATTCTCAGTGCAGCATTTGAAGCTCTTTAGGGAAACATCCAAATTGAGAGCTCAGCTGTGTAGCAATCCTGCTTACTTATATGTTTTTGCCATGCTGGTACCTCATTAAAACAAATACTCTTCCTCTGTTGCTTTTGACATCCTACCATGTGTTAGGGATGGAGAAAGGATGGGGTTTTTTTTGATTTTGGATTTTTTTCTTTATCATAGGGACTCTCTGCTGTTTAGTGTTTTCGTTTCTTTTCCATCTCTTATTTTCTGCTTCCAGCAGAAATCATCAGAAAACATAGCATCTCTGATGGACCTGTTTTAATAAATGTCATCAAATGGCTGATAAAAAGTATCCCTTAAAATCTCATTTGACTGCATCTGACTAGTCTAAAATGAATGTATGCCTTAGTAATAGCAGCTCATTCTAGTTACACATTCAGATGTTAAGGAAAAGAGGAACATTTAACTTTGTTTTATCTAGCTTTCTTATGTTGTCCTAGAAAATAATCTAGAGTGATTAACAGTGGTTCTCCATGTACATTATGATTGTGCTGCCTCGATGATAGGTCTTTATAATGCTCTGGCATTTCTATTTCTTGGGCTCATCCCCTGCTTATCCTTCGACAATCTGGTTTAACTGTATTACTAATAAAAGTGCCCCACTGTATGCTAGAACTCTCTAATGTAGTAGGTGAACAAGGAACCTTCAGAGTACAGCTAAGGCATCACTGCCCTATATTATAATCTATCTCTGAGCAGCTGAAGGAATTCTCTAGGCACATTGCTGTGTGATAAACTGAAGTCTTTATGTAATTTTTCTTAGAACTAAAATGTGTGCCTGACATTCATCGACAACCATTAAAAGCATTCCACACTTACTTTGATGTAAACTGGGAGTAATACAGATAAAACCAGGTATAAATGAGAAGAAAACCAGCCAGAAATATTTTTATTATCATTTCAATATAACTGATTGGGGGGAAAAAAATGAAGAGAAAAGGGACTGATTTTTCCCTCAACTATCTATTAAATAATACTCTTTACTGAAGTGTAGGTAATACAGTCTTGAAAGATCACATGTCTAAATTCATGAACAAAGAACTAGAAACTCATCTTCTATTTCTCCCAATGGAGGCTTAATAACCTGCTTCTGCAAGAACATTATACAAAAGAAACAACTCAAATGTATTTGGAAGCAAACACAATGGAGGAAATGTCTCTCTTGTTGTTATGAGAAGCTATGAAAACCATACTGAAAAGCTACATAATATTGTATTCAAATCACAGGAGGAAAGAAAATGTCAAAACAAAGTAAATTAGAAAAGAAACTAAAACCAGGAACACCGAGGTACTTTACAGACTCTTCCAGAACAGAGTAGCCAGAAAATGCTCTAATTCACAATTACAGTTCAACATATACTGAAAGAAACCCTTACATTTTTATATCTAAAACAAAATGTTATTTTTAAATAAATGACAGATAATAAATTTGAAGAAGTGCTTGACTCACCAGACATCTTCAGCCTGGTAATTGTTGTGTGCCTTAGAATACCAGCAGTGCAACCAAAATTACTAAATTTCAGGAAATAATGAAAGAATACTGCAATTTCTGGGAGAAATTTGATACAACTAAAAACAATCCAGATAAATTAATGACGGCTGGGCCAAGCATTTGAAGTTGTTTATTCTTCCAAAACCTGAGTTGTTTAAAACCCACTGTGGCCAGATGAGTTTGAGCCATCCATTAAAAACACCAAACAGTGAAAGGCTTGGGATCTGGATGGACTTAAGTGTACATATTAAGAAAGCATCATTTAATCTTTCCTTTAGAGTAAATGTAAAGGTGACTATTTAGATAATTTATGAATTCCCAGCTGTTATAATTTCTATGCTGCAAGAGCAAAACTTTTTCTTTTCTCTCTCTGTGACTTTTATTTTAAGTGAAGGAAATCTACAAGGAGCAAATATAAATTTCTGTTTGAGAGAGTTGAAAAAAAAGAGACAGGAAAAGTACTAGCATTCTAATTGCTTTCTTTGAAGGATTCTCAAACTGCCTTTACAACAGATAGTAGTGGGAGCAGAACAGGTTTCTTTATGTGAAAAGTACAGTCTATTTATCACCAGCAAAGGGGCAGGGGGAGAATACAGAATCATCCAAAAACAACAGATGGGAGATGTACTAAATAGCCCATTTCCTGTGCTGTTTCTTATCCACTCATAAATGATCAAGTGCCTTTTATATCATATCACCTCATCCCAACAGACCTCTCCCTAACACAGTTTGCAGACCTCTCCCTGCTGTTCTTTACCACTTAATGAGTGACCCTAGATCTCCCCAGCTACACACTGCTCTGCCCTGCAATAATATCACCTAGGAATATTAATGTGGGACTTTTGCCATCCCACATTTAGGGTCGACCCACATTTAGGGGTCACCCCCCTCCTCCAGTGAGTGGCAAATGCATTTCACCATTCACCTGACAAAGAAATCCTTCTTCAGAAGATAATACTGCTAAGTGAAGAATTTAAGGCTTTGTTAGCAATGTAGGATAGCCCATAAACATTTTTATGAAAGCTTGTAACACTACAAACTAGTTGCTTGTGTCTTCATAGTACCCATTCATCTTGTTTTAGGTCATTATATAGGTTCTGCTATTACACTGTGTTTGGAGCTCTTGTTATCTTGATAATCTTCTTGGATCGTCTTAAGCAGATAAATATAACTTTTAACAAAAGTAATGGATAAATACAACTTCTAGCAAAAGTAATGCATTATATTTCCAGTTGATAATGCTGTTAAAGTAGCAGAAATGTGCCACAATGCCACTATTAATGACAGTCTCCAGGTGTGGCTTCAAATTGGTGCTGCAAAAGCTGACTGACACACTTGTTATTTACGTTAAATGGAAAAAGCCCCTATTTTATGAGACAGGTGCAGATACTGTAGAGAAACAACTGTGAGAGACATGAAATAGTTTGCCCAGTGGCAGCCTAAAGTGATCTCAGTGCTGCCTGCCAGGGTCTGCCCCTCCTTCCATCAGCCCTTCTTGGGCCAGCTCCAGTTGAGCTGATGCAGAATGCCAGATCGGCAGAAAACACTTGCCTTTACTGTAGGGTTTGTTTTGTCCTGACTTACTGTGCTGAACTCAGGGCCTGGCAAGCACTGGAGCCAGCACAAGGAAGGCATAGCCATGGATGGCACAAGGATACTGGAAGGCATAGCCATGGATGGCAAGATGACATGGTGCTACAGCAGCCAGTAATTAGATTGGCTTGCAGGCTGCTAAAATTGCAACTTATACTACATCTAAAGACAGACCACAATTGAACTGTTTGTCCAATGTGTCCAGAATATCACTGAACTGACTAGTGTAAGATGTAAATGTGTCAGAAACAAAATATTGACTTGCAACAACCAAAAGTGGAAGAAGATAAGAAAGCTGGGGAAATAACTGTAACTGAAATAAAGCTCTTGAAAAACAAGTCTGACTGGACAGCTATATAAGGATATTTTAAAGATACAGTCTGCAGTTTTTTTCCTGATTGTGCTCAGGTAAGCAGAACTGCTGTATGTTCTTTATCAACATAAATTGAGCAAAATCTATAGTTCTACCTGGCACCAGTCTCCTGTTAGAAAATGTTTGGGAATATATCAAACATCAGCTATATGACTGGGCTAAAGGCAATAAAGCATACTACTATTTGAATAGTATTGACCAAAATATCTACTCAGTGTGTCCATTCAACTGTGTTGGTTTTGTTGAATTTAGTCTTCTAAGGCACTTAAAACATCCTTGCGCCGAGGGCGAGCATGGCTTCCTTACAGTGTATATATGAGGCTGGACAGGAGTGGTCCTTCTTTTCCTACGTTCTGGAGACCCTGCCTCTCACATCTACACTACTGACTAAACGGTTTCTCACCTCTGACTTCATGAACTTAATGGCTCCTATAACCCTTGCAATGATAGTGCCCTGCTGGAATGTCTGGTTTCATACTACATAAATGCAGCTCATATTTGGTTTCTCCATTTTTTGATTGCTTGGGAACTGCTGGTTATAATATGACTTACTTAAACCATAATGCTCTTGTGGCACAGACACAACACAGCCTCCCTTCAAAGAACAAGTTGTCTTACTATGGTAGATCAGCTTCTCAATGTCAGGATCACTTCTTTACAGGGACTCACAGTGATGAAAGAGATACACAAATCATCAGAAGCAAATTAACTGTCACCAGCATATATATTATTACTCCCTAAATACAGGATAATACATTTATCTGTTTAATACACCTGTAACAGCTTGAGTAGAGCCTGTGATGTTCTCCAGGCTGTAATATATTTTTCTCTAAGATGGAAAACAAACCAAACCCCAAAACCCTGGGAATCCAACTGTAACTTTAAACCCTACTGCTCTAATCATCAACATTGCCTCAGCAGCAAAATCAATACACTTCATAGAATCATAGAATCATAGAATGGTTTGGGTTGGTTAAAGATCATCTAGTTCCAACCCCCCCTGACATGGTCAGGGACACCTTCCAGTAGAGCATGTTGCTCAAAGCTCCATCCAACCTGGCCTTCAACACTACCAGAGAGGTGTTATTCAACAGAATATCAATATTTTTATTAGCAATTGTTTTAAACAAAGCAAAATATTGTGCACTGATGATCTAAGAATGGCTGAAAAGGGCAAATGAAACAAAAACATCAGAACAACAAAAGGCACTTGTTTATCTGGAATGAAGGTTAAGAAAACATTTTCTGAATGTGCTTCAGATAATGTGCTTTGCAGAGTCAAACTTGTTTCAGACTTTATTGTTAATTATTCAACAGGACAGTTAAGAAACCTCAAAGATTCAAAAAATATGGTTATTTGTTATTTATGCAAAATTCAGAGTCAAGGTTTGGTTGCAATTGCTCTTACAAGCAGTACCACCAGCTTGCCAGGCTTCATTTTTAGACTCATGCAGCATTTAGGAGAAATTAGATAGCTGACAAAGTAGTGAAGCAAAACTGATCATGCATTATCCCTGGATGCTTTTGCAGGGAAGTTTTCCTGACAAATTTGTCGGTCCTTTCTTTTTACAAAATCAGCAGTGTCACTCTTCCAGAGCTGTAGATATTTCTCGTGCAAAAGGCTTTGTCTATACATCGTTGACTTACATAAACTTGGTCTTTAGTAGTCCAGTTTCTATGCTAACATGGACACAGCTCTGAATGCTGAACTGGAGGCATCTCACAAGTCTCACTAGAAAGGCAGCTGTTGAGAGCACAGCAGGGGAAAGAATGAATATCACATTTTGAAAAAACAGAGAACAGGTCTGGAAGAGGTTACCACTGTGTGGGAGGGCCTCTGAGTTACCTGCCAGGACTGGATGTTTTTTGCCTTGAAACCACATGACCTTAATGGCTGTTCTTCACAGTATATGGTTGCCTGCTTTCATTCACTACTTACTAATTTTGCTAGCTATTGCTAGTTTGATTACACAAGTTTTTTCAGTTAGCCAACTACCTTGTAAAATGACTGAAGGAAGATAATAATGTCCCACATAATCAAGAGCATACGTTAGACTACTGGTTTTCACGATTAATTTCTACAATTGAAAAAATATTTTTACAATACAGACTCCAAATGTTAAAATCAGTTTGACTGAAGGAGTAGGTAACAGTTTTAACTTTTGAAAGTTTAATTTCTGCAAAAATGTCAAATAACATTGAAAAAGTAATTTGTAATTTATAGGTACAGAAGTTTATGTGGTTGAAAAACACCATCTATATTTTCAATGATAAAAAGAACATTAGAAACTATACAAAAGCATCGAGTCTTGTGCTTATGACTAAACCTATCTTTATCATTCAACGGTTTCCCCTTACAGCAGCACACAAAGCTACTGATATTCCCTTTTCATGCAGACAATTATGCAACAAAATTCAGCTAAGTAGCTATTTTCATAACCGTGTCTAAAAGGGTTTTATTATTATTATTATTATTATTATTATTATTATTATTATTAACTTCCTTCACATTTAATTGCCTTACAAAGAGTCCAAGATAAAATAATTTCTGAATTTCTCCTTATAAGGTATCTCAAGAGAAAATAATTCCTGAAATTCTCCTGCAGCAGCAGCAATCCCACTGAGCAAGCACACCAAGTGATCAAGAAACTGCAAAATCCTACAAATGCTTTTCAGACAAGAAGGATCCAGTTTGATTTTGATTTGTGCCTACTGAAGTTTTTATTTACTTTTTTATATCAACAGGCAAACAGAATTCAGTGTTTTATTTATTAATAAATCTCTACATGTTTTAATGAACTAGTTCTTCAGAAAGAAAGCAGATTATAAAGTGAAATGCTCTTTGCCAATTAACATTAATAAAAACTCTCAGAACCAAGTGGGGTGACTTTTACCATGACAAGTAAAGCTTGGACTTATCAAACAATCAAAGTTTACATCTGATGAACTGGATTGAAACCAGACCCTGTTTTCTTGGAGAAAAACAAGGGAAGGAGGAAGATGGAAAAGGAAAAGAGTTAGACAGGTTTACCCTCTATAATATTTGTGTCTGGTACATGCTGTATGCCACGTGTTGTTTTGCAGCAGCTGTTTTTCTATAAAATCTCAGCATCCAGATCACAACAATGCTAAAATTGACGTGTAAAACAGACATGCTTAAAACTAGTGGTATTAAATCCTGAATACTATTTTTTATGCCTGGTACTTAATGGATAGATATCACCTACCTTATGTTTAAGAAGGGTATAGTTCTTAAAGCAAAGTAACTACAAAATACTGATGGGTCAATATTTCTAGGTATTGTGTATGCAACACCTGCAGATGTCAGGAAACTTATGCCTTTGTTTCATTTCTAAAATTCACAGCTTTTTGATTCTTTGACCATCTAGCTGTCAGTCTTTCTCTCCTTTCGCTCTCCAGGCATAAATAGTATCTAAATTTGGAAACTTAAGCTTTTTCTGCCCCCAAACCGTATTTTTCATTTGAGATTAAGTAATTTTTATTGATTTCAGTGTAATGAAGATTTAATTTCCATTTTCAGATATCCCTTTCTGACACTGAACATATTAAGTGGCATGATAGCACAATTCTCACCTAGTGACGAAGGTGGAGGTAAAGAGGAATAGTGAAAAAGAAACAGCTAAAAGATATTCAGATATCCCAATGCTCAGTAAATATTTCAGACTGAAGTCAGGTATAAGTATGAGGATCTGTTTCATCACCAAGTAGCTAAAAAGGAAATTACAGAAGATAAATAATAGGGAAACTAAATGAATTCTTTATATCAGTCTTCACTGTTAAGGCTAAGCAAATTCCTGTTCAGAAGTTATTTTTTGTGGACAATCAAGGTGAAACATGAGCAAAGATAGAAGTATCTAGGCAAGAGTTGTTAGTTGAGCACAGGAAGTAAAATAGTAGTAAGTCACTAAGGCCCAACATCATTAATCCACTCAGAGCACTGAAGCAGTTAAAAAGAAAAGCGACCAAAGAAAACAATAAATAGAGAAACAGAAAGGGCTGGAAGGTGGACAGTGTTGTGTTCATATTTTTTAAGAAAGAAGTTTGATATTATTGGAGAATTGTAAGACAAGAAATCTTGTTAGTTTTAAGGCAATAGCTCTGGTTAAAAACATGTGAAAGGCTCTTACATCTTGCCATGATCAGTGCACATTGCTGAGGAACCATACTGACACACTTTGCAACTCTATTCTGCCTCAGCCTGGGAGTTCTAACATACCGATGTGAGATGTGTGCATTGAACAATGTGAGGGAGAAACAAGTCTCAGAACTTACTTGTAGAGCAAAGTGGCTTTTTCTTTTTTAACAGCTGTCTTTTTAAGAGTGCTAAGCTACTGACCAGGACCTGCAGAAATGTCTGCATCTGGAGACTGAGCTTCTACAGTGGGCAAGTGAGTGCAGTGCTGTGCAAATGCATGAATATGAGGAAGGAGCTGATGGCCTGAGCCTTTCACTCAGTGTTCAGGACCTGATCAGTCTGCACAAGGACCAGGGTAAGAAGTCCCCCAGGGAAACCACAGCCTGTGATAGATCTAGGGTCTGCAGGTAGAACCTCAGAGATGCTCTGTATGAAGTGGTTTGTTATGGCAGGAGAAACTTTAGGATTGGGAAGAGAATCCTTGTGTCTCTTTTGTTACAGGGAATTTTGAACTAAAGCAGTTCAGCAGCTTCAAAGATGTTGGCATCAGAACCTGCAGGTGTTCCTGTCTCCTTGAAGTTGCAGTGAAGGACTGTAGTGGCCTCTGGGTGTAGCCAATTCTACTTATGACCTCTGCTGTGCCCTGCTGCATCTAGGCATTAAAACTCAACCTAAATGAATAAACAAAATAATGGGCCTGCAAAACCCCCACAGGTTCTCTGAGGCACTTAAAGCTTGAGACCAGCTCAGAGATATCACTTGCTAACCCTCTGCAGGCAACCTGAACACAGTTGTGCCATTGAGAGTAGGAATCCTGAAGTGAGAGGCTATGGCTTGTCACAGCGTGGAACCTAGCCCTGGTAAAGGTCACCCACTGACAGCTTGAGCCATCTGAAGAGACAGAGCCTCTGAGATGCCCTAGTGCTGCTACCTTGCCTAAGCCCAATATTGTATGAGAAGAGCTGCAGGGGTCAGTCCTAGCTCTCTGAACATTCAGTGCAGATCTGAGTATGACTCATTTCCTTCATCAAAGAAAGCCTGACTGAAAAATAGACATGGATTTTAGGACAACAGGGATAAGAGCCTTTTGTCACAAAGTGGGTTAAAACAGGCTGTTTATATAGAACTTGTCGGGATAGTAAAATTTTGAGCATAGAAATGAAAAAAAGCAGAGGGACTGGAGAGCAGGGGTCTGTCTCTTTAGTTCACAGAATGCCAAAGCAGAATAGAACAAACGTTTGGTTTTTGTTATTGTTTCATCCCATTCTTTGCCTCTCTAACCCAGGGAAAGCTTTCATCGAAATCAATGGCAGTATAGCTCTAGGTGTCCTAAACCAGCAGGATTGCAAGATTTGGCTTCCTCTTCTCATTCCTTATTTACACATGTGTTTTTCAGGTAAGAGCTGAGCAAATCCCATGGGAAATACTAGTCTTGAAACTGAAATTGGGTCACTTGTTCCTAAATTGCATCTTTCCCCCAGTCCATTAGTAAAAAAGCATTCTGCTAGGTTTTTTTAAAATTCATAGTTTTCCTTTTTTTTTAGTTTAGTCCTAACTTCAAGGAGTTCCCTTGATCTGAGTGTATTTTTGCTATTTTTTTTGGTTGCATTATCATTGTCATTGTTCCCTTGATGTGTTTTTTATATAGCAAATATTTTCAAAGTATTTTTAATATTTCCTTCTTCTCAGTCCAGTCCTGTCTCAGCACACTTAGGAAATAACTTGCCATTGTCATCACGTGACTCAAACTATTCCCCAGTTTCACTAGTTCTAAGAAGCCTCCCTTAGGTGCTCTTGGGACTATCATGCTAGTGGCCCAAACTTTATTAGTTCAGATCCAAATTGTGGTTCAATAAATAAGTATGGTAAAATATCAGTAGGGCGGGATCATTCTTTTTAAGCTTTCTCAATTCAGTGTGAGAAATTAGCTATAATCTGAAAGATAACTCAAAAAGCTTCTCTGAATATACAAGTAGGATTTATGATAAAGAATGAACAATAACATCTATCTCCACTTTCCTTGAGAAACAAATAATGCAGTTGGGTGTCCTGTCCACTAGTTTGTCATGCAGGCATGTTTCATTCCTGTATTTTTAATTTTTGCAATCCCCGTATATTCTTAGGGACTCTCTATTCACTTTTAACACTGAGCCCTGAACATAGGTCTACAGTGTGTCTGCTAGGCAGATGCAAGCCTGCTCTACACACATTTAGAGACGATAGGAGTTTATCTTGCCTGAACTTTGAGTTGGTACAAGCTCATTCTGTCCATATTTTAAATCATAGCGGGAGACTGTCTCAGAGATAATGAGCCATGATGAAAGCTTACTCAGTGCCTACTTACTGTAGGGACATGTTTTTTGAAAACAAATTTATGTTTACCAGTAATTTGCCACATGCAAAACTGGGAGATCTGGAGGGTTATATACATGTTGTACTATGGTTTTGCTGAAAGTATAGCAACAGCAGCTCCTAATTCTGAGACCCAGAGGTTTTACACTTAATCACCAGCTGCACAGAGGCATCTTATTATACTCAAATCTTTGAGATAATTTTAAGTGACATTGCAAAACAGTTCTGAATCACCTACACAAAGAACCCTTCCTGCAGTCTTCAACTACTCCGTGATTTGATATTCTGCCACAAGTCTTTGTAAATCATATATGTATTCAGCTCATCATCTCATTACTTTGTTTTTCCCAAGGGAGTATAAAAAAGATTTAATGTTTTCTGAAAAGAAATACTGTCAAAGTTTTGTCTTTTGCATTAGTGGTTAAATATCCACACCATATAGACTTCAAAAATTACATACTTCATGTGTATAAACAAAACACAATGCAATGACATAACTAAATGAATTAATCTGACACTAAAATCCCACTTGCCACCTTCCAAAAAAACATGTTCAGGAAAATTTTGTATGTGTCCTAATCTACCACAGCCTTGCTAAAATAGAGAAGTCTTTATGCATTGCAGGGAAAAAAATTGAGAGTTTGAGACAGAATATCATCAACTCCTATTGTGTGAAAAGCTGCACTTGCTACTAGAAATGGTTAAAGCTAAAACACCACAATAACAAAACCTGCTACATCCCTTTATAGATGACAGATTTGAAGAGTTGTTAGATAGACTTTCCCAGTCCAGATAAATATCTCACACTAGCAGAGGAATATGGTCAAGAGTCCTGCTTATGTTCTATTTGTCTATGGGTTCGTCTGGGGAAGAAGGGCAGACAAAGTAGCGAAGAGAAAAGGAACAGAAAGCATTTAACAGAAGACCAAAGAAAAGGAGAAAGGAAACAAACCTATTAAAATATCCGCATACATATAAGAAAAAGCAAGGCAAACCAAAAAATCCATTGTCAAATGGATTAAACCAAGATTAAAACAATTAAACAAAGAAGACTAAAGGAGACCTGAAGGAAACAAAACAGCTTGAAAAGATAAGAGTGGAAGGCAAAAAATGGGGGGGAGCAAGTGTAGCAGTTGCCTGCAAGAACCAGCAATTTTTCAACAGATGCTAGCAAGGAGCCAGTGTAGTCACATTGTATGGCTTCTGGGACCATAACCATACAAATTTTAACAGTGTGTTGCTTGTAGGAGCGTAACCAAATTTCAACTGTTTGGTTTGGTAAGTTGCTTGTATTACCCTGTTGAAAAGGCTATTTACTACTGGCTAAGAGAGAATGTCTTCTATGTGAAGGGATTTCAATGGCATCCAAGTTGCACTCTCTTTTCAAAGACTGAGATGTATTTATGTTTGGCATTCTGCAATTCAGAACAGATTCCATAAGCATTTACAGAAGTTTTGCTCAGAAAATTCCCTGGTGACAGACACGTGCAGATTCTGCAGATAATGAAAGTTGTTGGTTCACATAGCAATATTATCCCTAAGGAGAACAGACTTAAATCCTGACTGGTCTTAATACATTAAAAGTTCCCACAGGACACCTGTCATCTGTTACTATCAAACCTTTTGCCAAAAACTAAAGAAGACATTTTTCCTCTTCCTTCCAAACACAGCTAGTGAAAGAAGAAGAGAAAGCAGTGCCCATAGAGGCCTCAAGTTTTCTTAAGCTGAGTAATTGGGACATTATCTCTAACATCATTAAAAGCAGGTATGAACCCAATTTCAACCCCAAATTGAGCCTGAATCTTTCATACTCTCAAAGTGCAGTGGGATGGAAGTTAAGCTGATAAATGTCTCTGTAAATCCAAACTGTTATGATTTACAGGATACAGACAAGGCTGAGCCTGCTCCGCCTCTTTTTGCCAGCAGATATCCTCCCTTGACTAAACAAAATGAGAAACTATCACTGAGCTATAGCCAAAAAGTAGATGGAACATGAGAATGTATTGATTTGGGCATATTTTAGTTTATTCTCTCAAGAATGTTCCTTATCTTATAGGCTATGGCTACACTAGTTAATAAAAAAAGGGTAAAGACACCAGAACAGGTATTGTACAGCTTTTAAATTGGTAGCATGGCCCCTGGCATAGCTTTCACTCATGCCAATGATTACTGTCACAGGCAGTACCCAAGTATAGTTTGGAGGTTAGTATGGGCTAGAAACCACTCCTGATGGGCAATTTGAATGAAGCCTTTCTGTTTTTAACAGCAGCAGAGTTTAACTGTGGGGATGCAAACTGTGCCAAGCCAGAGATGACTCCCTGCCTTGTACTATTTACTCTTCTACAGAGGTAACCATAGTAGTCATAGTGGTTACAGGGTTATGCAAACTTCTCATATTAAAGAAAAGCTGTAGCCAAAACATTTTATTTGTGGCTAGATAACTTATTTGCAATTATTCACCCATGGAAAGACCCTTGTAAGCATTATGTATTTTTGTCATCCCTAAACCTGGGATGAACACAAAATACCATACAATAAAGACAGAAAGGTTTCCTTTCAGATGTCATTAAAAACCTGGAAGACCTGGCCTGCCCTGGCGGCTGTGCTGCAGATACTCTGTTCCAGGACTTTGTGAGTACTATCAAGATATTTAAGGTCGTATCTTCTAGCTCTGTTTACTATGGCTGCTTTTCTTTCCATGATTGCTGCAAATGACTGCTTTTGCTAAAAAATAATCCCCCTTTCACTGACAATCATACTGCAGAGAATCTTAAGTGGTAAGAGATGAATCTCTGTAGTGAGTCAGCCAATCAGTCAATCAAGAAAATAGTGAAGATTGGCCATGCAGCAATTTCGTACGTACATATTCCCACTTGCATCGCCCATCAGCGTCAAATTCAAAATGCAGGTGCATAAATGCTCTTTGATGGCTTCACAGACAGTTATCATTATATACTTCAACCCATTGATAGGTATGCTCAGTAGTGTGAATCACCATTCAGATTTCCTTCTCACTAGGGGAAGTATTTTGTTTTGAGACTTTTTATTTTTCCTTCAAGACCAATCTTTTTGAAAGAAAATAAGAAAGATGGACGAACAGCATGGGGATTCTGGCCTACTGGAATGACAAATTAGTTTAAATATCCCCTTTCTCATGTTCTCTTCCTTCTTAGTCGTCTCTCATTCACGTCTCCTCCATGGCCAGAGGTCATAAGGTATAACCCACTTTTAGTCACCGATGGTTGACATTCAGTGTGACCATGCAAATGCTCAGTGTCTCCAATTCTAAGCTCCTTGCTTAAGAAGTTACATCAGGAGTCTTGATTTCCTAAACTTCATGAAGAGATGGATTTTTCCAAAAGACAATTCTGGGCCTACGTATCTGGCTGCTGTTCTGAATAGTTGTGTGGAAGTGTCAGTTTCTCTGCATTGTTCATGTCATAATCTGAACAGATTGGTTTCATAATTTAGCCATTTAATTTAGGTGTCTGAATTTAAGTATGGGAGTGCATCTTTTTTAGTGTTCCAAAACTGTTAAAGCCAATCTAAGCTGCTGTTGTGATCCCACCTTGCACCTCAAACATAGTCACTTGTACTCTTTCCCAGTCTTCCCTGTTGTTGGAGCATAGCTGAAACTGGCAAACCATTTCAGGGTGCTAGCATCATGTAAAATTAACTTTGTGAAAAACTGTCTCTTGCTTTATCTCCATCGGCTGTCTCACTTCAGCTGAGGAGCAGTTGTCAATGCACAGAGGAAAAATAAAATGGGAAGGAGTGTGGGACTCCAGTCTAAATCAGAAGTGATTTAGATTGGCTTATAAATTGTTTTGAAGTAGCACCATGAGGTCAACATCCAGAAGAAGAATGTAATACAGTCAAGCTCAAAGATGCAACATAAATCCGTAACGCACCTGGTTTCCTAAGTAGATTCACAATGCTGACTCAGGCAGCTATGCTTCGTGGATAAAGATGCCAGTCCACTACATAAGAGGTGGCAATGGGGCCTCACCGGGAAGTGGGAGAACTGAGCAAAGTCCAGGCCCTTAGCAGCTGCAGGATATCATAGCATAACATGCCTGATAGTATCTTGGAAAGAAGTATACACCATGTCTGCTTTTGAAGTTGTGCCATTGTGTCCAGAAGCAGAAATTTCTTGGGTGCAGATGAAAAGAAAGGGTCCAGCAATGAACTGTTCATGAGCATATGTCCATGCACATGAAGCAGCAGACTCAGGTTTCTCTATGTAAGCTCTGAGGCTGGTTACATGAAGCTGTTCTGACCCCCATAAGCCACATAGAGGATTTGCTGTGGCAATATGCCTGACCTAGTAAGCCCATGGCTTGTTAGCTTTGGCACAGTATGTGTCCAGTGTGGCTAAGCAGTTTCTAGTTCTGACCAGCACAGAATCTGAGGAGAACAATACTAGGTCTGTCTGAACATGACTGCATACATTAGGTGTCATGGCATTTGATTAAGTGGTGAAAGTTCTTCAGTGTTACTTCTTGGCCTGTATTTAGTTATGAGTATCGGACAGTTACAAACAGAGTTAAGGAAGGTAGGACCAAAACCCAGAGACTCCTCTTTCTAGCTGAAAACTTGACTTTCCCTTCTATTTCTCCTCAACAGTCTTAGCTTAACTGAGAACAGGATGAAAGAAGAGAATGCAGAACTGCTTCAGTCATGTAAATGAAGCCACTGTATACCAGGAAAACAAGAGTTATTGAGATTGAAGAGCAACCAAGGAAGCTTCAGAGTACCAAGTCCAGGAGAAAAAGAAATGGCTCTATTCCTTTCAAATTCACTTTTTCTTGTTGTTTTTCTGTCCCCATGAGACTCTTGAACTCCCATCTCAAAAGAAAACTATTTTCATTTTCCCAGTAGAGCATATAGTTTCCTCAGCCATAAGACATGCAAATTCAAAACTACAGCAGCTGAGGCATAGGGCACTTAACACTAGGTCTTCCACTTCCTAGCTAATCACGGGGTTGCCATTATATCAATATTATATTTTTCATATTAACTATAGACCTTAGTAAATCTAAACATTTGGTGTCTTTAGGATTTAGATGGTTGTCAGCATAAATCTGGAGTGCAGAAGAGCTATAAGTAGAGATTAGTACCTATTTCTCCAGAAAAGGCATTTCTGAATCTGGTTATGTATCTAATATTAGGTTCTTTCAAAAGCTACAGGTTAAACAATAGGCATCTGAAGGGTAAGACAAAGTTTGAAATCCAGTGAAATGCTGTTGGGGTTTTTAAGGGCTTTGAGACACTTAAATATCCAAGACAAACAATTCAAGCTTTAGTCTCACCATTAACTAAGGAAAGATATTTCCTTCACCATTTTCTCTTCATGCGTTTTG
This sequence comes from Athene noctua, assembly GCF_965140245.1. Lineage (NCBI taxonomy): Eukaryota > Metazoa > Chordata > Aves > Strigiformes > Strigidae > Athene > Athene noctua. The sequence continues at coordinate 29,473,150 of NC_134038.1, read as the reverse complement.
CATCCTATGGTGTACAGAGGTCTCTCGCCTTAAGGAGTGAGAAAGGATGATACTTGCTCTTCAGTACTTAGGAAAGTTCTCAACTTGGTACTTACAGGCCTTATCCTTGACTGTGAAGGTTATTAGTTCATAGCACTGTCTTCTAAATTACAGTAGAGAAATTTTCCATTTTCTAGGTAGGTACCTACTGAATCAGGCTGATATTACATGGCCTCTGTGCTTTGAATTGGACACAGTGCAATTTTAGACACAGAGTCTCAAGAGGGTGTTTAGTGAACAGAGGCACAGAACTTCCAAGCTTCTGTATCAAAAGCAACCACACGTAAGAGACAGAGATGGGATGCCAATCCAAATGCAGAAATACAACTGCAGACATTTGAAAAAATTCTTGCCAGGAAACATAAGCAGCTAGGGATTTTAAGCAGGTTAGAAGTGGAATGAGGGGGAGTTTTTGGACAGCTCTTCTGATCTGAGGCACTTATATTTCATTTAAGGTGTTTATGAAGCATTTTCATAGTCACCTTCAGGCCTTGTGAAAAATTTACTTCAACTTTTGGCTCATTTGCTGAAAGGAAAAATGACTTTGTTGTCATCTTGGCATACCACTATACTTTGCTTTTCCATAAAATACATACTTTGTGCTGGTAATGTTTTGGCTCATTTTCCATTGTGTCTTCTATAAAATACCATTATTAAAGGTATTCTCTTTATTTTAGAACTTGAGTAATTGTAAACTAATTATATATTGGTTCCTTTTAAAACTCTCCAGTTTTAATCATTTTATTCTATACTGTTTGCAGGTCCAGATGGCTTAGTGTTACTTGGAGTCAAAGTAATGAAAACAATGGAGGTTCATCTTCTTCTGAATCATTTAGGTTCACACTGAATACATCAGACTCAAATTCTTTCCCTTTTGTTAATATATTCCATGTACTGTCGAAAAACACTTTTTAAAAAAAAATAAAGTAACGTTGCCACCACATTGTGGCCATTTTTTTCACTATCTTACTACTAATGCAGTCTATATTTCAGTTTGCACTTCTAAATCTTAGTTAACTCAGTTTTAACACCAACTTTCATCCAATTAGTTTATACGTTAGAGTATTAGTATTTCTATATATTTGAAGGAGTTATTTTCTCTTATTTTGGCCAGTGTCAGACTAGGAAATATTAACTACATGACATGTTGAACACAGATCTGTTTTTGCAGGTTATGAAAATTATGTGACATTCTCCTTGGGGGGAAAAAAAAAAAAAAAAAAAAAAAAAAAGTCTCTGCATGGCTAAAGACTGTATATTGACAGGGGATGGTTGCATATTCATCTTTACTTTAGCATATCTAGACTTTGCAGTGATTCACTGTAGGCGTTTAGATTACCTATAATGATTCAAATTGGGATGGAAGTCACTATTTGAAGGCCTGGTTTGAAGGAAAGGGTGACAAGGACAGTTCAGGTGAGCCTTTACTTTGTCAAGCTTTTAGTATTCCATTGTTCAAAAAAAAATTTACCTTTTCTAAGTGTGTTTTTCAGTTGAACCACTGGCAGACTTTCTATTTCCTAGACAGAAGCGTAATTAGTGTTCACCACAACCATAGGTGGTTGGTACTCAGTTTATACATAAACTGAATACTTCTTTGAAATGATCAAGTTTTATGGATACTGTGAAGAGTATCTTGGAGTTACATGCTACCAAATGTTATGGTCTCTGGTCCTGTTCCAGCACATGAAGAATCCCATTACGTCCCAGCCCTGTTCTTTCGCTATTCCCGGTAAAATCAAGCAGTGTTTAAAAGTAATAAAAACATCATAAACCAGCCTACAGAGTTTCTATCCCATTTCTAATAATACACAGAATTTAATTAAAAGAAAATATATTCTTCTTTAATCCAAAGCTATTAGAAATGTTATAGGATACATCTAATCAGAACACAGTTGCAAAACATAATTATTTTTCAGTCATGAGTTGAACTTTTCAAAGAAAGTTTAAAAGAGATAGCATGCTGTGATAAGTTAAACGTTGCCCAGCAACATCATTTGGCTGGTATCAGAACCTGAATAGGGGAAAAAAAAAATAGTGGCCTTAAAAAAAAGAAAAAAAGGGTTTTTCATTTGCTTTGGGATTTTATGAAATTTGTTTTAAAGGGTTATGGACTTAGAAAAGATGAAACAATTGGAAGGGAAATTTTCTTTGGTTTAGTTATTCTGAACTTAGGCACTTTTTCATGTCTGAAGAACGAGTGAAATAAAGATATTAAAAAGATCAATGCTATGATATTTGAGTTGCTGAGAGAGAAATTTTAACCACATCCTGTAATCCTCTATCTGATTGCTAATTTTCATTCAGGTCTATATTTATTCATTAATATTTTGTAAAAACAAGGTCTTTCAATTAATTCTAAGTCTGCTCCGACAAAATTCCTTGACGAAAATCTCCAATTACAATAACAAAGAGAAAAAAAAATAAAGCTCAAAGATCATAGTCTGCATACTTCTACACTGTGAAATTAAACACCCTGCTTGACTTTTTTCTGCTTATATGGAAAGGGACTAGGGGAGAGGTTTCTGGATACCAACATACATATGTCCATATAATAACTACCTACGAATCTAGAATTAAGAAATATTCACTCAGACAGAAAAATGCACAGATCCTCAAAGGAAAAACAAAACCCCAAAAACCAGAGCAAATAAAAATTATAAATTTACTACCTGCATTTATCTTCTAGCAACCTGATATATTTATTTGGTTAGAGCTGTTTTATAATTTATTGAAGCAACAGGAGACACACTTAGTTTTCGCCAGGTTTGTGGACTTCAATTATCTCACATATTCATGTGGTAAAATGTTACTGCTTATTCCAGGTTCTTAAGTTTATACTCTGAAAACATCTCTTTTTAAGAAGGCTGTTCCTTCTGCATATCAGTAGGAAGAACAGTGATAAAATTGTCGGGCTTTTCCTTTAAGGAACAGGAATGAATTTCTGGAAAAAGCTATGAGCCTTTTTTTAAAAGTTTGAGATTGCTTACCAAAAAGCCCATATAAATCAAATTTATGTAGCATGTCTTTATGCATGCCCCTGAGCCTACTGAAGCTGAAATCCTTCACAGGTTTTCTGGAACTTGCTATTTCACTCAGACAGTAAATGTTGTTTTGCTTGGTGCTTAATCTAGTTAAATAATGAGGGATTTCACGCACTTAGCTACCACATCCAAAAACAACTTTCTCATACAGTTGGAACACAAACATTGGCTTTTTTAGCTGTCCTGAACTTGGTATGTGTTATATGGAATGCACTCACACTTTGTCTGTGAGGTTTGGCTTGAGAAATTTATCTTTTCCCATGTTCATCTTGCCAATGATCTGATTATATTGGATGAGCAGGATATTAAACTGAGAGACAGACCCTGCCACAAACCCTAGATTCTAACTTGCTTGGAGCAGAATCAATGCATATCTCTGGAAGGCTGTCTTCTTAACACCTGCTGCATTTAATAAAAAATAATAATTAAATACATCAGTAGTAGTACTCACAAACACGTGTAATATCATTGTTGTAGCTCTGATTGTCAAAGAATAAAATGGGGGCAGTTTGTTGAAAGATTTTATATCTTTTGCTGAAACATATAGCTGAAAAGGAGACGAGTTATAAGGCCTAAAAGTCTTTCCGTAAATGACAATAACACAGAAATAAGAAATTTGACAGTTCCAGTATCTTAAATTAAGTGTATATTAAGAAAATAAATCGTTGTTACCCTTGTGAAAATTTCAGGCATCACAGATAAGTAAAGCTTAATTCTATTTTAGAATATATTAATAATGTGATCTCTCAGTTGCATTCCTAAATTTATGAGAGTGATCATGTAAAATGACACAGAGACAGTAGTACCTATCAACTTCCTCTTCAACCTCATCTCCCCACCCAATCCTCCTACCATTTTCAGTTCCCTCAGTTGCAGGTTCAGGACCTCGCCTGGCACACATGGGGATGGAGTGCTGCCCTTACAGTTGTGGCTGAGCAGTGACAGCCTGTATCTTCTCTCTCCTTCTCCTAAGGCTGCAAAGCAGTGCCAGTTTTCAGGGCAAGGGTTTCATTAGTCCTTTTGTTTAAATGCTTGAAGGCCATAACCCATTTTGGATCAGCTGTTAGCAGTGAAAGCTTTGACGGGTAGATATGTTTTCTGATAACAACAGGAAATTCAGAATAATCTGTGGTGACTTCACACCACTTTATCAACTGTGGATAAAAACCAGCAATTTTGGGAGAAACATGTGGTCTGGCAGTGCATGAATGATGCTGATATAATCTGATTGCTTCAGACTGAAATAATAAAAGAGACAATTGTAAAAGGGCAGGTATTACAAACATCTGTTTTTTCATACATATGTTAAATCAAATATTAGAATAATTGAGACTAGGCATTCAAAGGCACTCTGCAGATGAGATGGCTGGTATTAGTGCTCTCCTTTCAGGAAAGAGCACATAAAATAAACTCCTAAGTTATAATTTTTTAGCTCATGCAACTGTGAGTTTTATACAAAACCAAAATATTGTCATCATTGGTTCATATGCCATGGTCCTGCAAGGCACTTTAGCATTTTCACTAGGGTCACATCGCATGTTTCAGTAGAAAGCTTCAGTTCCTTCAGACAGGGTAGGAGGCGGTGCTGATGACTGTATCAGAAATAGCTATTCCCATTGGACATTTGTCATTATCTTCATCATCTTCTGTGAAAGAATCCTCTGTGTTGCACCTAGTACACATTTTTCCTATTCACCCGTCCTCGTATCAGGACCCTGAGGGCAGAGATATCCATCCCCTAACAGCCTCAACCAGCCTCCTCTGGGAACCTACCTACACCCTTGGGCCCAGGGCTCTAAGGCCATTGACTTCAATCCTTGTCTGAATTTAGCTGTAGGATTATCTGTCTGCAGCCCTGTCCCCTAGATGGACATCAGACCCATCAACTTCTGGATGAATCCCTCATGTATCTTGTATCTTGTCTCCAGGCCTGTCTTTGGCCCTGCCTCCCTGTCACCCTGATGGCACCCCCGTTTGGCTCCTAGACCTGGTTCAGCCCCTTGCCCTGTTGATGGACTGACCCTGTCACTAGCCTCCGGCTCTGCCTCCCCTCCTCAGCCCCTACCCTACAGTGTCTTCTCAGGGTTCACCCCCATGTCCTGACTCCCTGTCCCTCGGGAAACAGCTGGTCTTCACTGGCCCTGACACCAAGTCAGTTCCCTTCTCATTTTTTGTAGCTCTTTAATGATCTATTTGGAGTTATAATGAATAGAAGGCTGTCCTGTGAGGAATTAAGGGAGGTGTGAGCCAAAGTTTGGAGTCATGCTATTGAAAATTCCATAGCATTTGAGAAAATTCAGTTGCAGGAGATAAGATAGAGTCCGTCTCAGGCAGAAAGGTCGGGAATTGATTTACAGAAGCAAAGATTCTGTGCATTCCTGAGCTAGACACATTGCTGTTTCACTTAAGATTTGAAAATGTGATAAATAACCCATGTGTTCAAGTGAACAATCTTAAAAGTAAACAAAAGATCTGCATATATCTGAATTAAAATATTTTAACTATTTCAATTCATAAGAGTTTATCTGGAAATGAGGTCTGAACTGTCTATGAGCTTGTGAATTCAAAGATAGGTGAAACTTGGAAACATATCTTTGTAGTGTTATTGACAAAACAGAGATATGTTCTGGTATATTTATACTATAAATGTCAAGTGAAGACCTAAACATAGAATGTAAAATATTCCTAGACATTTTTACTAGTTATTCAACTAGTTTTTGAAACAACTGTAGTCACTACAAGTAAAACTAAATTAAATAATATGAAACTACAGTGTGACAGTAATATCTTTCTTAGCAGTTGCAGTAATAACAGTGTGAATCATACACTTAGGACTTGATGATCCAAACAGTGTTGGATAACTTTTGTAGGCAGTGTTGTATGTAGCGTATACCTTTTGAACACAGTATATGTGTGCAGTTAGAGAAAAGCACATAGCTATAAAGGCAGTAAAGAATATTAGGCGAGAAAATATAATTCTGTTGGTGATAAAAGGTCATAACTAGCCACAGATGGTAAGATGTTAACGATAATAAAGACAAGACATGAATGTTCAAGAAATGTTAATGTTCTGTATGTAGGAAGAAGTAGAATTTTATATATTTATTAGATGAAGACAATGAAATGCTTTCTCAGTCCCTTATTAGGCCCAGAGAATAGTAAAAATCTTCTACTATAGATAGACATATTTAATCTGATTATCTGAATAACATGAACCAAAAAGTCCTGGAAGAGCTGCCTGAATCTGGCCTGCTGATGCTTTGAATTTTCAGAAACCAGGGGATGTCAAGATAGTTTTACAAAATTAGAAAAACTTGTGATGTGCCAGTAAAATAAAGGGCAGAGAAGGTAACTGGCATCTATAGTCCAGTTGGACTATCAGTATAAACACTGGGGGGGAAAGGGGGGGGGGAGACACTGATATAAAAGAGAAGTGATTTAATTAGGCATAAAAATTATCATAAGTTCTAACCAGCTGGTTTACAAAAATTAGAACTTGTAAAAAAAAATTGCTGTTTTCAATTTTTTCTAAGAAAGCATGCTTGATTCCTAAACATAAACGTCTAGATGTAATATAGCTGAGTTTTCTAAGGCCCTTTGATTTACTGTTGCTTCTCATTCTGTAAAGTACAATATAAGTAGATAAGTAGATAGAGGACTATCTTAAATAGTTTTCAGTAGAAAGTTATTAAATAATAAGATTCTGAGTAAATTCAAAAATTTTTGAGGCCTCAATACTTGGTCCAGCTTCATTTAATGTTCCTCGTATAAGTCAGTACACCTACTAGAATATATACATGTTTTTGATGGATTCTGGAATGAGTACCTAAGAAATTTGTTTCAGGCCAAATGGCAATCTGTACAAAAACCTTTGAAATTTCCTAAAAATTGCTTTTTCTTATTAAGAAAAACCCAAGCCAAACCCAAAACAAAAGCAAAACCAAAACCAATCAACCAAACAAAACCACACAAGGGAGTTAAAAATGCCAGAATCTTTTCTCCTAAGAGTTTCGACACATTGTTAATTTAGCTTATTTAATCCTCTACTAATTTTTTTTAGGAGGCTCTGTAAGCTGCTCTATATGTATTTATTCAACATCTGTTTCCAACTATTATAGTAGACTAAATCTAAAATTAAAATGCTGGCATTTTATTTATTTTTTGGTCTAGAAGGGTAGGCTATTATGTGAATACACTATTGTTCCTTCTATTGTCTCACTAATATCAAAAGAGTCCCTCTCACTCTTTTCCTTCCTAGTCATCCTTCCCTCAATCTGCATTCCCCTAACCTCACTTACAGATAAATCATGCACATATTTTCCTTGTGCTACGTCTGGCCGCTGTCAGACATGGATGGATCAATTCAGCTCAGTAACTCAGCAAATACCAGAACCAAACCAAATACATTTCTGACGAATGAGTCAAATGAATTGGCTCATTATGCAGCCAGATGAAGACCAGGGCAAGAACATGTAGCCAAGGTCATAAAAGAGAGAGCAAGAAGGGAAGTGGAGGGAGGAGGATTCTCCACCTTGGCAACAATGAGCCATTAGTTCAGTTTGCCCATAGCATTGGACTGCACCGTTAGGAAATGTACCCATTTGCTGTTCTTGTACATGTGCCTTCTATCCCTTCATCTAAGCCAACCTCCATCAACTTTTTCTTTTCTTTTTCTATCATTTTCCCCATTTATTAATCTACTGAACGTAGGATGTGTTTGCAGCAGTACACTGTCAGGTAAACACCTATATGAACAAGGAAATAAAAAGGTAAAGATATACAAGCCTCAGACTATGGCTTTAAATGATCATGTTTTCAAAAGTGACTAGTTGATTACACACATATTTTTCTTTGGAACCTCATATCACACTTTTTCTAGTATCATAAATTATAGAGCTACCAAACTCTCAAAATTTTAAATCTGTTCTTGTTTCCCCCAAAACACCTCCAGCCTCCCAGCCACTTCTGAAAATATCAGCCACGATGCACTGCACTAAATAGACATTTGATGCCAGTTTCTATGTACAAGCTTATTCACTGGCTTCTAGAAAGACCACCTGTGATGGAATACACAACTGAGTCCCTATGACTATTCACAGGCATTCACATGCTCCAGGGTTTGGTCCCATTTTAAAGACAGTACTTGGATACTAAATGAGTAGCTTAAACATCTGAATAACTTTCCACATACAATTTTTCCATGGAAGCTACAGAATTTTATGTTATGTACTGTGATACATTATACAAATAAAACAACCAAAATTCAAATATTGCTACAAGAAAGATATTTTTTTTTAATTAGCAGGTCTTTAAACGATGATCACTGAAAACTGAAATTCTGTTTTGACTTTCATCCTGGGTCATCTCTAAGAATGGATTTAAAAGAATGTCTAAAATGAAAATGTCATCACTGAGATCCTTTTCACTCTAAATTATGATGAAGAGATTGCTACATGCTGGGATATGAATTGCATTTTATAGCTTTGAAAAGTTTTACAACATCAGAAGACATAAATGAGTAATCCACACTCTAGTAGTGATCAACTCTACTTGCTTTAAACAAGTATTTAGGTTCACATCATTGAAATTTAGTCTATGCTAAATTAATTTACTGGAAATGGGCATTTTCTGAAATCTTACTGATTGCAAGCTGGCCAAGGAATTGAAACCTAAATAAAAACATTCAATTGGATGAAATGTTACTGTTTTGTATAGGAAGGACTTGATAAATAACTGTATACCTTCACAGCTATGAAGGTTAAATAATTTTGTCTGATAGCAAACACTGGAGATTCCAACTTTATCTTCCTCATTTGACATCTCTCATAAGAAATAAAATTTCTGATAAAATTTCTAGATGGGCACTAGCGAAGTGACATGAGGAGTATCTAGGTGCACCTATCATTCATAGATAGAGTAATATACACCCTTATATGATTTGAGGCAGTGACAACAGCTTTCCATTTTTGTAAGGAACTATTCTCCCTCTGAAATATCATTTAGATGTGTTTTGTTTCTATATTGTAAGATTATTCTTAGACCTAGAAAGGCAGTATACTGTTTTCTTCTCTTTTCAGTTATTTAGGATTCACCATAAAATGAATGCCTTTTTGAGAGTGAAATTAGGGGAATAAAAGTTTCTAGAACGTGCTTGTCATGCCATATAAATATGGCTGGCATCATGTAAAACAGAATTTACAAACAAAAGACAGCAGAAAAACAAATACAGACAAGGGAGAACAAAGGAAAAAAAGTCTCATCAACAAGTTCCCTAACATTTTCCCCAAGGTCAGAATTATTTGTGTTCCACTCTAGTAAACTGAAAACTTAACCAATGTGTTAATGTGACAGAAGGCATGCTTGTATTATCTGTCTGCATGTGAAGGAGCTTGTAAGCACAGAAGAGATTTGTAGCATGGGATTTCTGTAAGACATGTACCACATTGCAAGAGTAAGAATGAGGAAAAATGGTCTTGAGGGTGAGCCAGCACTAGAATGCATGTTTATCTTGCACTTTATCAAGCCAGCTGTTAAAATAAAAAAAAAAAAAAATAGTAAAAGATAATTTAAGGAATATTTGTCAGTTATCAATTTCATCATTCATTAATATTAATTTTTATTACAGAAACATTTAAGAGTCTCCGACACAGATTAGATCTCCACTGTGTATTCATTGTGAGATACAATTGCAGACCCACAAAATTTTCCTTCTAAAAACACACAGGGTAGAAAATGAAACAAAGGTAATTTGGCTTGCCTGCAATTAAGTCAGGAGCAGAGAAGAGGGCAGGACCAGAACTTAGATCATATCTAGTGGAATATGATGCTTCTTGGGCTGTTTTGAAAGTATAACCCTTCCTTAATATCCATTCCGTTTCTGTTCTTTATCAACTGAGGTTCTGTCAGTTGTTGACTATTTCTTTCCTGGGTGTACAGCATGATAATGTGCCACTCCAGCTTTGTGTCTCTGCTATACATGGTTGTCATGAATAGCTGTCGGAATTGATTACATGCTAAATATAAATAATTGACTCTTGCACGAGATATGGTCGTTCCTAATTGTAGAATATTGTCTGGCAATGATATAAGCATCAATGTGTGAGAAAGAAAATGGCAGTCATTGACAAGCAGAGGAACAAATCTCTTTCAAGGATACCGTATCAATGGGCTTCAGTCCAATTCAGGAAACAGAAGTCATTCTCTTACATGTTTTTCTCAAAATGTATTCTGATACGAGAAAATCAAAACTAACAAAATCTTCCAATCTCTTTTGAAACATTTGTAGCCCCAGTGCTGAGTCAGCCTTGTCTTAGGTCTCAGGATCTGTTAAGTATTGATTAGAAGGATTTCTTCCAGACCTGCTGAATTTGCATGAGATGAGTGGTCCAACAGCTGCCAGAGAGTGAGTTAGAAGTTTCAATTTCGTTAAACATATGCTTTTAGTGGAAGGCTCTTCTCCTCATTCTCAACCTGTACAGCGTGGAGGTGGAGCCTTTATTATTTACATTTGATTTATGCTAGCACCCACAAACCTGACTGGACATCTAGGGCTTGTTAACTTCTGTATAAGTTTTTTTTCTCATACACAATAACCAAGAGACAAAAGCAAGCCTCAGTTTAAATGGATTAATAGCTGAAAATAACTGGTTCTGTACAGAAATTATTTTAAGTACATTAAGAATATTTATATACATTTGCTCAACTGATTAGAAGGTCTGTGTTCAAGAACTTTGGGGTATAATAGAGTGAAATACTGCAGACATCGAAAGGGATTAAAGATCCCTATGCAGGAGCCTGAAGTGTGCAGTACTGGTTGTCTGTGTAGAAAGTTTTATGTGAGTGAAAGCAGTGCTGTCTGACGTCCCAAAGAATCCACATAATAGTAGCACTTGGTTCAGGATTTTCTGTAGTCTGCCTAAGTACTGGTACTGATACACTCTTCATATTATGTGTCTGGAAGACCTTTTCTCAGTGTGATAGACAGTATTCTCTTGAAGCTGCTTAAAGGTTTTTTTCTTTTTTTAAAAAAAAAATAATTCCTTTTTTCCCCCTCTTTTTGCAAAGTTTGGAGGATACCCAGACAAAATGAACTGGATGATTCTTTGTATCCAGTTCCCATAGCAGCTGTTTTCCAAAAGATCTTTTATTCCAAAGCTTCTAACTCTCTGTAAAATAATATAAATTATGTCAACTTTTCAATATACTCTGTTTGAAAGTAAATGAAGGGCCACCTTATTGCTATCCAACTTAGCTCTGATTTCCAAGTCCTTCATTTAAGATGAGAGTAGTATTTCATATACTAAACCCTGTAACTTAGGAGCAACTGTAATTTTTCAGGTCACTTAATATAGAGCCTCCATGAAAAGGAAGAAGTTTCAGGAACTTTGAAATATTGAGGTTACAGTCATTTATGCTTGAGAATCACCAGAAATTAATTTTTAACATTAAAGCAGGCCTAAAACATTTGACCATTCATAAATAAGTTAAAAATCCTGTTGGATCTGCATATTCTTTAAATAAGTTTTTTTTTTTTAAAAAAAAAAAAAAAAAAGTAAATCTGGAATTAGTCTGAACTATGATTAAAAGGTACCTTTTAAATCCTTTCTTGATTTTTCCTCAGAAAAGTACACAGTGCATGCTCCCACATAGACCAAACAGACACATAAGTTTTCAAAGAAGGAACAGCAAGTAACAGTCTCTAAAAGGGCTTCACAGTAAATAATGTGATGGGATTTACTTTGGTTAATTTGTTGAAGTTTTGGAGTTTTTTTGCTATTGGCTATATCTCCTGTGGTTTCTAGTTCCTTTCTTTCTCAGACCTGGTGTGCAATCATTTGTTGGCTACACAGACTGTAATTGAAATGTGTGACTAGTACAAGATAAACAGTACTATTAAGATGTTCACTTTGGAAATCTTTGTTGGAAAATTACTTGACACTGGAGGTGTATCGTTCTGCAAAAGGAATAAAGATGTTTGTTAAGTGATCAGAATACTTATTGTTCTAAAAGTGTCAAAATGTCAGATACAGTAAAATCTTGTTTAAAAGAGCTCACTCTTAAAAGACATCGATTTAAAAACTTTATTCTCCCCAGAACTTCAGAGAATAAAGGTTTAGAGGGGTGGGGTTTTTTTGGTGTTTTGTTTTTTTTTTTTTTTTCTTTTCAATACATTTTCTGTTCATGGAGATTTCTATTTCTGTGCAAAATTTTCTGTTGCAGCATTTCAAGCATTGTGGGAAATTTGCTGCAGCAAAGAGAACTATTGGGTAATGCAGATGGCTAGGTTGGTTAGGCTACTAAGTGTTATGTAAATCTTACCTTGTGAACCTAAATCCTGCTGTAGGTATGGCCTCAGTACCACAAAATATATTTGTGGTACAGTTGAGTGTTGAAATCAGATCTTGAAAACTGCACACTATAATCCTTAGACCACCTATCCTCTCTTGAGAAACTTTGTTCTGATCACATCTGTGACAATCACTGTATGAGGACTATATGTTTGGTTTAGGCTCTTATCTACAAAACATCAATGGAAAATACTTATAAAGCATTTGAATCAGTTTTCTACGCAGGTGGTAGAGACAAACACATTAAAAAGTGAAGCATTTATGTAAAATCTAGAAAACACTGGGAAACATAAAGGAAAAACAATCCTATATTTGCATAAAAGGATGGAAGGAGATGTGTTCAAATAGGACCCTGAATTCTAATTATGTAAAATTATAAGACTGGTCACTCCTGGATCTTACAAACCACATGGTTTAACTGCTTTTTCTTTCCTTTGTAGTTTAAAACCAACAGTCCTGCCCTTTGTTCAATCTCACATATAGTGTTGTTTGTTTGTTGGTTTTTTTTCCTTTTTAAATTTGCCTTGTTTGGAGAAATTGTAACTTTGACAATGAGAAAAGAATGGGAAAAAAGAATTCTGGAACTTCAGACCATGGATGAAGATGTTATGTATGAGTCCCCCTCAGCTTTGCATGAACAAAGCAAAGCGAATAAAGTGGTTTGTGGACTCCTTGACTGAAGTGGATACCATAATTACTAATGAACACAGAAGTCAAAAGTCATCTTTCTCAAAATGATTACTGCACAGTAAAATACCATAAATAAGATACACTGTGAGCAGCAGAAGCAACCAGCCTCAGTTTCCTATTAATTTATATATTGAGTGTGAGCTCCTGGGTCAGAGTGTCATTATGAAATATAAGAGCTCACACTATAACCTTTCCCTAATATAGTTCATCTGCTTTATCCAATAATCTAGTTTTATGTTTCATAGAAACAAGGTTTTCACCTCTTCCATTTAATATGATTAAGATTGGACAGAAGCTCTAAAAGCTAATAAGGGTGTTCATACATATACACACATGTACTCAGAGGCTTATTATAAAAGTCTAACTTCCTTAAGAAACTAAGTTGTGAATGAACTTAAAAATTGTTTGTGCTAGAAACTGAAAAATGTCTTAAATGAAAAAAAAAAAAAACCAACAACAAAAAAACAAACCCTCAAAAATCTTCCAGTTATCCCTACTTTTTTCATAAATTAATAACAGGAATACTTTAGTGGAACTTTACCAAACTTCATCTTAAATATTACCCTTTTATATAAACCTGTTAAAGAAGAGATTGAACCTGGACTGTTGGCTAAATGACAGCGGTAGGGGAAGGAATTTTAGACTTCAATACCAGCTCCAGCATTGCACAAAAATTAATCAGAATTAGCACTGCATTTTTACTTTTAGAACTAGTCTTCCTTCAGTAAAGACAAGGAAGGAGACCGAAATCCATCTTGTAAACACATTTCTCAATTTTGTTTCAGAAGAGAAGGAAAATCTTTCCTCTTACAGGTGGTAGATTTAGAGGTTGTCCTTGTTAGATAATCAAAACCAATATGTGTGCATGAGGCTTGTTGCTAAATCATAATTATTTAACATAAAAATTTAATCTCACATAAAAAACCTGCAATTCCAGCAAGCATTTTAAATTGTCATGGTTGGAGAATGTCAGAAAAGAACATGGTTCAGAGAAGACTGAAGTCCAACTAATATTAAATAGAAATGTTGAACAAAAAATGCAGGTCTTGGGGTGCATTATGATTGACTCATGTTCATCCATATCGAATGGTGAGGCTAACAAGAAAATAATAAATAGCAGAAAGTTTTTCAATACTTAGAGGTAATAGGCAGAACAGGGAACTGTTCATTCCTAAGAGAAAATCTGAATATGAGGCAAATACTGAGTATAATTTCCATGGGTAATTGCAGACTTCCAATTATGCCTCATAAGAAACAGCATCAAATCAGCTATACGACTTGGTGTTCAGACTTTTAGAGCTATGGGTGATTATTCATTTCTGTCCTGAATTAATTTATTACCAAATTTCATGTATTGCAGTTATTTTTGCTCAGCACAGTAGGATCTCTCTGGTTTGATTCATTAATCAATAACATTAACCATGCACAGAAGGTCTAAGAAAAACACTCTGCACCGTTGTTTGCCAGTAGCAGTGACTCCAGTCTTGTAAACATTTTGGGAAAACTTTTCTGTCTGCAGAGGAATTTTGCACACTGATCTTGAGCAGGAGTCAGTCCAGTGGGAAAGAACAAGACCGGAGTAGGGACTAGACCAGGACATGTCACTCATGTGAAATGTAAACCTCTGAGGACATCACCTGCTCTTAAACTCTTTTTCTGTTCCCCAATTTGTGTGCCTGCCTTCCTTTTGATGGAACTTCTTCAGGGAACACTGGTTCTTTTGCTACAGTTCTTTGAGTATCTACTGTGATCCTACTTTCAGTGATGGTTCTGGAGGCTGGCATTAAAGAAGGAATGAAGATGATACAGAAGTGCAAAATATATTATATTAATTTAGTTGAAAAGTATTAATATGAATGGAGCTTTCTCAGAGTCCAACCAATTTCCCAAAGAGTTTGAATCAGTTTAACTCAAATGAAAGTCTTACCTCATTCTTGGAACTCTTTCTGTCTCTTCTTGTACATTTCTACTACATTTTTGTGGAGAGAAATACCACAATTTTCAAATTAAGCTGTATTATAGCGACTTGAAGATGGCCTAGTTTTTTCTCATTTCAAATATTCTATTATTAATGAGAAATCCAGCCTAATTATATTTCTGTACACTTTAAAATTAAAAATGACAGATCTCTGCAGAACATGAAGATATTTTCCAGGTCAGCTATTAACACTAGCATGCACATTGTTTATTTTTTTTCTAGCAACTGGCCTTTTCTTTTTAAACTTCAAAATGATGCTAATTTAGTAATAAAGTTCAATGCTGCAAAAGCCTTCCTGTCCCATCAGGGCTTATGCACATTTCTGAACCTACTCATTCTTCTATCTCAAAACCCAGAAATCCCTTTGGTTACAAAAAGAAATGATTGCTGGATCCTCTGGTAGTGGAACATAGGGATTAACCTTTTGCATCATTTGTATTTGCAAGCGTTATAATTGGAATTCGGCAAAATCTGAGTTTAGAGTTGCTTTTTTCTGTAAGGTGACCTATAAAAAGTTTCTTAATTTCTAATATTTTTATTTTTAAAATGTAAACAGAGATTCAAAACATTATTTACTTCTAATTTTCTGCTACTTTTATACATTATTAACTCAAATGTCCATTACTTATTTTAGAGAATGAAAAAATTTGAAGAGCAGTAAACAAATTAATCTTAAACCTAAACTAATTTGAAGAGCAATAAACAAGTCAAATCTTCAGCTCAAATTTAATTCATTTAATTCATTAGGACTATTTAAAAGCTTTACTTTACTGGTGAATGTTTTTTAACATTTTGTTAATTCAAATGCTCCAGAAAATCTTTAATGAAAAGTGCCTTTGTTTCATATCTCACTCCTTCCTCCAGTGAAATACAGAGAAAATACTTTAATCACATCCTCGGTCTATCAGTAAAATGAGATAAAACCAGATGTGATACTTCTAATGCTAACTTAAAAAACTGTCCATCTGAATATACTTCTACTTTATCAACCACCTCAGTATAAGAAAGAAAAAATAAAAGATGCTATCGGGTACATACCCAAATACTGTGGCAATTCCTTTGAAAGCCTTTAGAGCTTTCAATTCAATCTGAAACACAAAAATACCAGTTTGTATCACCCAGGAAAATGCCCACTGTACTGTTACTTCTCTCTAGTTCATTTTGAGCTGCATGTTCTCATTCATGAATATGATGATTGCATGAGCAGTGTTTGCTATTAAAGTACTTTGTTGTCAACACCATTCTTCCAAAGAAGTGATTTATATTCATTGCTGATATACAACATTGGAAAAAATTATCAGAAACAAAGATTTCTAAACTATTTGGGTGACAATATACTCAATAAAATGTTTTCCAAGTCTTCCTGCATTATCATGACACTTTGTAGATTTCTTTATGATGCAGACTCCATTCACCCAGCTCCTAAACTTAACATTATTTCTCAGTTGGGAAGTGTTCTCACTTAAAACTTCAGGTGAAATAAGACATTATTTTAATTTTTTTTTTAACCTAAGAAGGTTTACAGTCTTTGCAGTTGATATAACAGCTGGTCAGTTTTGCTCCAAGCCATGCCTCTTACACCTATCACAGTTAGTTGTACCATGGAATCTTGTGATTTGAAGACAAATATGAGCCAAAGCATTTCCAAAGAAATATCAAACCAGGAAAACTTAATCCTCCATCAACTGAACCAATTAAATAATTCCTCCTGGAATCTTGCTGGAATTCAGTGTGTCACAGTGTTGACAAACTTTAGGTGTATCTGTTTTTTCAATATACAGCATAATCTCGTTATTACAATGTCTGGAGCTGCAGACATCCTACCTGGAATCATAGGCACCTCAGAGAGCTAAAAGCAAATTCTGAATAATAAGAGAGTAAGTCAACAGTTACTGTGCCAAAAGGACGTGTGGTAGGTAACTGTCTGATTTCTACTTGTTTAGTACACAGTTATTCTATTTTATATTCTATTGAGTCATATACTCTCTAAAATTTATTCTAACACAATGTAGAAGTGAAGCAATATAATTTAAAAATATTAAACTATCAGGTTCATTGTTAAGATATTTTAAGCAAAAGGAAATAAGACATCATCAAAAATTCTAATATTCTTTTATATCCCCAATATTTCTAGATATTCTTTAATTTTCCCAATATTTCTAGAAACAACAATATACGGTTTCATTAAATAATCCATTGTTTTAAAATCATATATAATACAGCCACAAATTTTAGCTGTATTTATTTAGAGTTCTTCAGCAAGAAGATTGTTTGAAATATTTTATACATTTCAATCAACCATCTCTAGAATTATGTGTTCACTGAAAATAAATATGAGTTAAATTTGAGAAGTATTAACAACCTGGAATGGCTTTATTTGGTTTCCGTCCTGTCCTGACTATTTTCCTTACGTGATTTGAGGAAGTTAAATATATTGTTTACATATGTATGATCTCCACTAGAAATAACCAGATGTTAAGCCTTTTCATGTTCTTTCAAAACATATTATATACACTCTCCATGTACTTTGTGATTGGAATCTCAAAGCCATTTAAACAAAGCAACTGATCCTGGAAGCCTCCCTGTCAGCTTGGTAAGCATTATCCTCATGTGACAGCTGGAACAACTGAAGTTGCAGTATCATAAAATGCTCACAACCCAGAAAATTGAAATGCATTTCAGAAGCCCCTGTAAGAATCATGTGAAAGATTTTGTATTTCAGTGAATTCAGGTAACCAAAATATATGTAACCCTTTAAAGAAAGTTTGGGAAACTGATTTATAATTTTGACGCAGAGTAAGAGAAATTCAGAGGTCAGAACATACCTTGTGCATGGAGATTGTGGTTTAATTTGAATGCAGGACAAAAAACTGGCTCATAGGATATAAATACTATATGACAAATGGGTTTCATCTTTTCTTGAAAGTTAAGCTTTTCCCTCAAGACTGAGCAGTCCTGATTCTATCTTTCTCCCCCATCGGACCCCACTCCACAGTGTTTTCCTCACCGTTTGTCTATTAAAACAAGAACAAAAAGAAGGATTTATAAATAAGTACAATCAGTTCTCCATTCTCTTGTAGTTATTACTTGTTCCCTGGAATATAAAAATTCATTGCCAAGAGCATTTTGAAAGAATACTTTTTTATGTTAGATTCAAAGTCAAATTATAAACCACATCTAAGAAAGGATAGTTACAACTTTATAATGACACTAAAACACTGTTTACATGTCTGAGAGGTAAGACTGGAAGGCTACAGAAAGCTTATAGTGGGAGTGATAAAGGCAGAATAATTTGGGAAATCCTTTTGAATGAAGTGCAACAAAAGATAGAGACATTTGCAAGAAATGGATTGGGCAACTTCAGTCTGAAGGAACAATTGACAGTGATGCTGTGATTACTGTAAGAGCTCAGGGCTGTACTCATCAGCTCACTGCTGAGGACTCAGCCAGCTGTGTCAAACACCATGTCCTCAAAGACTTTTGTTTCTAGAAGATCTTGTCTTGAAAGACATTTTCCTTTGTACTTTGTGCTCTCAAGCTCTGGGTTTCTGCCTCTAAGGTCAGTAACTTGGACACCAAGCTGTAGTCTGGATAACTCTGAATCACCAAATGCTGGAGATATTTAGTGGAAAACATGACAGGAAGATCCCCATACAAAATCATTCAGCTTCTTGTTCAACAAAACCTGTCCACCATGTCACATAATATTTTGGAGACTTCTTATTTCAGTTTTCTAGGAAAACAAAGCGTACATTCACATAGTAGTAAAGGTTAACACACAGAGAAGTTATATTGATGCAGAAATTACAGAATACCCTGTCTTTTGTGAACAGATTTCTGTATAAATCTTTAGTTCTAAATCTTAGGCAAACATTTAACAAGTCAGATCACACACTAGTTTATAAATGGCTTCTGTTTATGTAGATTTCTGTTATTTTAGTAGGAAAGCTTATATCTGGCATAATATAATCACCTCCAATATATACAGAAGTTCCTAACATTTAAATCTTCCCCCTAGCAAGGCAACTCTACTGCGGTGCCTTGTGCCTGGTTTTAAATGTTCTCGTTTCTAAGCCTTTTCTAATTCTGTCTCCTGTTGGGTTTTAAGCTGCTGAGGGAAGTGTTTAGGGCTTTATTGACTGTCTACTTGAATTTCTAGGAATTACCTGATAACTATTACACAGTAAATGATCCTAACACTAAATGGTCATCAGGGAATGGTAAGAAAAATGATGTGAATATTATATTTGGAAAAAACAAGGTATCAAGTGGAAAGTCCAGAATACTTTAGTAATGTAGTTCAAAAACCTATGTAGGATCTAAATATCAGTCCAAATCTAAAGTGTAATGTTGATTATGCTCTAGCCACATGCTAGCAAATTCAGGCCATGTTGATTATGTCACTTAAGTCATGATCTCCAGTGGAGTCGGGAAAATTAAAATAACCCTGGCAGAAGGATGTGTCTTTCTACCAGGAAATAAGTACTGTTTAAAGGGATTTACCCTTCAGGATAGAAAGTCTTAGAGGACAGGTGGAGTTTATGTGCCCTGGAGTTAACCCAGTTAACCCAGTTAACCACACAAGAAGCAGCATGAATCAATCAATTTAATATATCCACATCTCTGTTCAGAGCAGTTTGAAACATTTCAAGCCTTCTCGTGCAGTAAAAGGGATATAACAGTGCTGACCTCAAGTATCATAAGTCACCTGCTTTAAGCTCTGGTAAAGAGGAGGATGAGGATGTGTTGCACTGGGAGGACTGACACCATGGCACAAGGTCTATCACACTGCTGCATTTGAGCCTGTATGTGGCTGGATTCTCCTTCAGTCTGGATACTTCCACACTGAATTCAGGACAAACATGATCAGTGCCATGGTATTCTGAAATGCGAACCAAAGAGGCCTGAATTTTAGCTGTTGTTTCAGCTACTGTGACTCACTGACTTAAAGGCAGTAATTCTAACAAAAGCGTGTTATTATCCAGATTCGTATACATTACAGAAACAGTGGACAAAATTGTAATGCAGTCATCAATGTGAACAATAGAAGTACCCATAGGTAAATATTGAAAGGATGTTGAAACTCTTAGAAAAAAACAGTATAGCAAACTATTTACCAGATCTTTTACCAATCTCTGTATAGAGCAAAAGGAAAC
This sequence comes from Athene noctua, assembly GCF_965140245.1. Taxonomy (NCBI): domain Eukaryota; kingdom Metazoa; phylum Chordata; class Aves; order Strigiformes; family Strigidae; genus Athene; species Athene noctua. The sequence goes on along the minus strand of NC_134038.1, from coordinate 29,452,896 downwards.
CACATACAGACCAGAGTATCTCTCTAATGGCAATGTGAGTGTATAGATGTAGCAAATGAAAATTTACACTGCAGAATCTGTATGAGAATAAGCAAAATAAAGAGAGAATGTGGCATAGCTTTCCAGTCATGATCCGACTTTGCCTTATGGGCAGTTAGGAAATATTGCATAACTGCTATTATTACAGTTGTTATGCTTTTAAAAGCAGCAAATCTGCAGCAGAAGTTAGTAGGGACAATTAACGTTCATTATGCCCCACTAGTCAGCTTTCAGCATGGGACCCACTTAAATTTTCTGATGTATTCTGACTCTAACTTTTTATTTTATGATATAACTATTATTTGGCAACAAAAGCCTTTAAATTAATTGGTTTTAATTTCATATACCCCTCTAGGTCTTTAAAATAAAAAAAAAAAAAAAAAAAGCCAACGAGAATTTTTTTTCTGTATGTAGAATTTCAGTAGGGCTTGCAGAAGAAGTTACAGTCATCTTGCTGATGAACACAGAAATTGAGCATAAGATTTCTGTTAGTAGCTCAGAATTAGCCAGATGGACAGTCTGGGTTGCCAGTGGATATTTCCCTCTCCAGAAGGGATAGACTTGCCAAGGTATAGATGAGCATCTAGTGGGTGTCCCTTTCAGCTCTGTTCCCTTTTTAGAGTAAAGGTAGAATTATTTAGGGGTGCTCTTTGCTATTGAAAAAAAGAAAAAAAATTCCCCAGGTTTACAAATCAGGCTGCCCTAGGTATATTTGGAGGAAGATCTCCCTGCTCTGGTGGAGGGTGGCAGACGGAGCGGCAGATGGTGTGGGATGTCAGCAGCGGGGGTCTAAAGAGGCTCTCTATAGAAGTTCTGGGGGGGGAGCAGAGCAGGGACCATGGGCAGGCTGCACTGACTGCTGGATTGCATGGGGAGGGAAGGGAAGGGAAGGGAAGGGAAGGGAAGGGAAGGGAAGGGAAGGGAAGGGAAGGGAAGGGAAGGGAAGGGAAGGGAAGGGAAGGGAAGGGAAGGGAAGGGAAGGGAAGGGAAGGGAACGAATACTGTCCTTAGCCTCACACTGGAACCTTGCTGCACGGCCAACATTTACACAAAGCTTAGTCCCTGTAAATAAGAAGCTGCTGGAAACAGAAATGTGCCTCGAAGCCAAGGAGCACCTGGGGATTTTCGTTCTCAGCATTACAAGAGCTTCATTTCATTCACTGCCACTATGAGAGGGTCCTCTTTATTCCAAAACTCTGAATCAGAGCAAGTCTGTACTGTCATTCCTAGAAACTCTGTTTCTCTGGGTGTTACTTTTGGGAATGCCTAGAAAAATATTTCAGCATCCACTGTAGGTGTTGGCTCTGTCAACAGGGTCAGTAGAAAAATATTTATTCTTCCTCTGTGCGCCTTCAAACACAGTTTCTAAACCTAAGGAACATACATGTTCTGTTTTCTAAAGCTCCTGTGAAGTACATACACAGCACTCTCAGTAGAATCTTAAATCTAGATCTAAGCTAACCTCAAAATCTCACCTTCCAAGAGATAACAGATTTTCTTATTTACATATTGTTCTTATGCAATATTGTTCCCATTCTTATAAGAAAAATGAGGGCAGCAATCAGGACACCTGACAGAAGAAAAAAATACAATCTGCAGCTTTCTTCAGCAGTATTTTCACTTAGTACATTTAAAAATCTCTTAGTTGAAAGAAAATGTTCCTCATGAATTTGATAACTTCTGAATATAGAGTCATATACTGTTTTTATAGCCGGCTCTGCTAATTTTCATACAGATTTTTTTCTTCAAACTCCTGGAAATGATGAAGTAGTTACTGGTAGTTTAAATGGATTTTCCAACATTGTTTAATTTGAAATTTTATGGTATTTTTACACAACTCTGCCCATAGCCAGTATTAAGCAGCAATCTTCCATCTGGGTAGGGTGACATGTCATCCAGATGGTACTGGTGTTTACTCCAAGGCTCTCTAAACATCTGTCTTGCAGAGAAATTAAAGTATTCTTTCCGCTCTGAACAGAAATTACTTCTGAATTTTCTGTACTATAAAAACATTATTTTCAGATTAGCAGCAGGCAAGCCATCCATTACTTCTTTAGGAAAGGTTATGACATAGACCTTGTGGGACAATAAAGCCTAATTGTAAGGATAAAAAGCTTAAACTAAGCCTGCCTGGGTTGGATTGGCTGCAAACAGATAGCATGCATGAAAAGTCTTGGTTTAGATAATGTGTTTACTCCTGTGTAATTCCTATTAACCCACAGGCAAATATCTAATTGTCTGATGGTTCATTTTTGGTTCTGATCTTCTGGAACACCCGAGGCATTGTGCCACAGGGATGAGCGGTGCCTGCAGCAGTGGACAGTGAGGGCTGCTCCCCCTCTTTGCACAGTGAGCCCATGTTGGCTTTGTGTCCATCTTGACAGGGCTCCAGACTCGACTTCTCTTCTGCAGCTGATGGCTCCTGACCAGCACAGGGGCTGCAAGAGAGTTTTGTTGGCTGCATTGAAAGTCACGTTTCACCATGGCAATGAGCCAGCATAGAGTTCAAATGGGGCTGGCTTCAATGAGAGAATCTGTGATGAAATGAACATAACAAGCTTAGCTTTATGTGAATCAGAATAATCAGAAGATGGCCAAAAAAAGCTTACATCTCATTATATGCAAGTATGTGAGAAGTAGAGAAAAGAGAATTGAGTCTCACTGTGGAAAGGGCTGCTGTGCTGTAAATAAAAACATTATTTTCACATCTAAAATATTTCGTCATGAAAAGCTATAACAATAAATAACTGGATCTCCATTTGCTGTAGTTTACTACTCACTTGTGGAGCTGATTAGTATCGATAATGGGTACACTTATTTTCTTATACTGTTTGTATCCTGTTAGTTGGGTGGTTAATCCTACCTTTTGTATAGGAGTGTTACAGGATTCTTAAAAGTTACAGATCTCAACACACTGAAAAACAGACCATATTTCTGAAATAATGCTCTTGTGATGCCCATCAGATCAGAAGCAAAGATAATTTTCTGAGAAATTAGCAGTGAAACTGTTAAATTCAGCAGTCTCGAATAGGGGTCCGGACTTCCATTGCTAACTCAGTTACTCCCATGCTTCATGACCCTGGTGCAAGGTATTTTCTTCTCCTCCTTGTTCCCACTGTGAGCCCTTTAGGAACTGTCTCCTCCTGGGTGTTTGTGCAGTCGCTAACGTAACAGGGCCCACTAGGCACAACTGCAACACAATTAATAAATAACAATACATCTAGTCCCACTCTCTTCCATTACAGAACCGTTTGCTAAGCAGCATTTTATAGTGTTAGTGACATTCCCTTAATCATTATTTAGTCAAGCTATGCATACATAACTCTTCTATTCTCTAATAAATCTGCCTCTCTAGCCCCTTCACCCTTTTTAATGCATTTCTCTGAAGGAAGAAGTTAGAGAAGTACTAATAGTGAAGTAGCCCACAATTCTTATATCAGCAGTAAAAGTTTTACGTTGTTCATAACCAGTACATGATACACATTTCTCCCAAATAAGCTAAACTGATCAAATAACTTTTGCTGGGTGCATTTCTAACTGTGCTTCAGTTTTTATTATACTTCCCACTTACATATTTTTTCCACTTTTTTAGACATGGAATACAAATTTCAAGTCTTAGCTGAGTTTTTCAGGTGCCTCACCTGGCTCTCCACTGGCCTGTAAACTTCAGTCAGCACTGCCTTTTGATTCACTGACCCTTGAGTGCATAGTTTACAGATTTGAGTGCCTGAACATGCAAATAGACTGGGATAAATTAGCTTTATATGAACCCCTTGTTCATATAAACATACAAACACATGGGCAATGGTTGCCAGCATGCTGGCATGTTTAGTCCATGTAGAAAAGACTGCACATAAAACTACATAAACACCAAGGGTTTGAATGAGCAGAGACAGACTTTGCTTGTTAAAAACATGCATCCTGTCTTTTCTCTTAAAGAAGAACTGAATAGACTCAATTTTAAACACTATTTTAGAAGATAAACTGGAAAAATTTGGGACATGACATGTGCCAAGGTTATTAATCTTGCATATTACTTATCTCTCATCTTTAATAGTGTAAACTTGATAGTGATCCAGACTTTGAGAGATAATTCTGGTAGAGGTGAAGAGCAAAAGCTTGCACAGCAACCAAAGCTATATCTACAAATTTTCAATCATACATATCTGTTTGTACAGAACTTGACATATCACTATTAGTCTCTTGAGATTAAAGACTAATAAATATAATACAGCTAGATTGTACTTGGGAATTTTTCAGTAAAATCATTGTTTATTTTGCAGTGGCAATGGTTATACTGAATTGGCTATAGGCAAATTATGGAGAAGGTATTGATGTCCTTACACTGGTTGTTAGTTCATCACATGAGTAAATCCACTGGAGCTGGTGTTCCTATCTGAGTTAATGTCTGCTGATGGAAAACACTGTAAACAGCCTGTGAAGAATAAAATAAATTATTTTCAAGTTAACTACTGGAAATAGGGAAAAAAGATTATTTTCTTATTAAAAAGTTCATGTTAAAGCTGTCAAGGAAGCAAACAGACTGGTATTGTATAATGTATAGCAAGCACAGGCAGAGATATCTCGATCACTGAGCAGCTCCGAATATAAAATTATTCTAGACAGTTGGTATTATGTGTTAATTGCCTGAGTCTCTTTGAGACTATGGTCTCAAAGTACACTCTGATGCATGACCTAGTTCTTATGTAAAGTAATTAAAGACAAGTTTAGGCCAAAGTCTTCAACATACATACCATAGATCTTGAAGAATTTTGTCTAAGTACTTAAGCTTTCTGGCTGGATTTTATCATTGTGGTAGATCAAGCTTTAGAGCCATGGATGCAATCCTCAAGCGCTTGATTTTTAAAAAAGTAATTTTTTTTTTTTTAAGTATGAAATAATATTTCTCTCTGAATCAGGGCAATTTGGTTCAAATCCATCTCCATTACTGATAATACTCCTGTGTATTTTATTTCCACAAACTTCATAGACCAGCCACCTAAACATGTCCTTATTGCTGTATATTTGAGACATCCTTTTGATTTCAGTGCGATATCTCATGAATATAAGTACTTTTCAGGATCAGAGCCAAAGTATTTGGTATTTTCCAGAACATAGCCCTTATAAAATAGAGATAGCATGTATTATAAAGTAGGTAGATGGCTTTCAGATGCAGACAATGCTTTCTCTATAAGTGTGTGAGAGGAAACTATAATTTTGCAAAAACAATCAATAAGTCAAAATGTAATGATAATATTTTTTTATGATTTCCTTGAACACAGAAGCCATGTCTCCACACAGTATGAATTACTGAGCTCTTACAGAAAATTATTGTAAAAGTCTCTGAGACAGAAATCAATAGATGAACCCTTCTATAGCATAAAAACATGCAGAAATAGTACCTTACGAATGGGCTACAGAATTGAAGTGACAGGTGTAATCTTCCTTATGTAATCACTAACTAGGATCATCATGAAGTATTAATGTATTAGTCAATAAAATAAGTCTAGATAAGGTCAAACACCTTAGGTGTCATCTCTTCATCTATAATTGCTGTTACAACATGAGTTTATGAACAGCATGAAACATCCTGCATTTTAGCAGAGAAAAGACTTTGGCAAGTAACAGGCTGTTTGAAGATGGCAGTAAAATAAAGCAAAACTGTAAGCAGGACCTAACTGACAGATGTGGTCGTAGGGCTGCGTTTGGAATGAGAGCCTCTTCCTGGGGCAGATTCTCCCATTCTGATACTTTTGCGCAAGTTAAATGTTGCAAACAGACTGCAAACAACTTACCTTTTGGCAGTTTAGGATTGTCCATGTTTTATGGGCTCCTTAGTGGGTCATTATAGTACTTTCCTGAGGCCATGACATAGCAATGATTATTCAAAATGGAGAACCTGGCTTGGTCACCTTGATTAGCATCAGCAATTAAATGGCCTTGCTGTGCTGTTATTTGTCATGTTTGTTCAGCAAGTCACATCATGCCCAGTAGTTTCATCCTCTTTTTGGTTAGCCTAAACTTAGGCCAGGGCCTAACCTTAACACAATTTACAATGCTTTTAAGTGCAATGTGCGTGAAATGAAGGCACAACACTAATTGCAACTATCTTGCTATCAGTTGCAAGTACTACAGATGCCATTTGAAAAAAGCTAGACTTATTACAAGATGCATTACGTCATTAAATAAATTGTCTGCAAAAGCCAATAGATACTAGTGCTCAAACACACCTATTCTTACATCAACACAAGTTTTTCTAATATTAAAGTGGTTTAGACTTTTATAAACTAGGATATTTTTAAGGAAAAAGAGAAGTCATATAGGGACTAGAAACAGGCAATGAATAATGAGAATTACTGATTCAAAATGTTATAGATTTTTGTGGCAGGTGCTCCCACCCAAAGAAAATAGTGGTTCTTGGCTCTTGAAGTGTAGCAGCTATTGATTTCCTTTTTCCATGCTCTTGTTCTCAGGACTTCACATTAGTTGGGGCCTTTGACCAATGGGAGCCGCTATTGACCACAGATCAGATTTGGCTGAATATAAATGGAGTCCCTTGGCAGAGCCATTTTAAGCTAGACCCCTCTGGAGCAGCATGCTGTGGTTGAGGACTCTCCTCTTGGGTTGGGATGCTCCTCAAGGAAACTCCTCGAGGTTACTTGGGTCTGGATGTTGCTCTGAGAAGTTCCTCGAGGTTGAGAGTCCTCGCTAGGTGAGTGATAGAGCATTTTGTGTTATCATTAAACCCTTGGAAATGATAGAGCATATTGGGGTGTTGAAAAACCCTAGGTGTTCTGTGATAGAGAGTTTTGAATTGTCATTAAACCCTAGGAAGTGGTGTTTTCTGTGATAGAGTGGTCTTGGTTGTTAAACCCTAGGAAGTGGTGTTTTGTTCTCCTATCATGGGCATTCAAACCTGCTGTTGGATGCTTGTGGAGGGCTAGTTAACTGTGCTGATAATATTCAATTTTTGGTGGTTGTTTGTTTACTTGAGAGCTTCTGTAACAATTAATTTTCTGCTTATTGTCATACCTTAACAAAACTAGAATATCCCAAAAAGCCTTCCACAGATTTTTCATTCTTACATTAATTTAAATGTATTAGGTTTTGATGAACTGTAATCAGTCAACAAGTCACTGAAAAGTAATTTTCTGTACAAGGTTATTTGCAGCCGTACATTCAAAGTTATATTCCATATTATGTTCCAATCATTCAAGAGGATTCACCTCAGAAAATCCATATGTTGATTTGAAGTTTCATTGACTTCAAGAATAGTCTTCATACAGGCTTGATCTTGCAAGGATCAGCATTGGGATCCACCCAGGCCTAGAACTTCCTAAGAAAGTGGAGGTAGGATTGTCTGTCCTTTATATTTATATAACGTCTACTAGATATCAAAGTTAACAGTGCTGTAATACAAAGAAACATAATTATCAGCTGCAGTGTCCTGGCAACCCTGAACATAACTACTTAGTCATTTTAACAGGCTGTTAGAAAGAAACAGTTTTGTAGCATGGAAAAATTCCTGAAACTAGTCAATTAATATTATTTCCTTTATAAGATGTAATTCTGTAATGGGCTGCAGTCTGAAGACATTGAAGTAAGGTTTCAGTTTTTAATCTATATGACCTAATTAGCCAGGAAGTTTACATTAAGCTCATCCGCTGGAAGGCCTCATCGCCTATTTCAGAACAATGAATGTGTCTTGATTGCATTGTGTTTCCTAAATATTTCATTAATGATTAATTGGGAACATCTGTGTTCAGCAGAATTCAAGATCTAAATTATTGTCTTCTACATGAGAAGAGCAAATGGAGAAGAATAGCTAACCTAAGAATTCAGATTATTATTGTAATTAATGATCTCCTTTGGACAAGAGAGAAAGATCAGCATGGCTTTGTACAAGGATGGATCAACCTCCTTCAGTAGCATTCATAACAGTAGCTCTCTGACATCTCTGCAGAAGCTCATGAGAATAGATGTAAACATATTTGAATGGCTGAACAATTTTCTCCCACGTCATTCTATGTATCCTAATGGGCAATAATTTTTTCCTTAAGGCTTGGTTCTATTCTATCACCTCTTCAGTATGCACAAGTGACTTTTAATAGAGACAGCAAAACTTTTCCTAACATAAATAAATTTCCTACTATATTTTGAGACTACCCCCTCAAGATTACAAAATTTTACTAAAGGCAGCTGACATGCTAAAAAGATCGTTTAATTCTAGTCTAACATACCCCTGCAGAACTTAAAACACCAGCAGAAACACACAGGTTTTACCTTTAGTAGTTAATTAGATATTGCCAGGGGAGACATTTGGGCACTGAAGCTTCATCAACTGTTAAACCAGTTTTAAATTTCTAGTACTGTCCTTAGCACGAGCTTGGCCTGAGCCAAAACTCTCTTCCAAATAATATTAAGATTTTAATAATGGATTTTCATAGGCCAGAATCCATTCCTCCAGGGTAATTTCAATCAGCCTGTTTTGAATGGTAATAGAGTTTAATACTACGTAATAATAAACTGTGGACTGTGTTCTGCCAGCCAACTTTAGTGCCAGTCACAAGACTTTCATTAATCTTGCTCCACACAGAGGTCTGATTTGATTGTCTAGAGTGACTTGCCCTCTTCCTCTGCTCCTGTGTTGCTTTTTCCCCAAATTTGTTTCAATAAATCTGTTCTGTTGTTCATTATTAAGACACTTGAATTCCAAGGAAGTCTTCTTAGAATGAAAAAGAAAAGCCACAGAAAAAAGAAGTCCATCAAGAGATATGAAACAAGAAGATATTGCCTTGCTTGAAGAATTCCCTGTGCTGCTGATTGCTAAAGGTTTGGAGGATTTACCAAAGAAATATTGTTATACTGTTACCTTCTTCTTGTACTTTTTCTGAATCATATGCAATGGCTAGAGGGACTACTCTGTATCTGTACAGCTGTTCTTTTCTTCTTATAAGAACAACCAGAAAAATACCTCTGGGAGACATATTATTGTTCTTTTTCACTGAGTGGCCTAGGAATTTTTATTACATGCTCAGATCATGAAGGATAGCAAAGTTTGTAGTCTAGTGTATGAAAATCCATCTTACTGATTAGCATGATTATTGTAGGATTTTTTCCTGCAGTAATTATCTGTCATTAATGAAAGAGGAAAGCAAGGAAATGTTCATATCCTGTTGTACAATAGACTAATTTGCAAAATCTGTTAAGGAGTTACACTAATATAAGACGTCACTCCCAGATATGATGAGATTAAATATTGATGTTTTCCTTTTGACAACAAGTTTTTAGAGCACATCAAAAGATCTATCAATACACAAACACACACACACATATAAAATGTCATACACTTTCCAAATTTTAAAATGCAACAAAATTTACAACTAAATATATAGTGTTACATATGATTTGCTGGAGACAATATTAAAAGGTAAAGTAACAAAACCGCATCTATTATGGCTGTGAACTAGTGCACAACAGCTTATAAACACAGTATGGTAAAAGTATGTAGGCTTGTGTTTACCAAGATCTGGTATGTTATATCTGGCATTTATTGTTACAGGACAAAAATTTTACTCCTGGTTTTAAAAAAAATATATGTATTTTTTTTAATAGTAGTCCAGTTATTAAATTCCAGATATTATTCCTATGTCAGTGATTTAAATCCAAAAAATGCTTTTTCATAAGTTTGAATTGTAGTCTTCACTGTTTAGTTTTTCAGTTACAACTGTTTCCAAGACATTCATTGTTACATGACAATTTTATGTTTTAAACTGCCAGTTTAACTGAAATAATTTGTCTTTTCAAAATAATCTAAATATGCTTAAATTTGCTTTTTGATACATTCTCATCAATCCATGTTTGTATTAGGAGATCTACTCTTGAAGTAGAATTTTTTCACTGGTCCAGTGAGCTTCATTTGCTTCTTTTATAGGAACACAGTGCAACCAGGATGCACTTTGCAGAAAGAAAGAAATTTCAATCTTTTGCGTGCTATGTAAAAGGTTACACTCTCTCTTTGATACAACACAGTTTGGATGTTGTCCTATAAAGTATAGAAAATATTTCTCACAACATACTGAATTGTATAGAGCTCAAAATTACTTTTTAATCTAAAAAAAGCAAATTGTTCTTGCCTGATTTTAAATTTTACTTGACAGTGGTTTTGTTCATTAACTGTAATTTTGGATACTGTCCACCCAGACAATATATGTCAGATTTCATCTGGAAGATAATGTATATGGTGAGACTTTGCAGACTTTTTTTACCATCTTAATATAATTCTTATTATGTTTTTTCACATTTTCAGTCTAGACTGTTTAAAAATAAACTTTCCTAGCATATGGCCAGGACACAGAAATGTTTATACAAATACTATTGTCGTTGGTCTGTTATGCATATTCTTCAAACACTGATAAAAAAAAAAAAAATGGATATGTCCCTGAGCTAGCTAAGTTTGTGGCATTTTTCTGACTTATAAAACTTACATTGCAACATATATATCATTCTTTCCACAGTAGGTGGATTCCTTTTGGCCATAAATCACAGGAAGCTAGAGCAGAGTCAAGTATTACAAGAAAAGGGTAGTTCGTGTTAGGAATCGAACCATTTGAACAGATTGAAATTTGTCAATATTTAGGTCCAGCCTGGGCTTAGCAAAAAGCTTCTCCCATTTTACTCATTAGTTTTGAACTCCTTTCTTATTTCGGACCTCTCATTTTTTGCTGTAGACACACGGTTCAATTCATGAGAGAGTTTTTCCAGGAAATGGAGCCCACTGAATTAGTGTTTCTTATCTTATAGAGAAATTTCTCTGTTCTACCGTCTTTCTCTGTTCTACTGGTAGTATTGAAGCATACCTCTGTTTGAGCAAAGAACTGTAGATTGAATTTAGCCCAGAAATGTGTATTACTGCACTTTATTAGTGTATTCATGTAATTTAATCCTGTGAAGGGCACCCCAGAGCAGCGGTCTCCAAACTGAGGTGTCTGCACCCCAAGTGGGTGTAAAATCCATTGAAGTTTGGGGAGAAAATAGTTATTATAAAACTAATAAATAAAATTTTAAAAATCAAAAAGTTTATTTCATTTTTACCCCATCTTTCGTTAATTTCTAAGGGGTTTGTATATTTTATAACGTGCATAATATAATATTACATCACATGTACATAATCTATAAATATATGAAAATATATTGGGAATGCGTGCTTAATTTTTTACTGATAGGGCTGTACAATCAAAAATGTTTGGAGATCACTGCCCTAGAAGGCCCCTATGTAATTACAGAACTGCACAAAATCTATAAACCGGGCAGACAGCCTGCTCTACATTCCTCCAAAGGTCTCTGTACTCCAGCAATAGTAACTACTATAGTAGTTAATAGAAACTATTAATAGGGACTGCTGACACCCCACTGTGGCTTATCCTGTCACCTTTGTAAGGGGTCTGTCCCAGAGGCCTCCAAATATATACCATATTGAAATTTTCAGCATTTTGGTCTTGGATGTGTAACAGATGTTTAGTTGTTGCTCTTCTAGTCTTATGGATGCTCTGTAGCAGGTCTTCTGTGTTTCCTTACCTCACTTTATTTCTTCCTTCCTTTTCACCTTGTTCTTCATTACTGTTTCTGTACCCACCCAGTTATTTTCTTTACCTTCTTCTTGTTCTCTGCTTCTCCTTTCCTTATCATATCCTCTCTCTCATTCCCACACACTTATTCTATGTGACTGTTTCACCACAAAACTAAGTTCATGCCAATTAAGTAATTATAAACTGCTCCCAAAGACAGGAACACATGTAAACAAGAAAGGGAGAAAACAGCAAATTCAACTTTCCTATTATTGTAATTCTCATGCTCTCTTTGTTTTCAATCACTTACCTTGTCAGATCTGAGTTTAAACTATAAACTCCTCAAGGCAGAAACCATTTTTCATTTTCCTAGAAACTGTTATGCCATCCTATTGCACTATATAAACATTAGTGCACATTTTTAAACACAATTAGTCATTTTGTACGCCATAATGTTCATCTGCCCAGCTAAAGAGTGCTCAAAGGGTTATGAATTTTATATGGCAAGGTACTATGCACTTCCTAAAATGGTGTTTATTTAGAATGCCATATATTGGGTAGCTGAGGGAATTAATCATGCTAGAAAATCTGAGCTAATAACAACATAAATCATACGCATTTTACATATGGAAATCTTACTGGCATCACTGCCAGGAAGAGCGGAGGAGAAAAGCAGCAGGAAAGGCACCTCTGTCCGTTAGGAGGTACGCAATCCAGCAGTCTAATAGAGGTGCAGTGGCTGCAGCTCCAACCAGCTTTTATTCCAGACAGTAACGAGGCCAAGCATGTAGTCCCAGCGGATACACGGACAAACACACGTATACAATATGCATATCCACATGGCTAGCCACACTAGCTAGCACAGGCAGAAAACACAGCACTCAGGCAAACACAGGTAGCACCACTGGCCTCCTCTAGTTCCCCTCTCCAGTCCATCAGAATAAAAAACTCTTAGTGGAAATGTGCACACGCATGATATGGATCCCTCCATTAACTGGCCTAGACACTCACTCTGCACTGGAACTGGCCCCTGGATCCCATTCTCCCCAGTTGTTAGCATCTGGACATAGGAGCTCCAAGGCCTGCAGCCCCGCTTCAGCTGCTGTGGATGCACCCAGTAACTGAACTTAGACACTCAGTCTATCCAGTAACTTGTCTTGAGATCCTCTCACCTCTTGTTGCCTCATACATTGACACACACATGTACAAATTGGCCCCTTGCCTGAACCCTAGACCCCATGGTCAGCCCAGTTGTTGGCTTGGTCCTTCTGGTCACTCCAGCAATCAGCTGGCAGATTCATTGGTCTCTCAATGTCCAGCCTCCACTTCTGTTCATTTCAATACATGTTTCCTAGGCCACTTAACCCTACTTATAGACTTGTCCAGCTTGATACTCACTAATAATCATACTCTGACATATGTATCTACACGCTATGCACATACTCTAATATCTCTGAACAGGAACGTAAGAGGCACTAAGAGGAACAAACATCAGTCAGAAAACGGTTGTTAAAATGTCATATTCTAGTTTCCCCCAGATTAAGAGTATTTCAGTATATTTACTTGCAACTGCTTAGGACAACCAGACTGAAAAGAAAAAGGATGGTGGGTAAATTCTTATTACGCACACAGATGTGAAAGAATGGAAAGACTGTCAGCTCCTAGAAGACAAAAGGGCTATCCAAAAACCACAACAAGACAATGCCAGGAGTCATGGACCCTTTGCCTTCTATGTCATCACAAGGAATCGTGCTCAGGCCGCCTGAATACAAATGCCTTGGATGCAGGATGGAGTACCTGACACATAGGCTTTTGTGGTTTTGAGTATGTGGGCAAGATTGTGTGAGTGTGAATGAATGAAATACGTTTTGTTTTAAAATTAAATCACCTTTCCCTGCAATGCCTCGGGCTGAGCTTTGCTGCATTTCTGTTGCTACAGGGTTGCAACATTTTTTCCTACAGGCTGGTTGATTTGACATCTTGCTTAGCCTATTGGCTGCTGTCAATTGCTATTATGAGGCACACTAGAAATTATCTCAAGAACTTAAATACCTAGTTCTATTTAATGAATTTCATTAGGTGCTTGACACGTAAATGTGTTGTGTGGTAACATGGCATGCTATCACACCTAAATCTGCTTGTGGATCTGGCTGTGTTTCATTCACGATTCATTCATTAGGAAAGATCTGTTCTGGAAACCTTGCCTGATGTTCAAAACAGAATTTGTTGGCACATTTAGTAGGCAATCATCACTGCCATATTTAACTGCTAAAGGGCTCACAGACCTAAATAATCTCACAACAAATTCTAAATTTACACAATAGTACTATACAAGAGCTTTGAAAATTCTACTTCCAGCCAGTTGCTGTCTCTTTCTACATTTACAGAAGTTGTGTTATTTCCATTGTATATTAAATGATAAATAAACAAACACAGATTCTGGCAGTCTTAGAAAAGCTGAATTACTATCAAATAAAGAGGAGTTTGTTCTGAGGAAGAACATCAGGATTTAGTCAAGCAGTTGAAGCTGAATTTAATGAAATACAATTACTTAGTGAGCAGCCAGAGTGTGTGGGTGAAGTGAGACTGTGTGTGTGGGGAGGTTTGAGTATGTGTATGTATTGCTATTTGTAACCACCCTTCATACACCAGGTGGTACATTCTCCTTCCCTAACGAAAAGCATTTCTCTCCAAATAAGTCCAAATATTTCTCACAAATAAGTGCAATTTTCATTTTCTTTTTCTCATTTATTTTGATATGTGGGGTTGGCGTATAATGCACAGCTGTAATAACAGCACCTAAAAACATTGTAAAGAACTAGGCAAGAAGTGCAGTATCCAGGTGACTGCTAAATTCATGGGGATGAATTACTGAAAGGGCCCAATGGCAGTATCTCCTTTAGTACCAGACACATATTGAGGCATGAATGATAGGAATTAAAATACACAAAATGTCTTGCAGTGCAATATAAAAGTTTATATTTCCTTCTTCCTCTCCTGTAGGAATGTTTTCCTCATCATTAGAATAATACTTTATCTCTTGGACCCCCTCACTGGCTCCACACATGACTTTCTAGGGAATGGTGTATTTTCTTCAGAGAAGGTATAAAGTGTGTGTGAAGGTCTAGTGTGTAGGGCACTTCTTGGAAGAGAAAATCCTAGGTTAGACATAGACTTGCTAATAAAAGCTGAAGCCTTGGGTCAGCTACTTCCACGTCTACTGCCCTAACACTAGGAAAGATAGATACTCAAGTCTGGGGAAGGTGAGAGTGCACTACAGCCATTTTTTTTTCACATTTCTTACTGCATACATTAATCATCTCAACATGCTTGGTGCTGCAAATCCCACTCTGTACAGTGTATACAGCTATGAAAATGCAATTTGCTCATCTTTTACAAAACAAGCTTGCCTCTCCCTCCTTCTGATAACTGTTCATTCCCTCAGTCTCCACTTTCAAGACAACTTTTTATGGGAGAAATAGGGAACTCATTCCTACCTACACATTTTAACAACTACAGATCCCATAGCAAAGCCAGTTCCTCCTATACATGCAGACTTAGTTTTTCAACAGTCACAAAGACTATGCTTTTTCCATGTTTATATTTTAAGACACTTAAAGAAATGTTTATGTGTACCTGCTACCTTTGAGACAAATCCAAACAATATTCATATCTTCAACTGTGAGTCACAGCAGCTCTGTTCAGTTTCCGGTTAATTGATTTTATTGTACATTTTATTTCCCTTGTAAAAGGAAGCTGAGTCCTTTCCAGTATATATTCTTATATATTCATATTCAACATATATACATATATACTCCTTCTTTTACAATATGACTTGTCAAGGTCTCACTCCACTCAAATCAATGATAAGAGTCTACAGAGTTTAAGTCCAGAATTTCATCCACAGTTACAGAAAATAAAGCTCTTCCCAGCCTGCAGTTCCAGAAGAGGAACGATCCCTTTTAGCAACAAACATGGTTAAAGTCCTGTAATTTATTTGTGAGACAGAATTAGACATTTTTGCCATCTGGAAGCATTCTGTTACCATAGGTTTGTTTTGAAAACTCAAAAAGTGTCATCCTGGATGTGTAAGCAGAACAAGATTTGTTTTTCAGACACAATGGCTTTACTCGAGCATTTCAAAAAGCCAAATGTAACAAGATTCTCTGTTCACTGCTTAAATATCTTGGTAGGTAGGTTTGTGTACCAAAATTGGCTCTAATCCAGGTTTTTTTTCTCTTTCAAAGTCCTGATTTTCTCATCACAAAACTGCTGAAGGAGGGATGTGGTCATTTTCTGTTTAGAATCTTTTTCTCTGCTTCTCTCCTTAATTACAGACCTCTTTTCCAAATTTTACCAGCTGCTGCTCTAACAGAAGATAAACAAACCAACTTGAGATGATGTTCGGGAAGATCGAATCAGAACACATGCATGGGAACTGGAAAAAAGAAAATCTCCCTATTAGGAAACAGTGAGACTGTGTTTTAGAAAATGGTTAGGGTAGATTGATTTTTCTTGATGTATTGGAGTGGCCCTGCAGTTGCCACAATAAAAACAGTAAGTGTATAAAGGATAAGTGGATGAAATCCTGGATTAAAATTGAATAAAATAACAATGACAATATACAGAAAGCAATGATCCAAGCCTAATGAGTCAGCAAGCAACTCTAATTTAAAGCTGAAAAGTGAAAGGACTAGCATTGGGTACTTGGTACAGGGTAAGCAAACTGCTACATGCAGAGCTCCTAGCTGTCTTCTTACACCTGAAGCCTCATCTTGTGTGAGGGTGGAACACATCCTCAGCTGCTGTTCTCTCAGCTGCTGTTCTCTGTCTTGTCTCAGGTAGATGCTTTTACAAGTCCCCAGGTGCATACTATATGCCACCATAGGAGGTACTGATTTTCATATCATTATTCTCTGTTTTCTTGTGTGGGTATTAGAAAGGGGTTTTGATGCAGGGTTTTGATAGACTAAAAAGGAAGAAAAAGACAAAGCCTGGCTGAGAAAATGTTAATCATGTTAAATGGGAATTATAATTTTTATTTATATTTATAATTCTAGTAGCCTCAACCTATTACTTTCTTTCCGGAGGTACACTCTCAGGATAACAGACGAAACTCAGACTAAGCAGAATAATTTGCTGCAGATATTTTCTCAAGAATTTCCTACATTTTATCTGACCATGTGTGACTTCACATTTCTGCCAGTATTCAGATTGATACTTCTGTTACAAATGTATTAAATAAAAAGTCAGTATTTTTAAAATCCATTAATTATTTGTGACTTTCCTCACACACACCCCCTATGGGACCAGATCCACTGTGTTACAGTGAGCTTTCTGGGGGCTTATACTGTAGTTTCAAAATACACAAGTGAGATGAGATTCATGTTCACTGAGAAGTCAATAGAGATATTTTGGATCTGCTCTTACCTGTTTTATTTTGCAAGGGCAAGCTATTCTAACTCACATTTTTGAAAACACTAGGAACAGAAAAATTTCCAGAGAAAAATAATTATACTGATTATCCATATATAAAACACACTAGGCTAATCCAGTGCTCTGAAACATTTCTTTTGATCTTTTAGGGCATAACTGGTTTAATTTTATATCTACGTTTCATACTGGACTCCAGTGGATAGTCTTGCAGGTCACTCTACCTTTAGGTAAAAGTTAAGTATGTTAGCAAAATGTACCCTCTGACTACGAGTCAGTATGGGACTAAGGATTAGAACTGAGGTCTCACTACTGGGAAAGGGCTTTTCTTACCTGGCCACCAAAAAGGCTTTTCTTGAATAATTAGTAATCAAGGAAAGCAACTAGAGGGATACTGAAATAAATCTGGGGGGAAAAAATCTGTGAAAAGTCTAGATGTAAGAGAAAGAAAGACTTAAATGAAGTTGCTGTAATTCAAAGATTACTGTAAGAAGAATATTGCCTGAGGAAGAGAGTGTAAGAAACGCTGACCTATGACCAGCCTCATGCTTGAATATCCTACACTTTATTATTATTTTAACTTTTATTTTTAATTGTTTTCTTGCTTCTCTGGAACACATCCCATTTACCAATATTCTTTATAAGAGGAATGAACTAGAGCTGGACACACTTCCCATCTGAGCAGCAGCAGACATACTTAACTGGTAGTGGTATCAGATGTTTCCTACTACTACTCAGTGGTTAGCTGCCTGCATGTAATCACTGTAAACCACAGTGTTATTCTGGAAGCTCACGTTCAGCTGACTCTCCACTATGATCTCTTAGACTCATTTTTTACTCGGTTTGATATTGGAAGTTCAGCCTACATTCTTTGCTCCCAGATGTATTATTTTACACTTATTGAGACCGAAAGGTATGGGTTGTGCCCAATTTACAAGATGATCCAGCTTTCTACATTAGTGACCTGTATTATTCATTATATTTACCATTTCCTTTATCTTTGTCAACAGCAAATTATATCAGTAATGATTTTATGTCTTCCATATTATTGGCAAAATTTAAATACTGTTCAACCAAGAATAGATCCTCATGGAGCTCCTGTAAAATCAGGAGGGTAGATGGCTCTCAATTCAGAATGGCATTCTGAGACATGGAGTTTTAAATACATTTTAAATATATCATATTGGTTTCATATCATTCTGATTTCTGATTTCAAATCCAGAAAAGTCAAAGTGCAAGATCAGAGCTTTCACCTTGATGAATAAAATTTGTGATTTTTTTCTTTCATCATATTCATTTGATAATTTTTTTAAACATAATCATCTAGTGATTTTAGTATTTAAATGAATCTTCTTTAATAGCAGTGCTTTAATGACTAATTGGTGCTATTGCATGATGGCAACATGATTAACTGGGAGCTAAGAGCCAGTCATTATAGGTGCCTATTCAACTCTCCATGTAGGGCTTTAGATGCCTTACCTGACCCTTTGGATTGAAAATATTTAGTAATTTCCATGACAACTACTAAGTATTATAACTCAGACAAATCACAAGGAAATAGCTCCTCATAAGGGCTTAAATATCTAGATGCCACCTCAGACACTTGCATTTAGAATAGAGACTCCCATAATGCACTTTATGTGCTGACAGCTAACTCTAGAGGGACCTAAACTCTGTAGATATCTAAGCTTTTACCAGTAAAGGTATCCTGGGTACTGAACATGTACTGCTCACCCCCCTCAAAGCCACCAGTGGCATAACAATTGTTCTTTGTATATATCAGGGATATTCAAAAATTATGTTTTCCCATGTTTAGCTCATCTCTCATGCTTGTTTTAGTAGCATTTCCAAAACTTGGTTAATGCTTATCACCTCTCATATAGGCAGATGTCCCTTTTATCCAACAGCCCAATGCTTAGAGCAACAAGACCCATTTATCCACTTAAGAGGGGGTCCAAAACTCTACTTCACAGATATCCTCCTATTCATGTTGCACAATTACAAACGAAGCCTTACTTTTGTCCCTTACATTCAAGGATCCAGATGTCTCTGACCACATGGACTCCAGAGGCTGAGACGTCTTTTGCAGATAGGTGTTTGTGTGCCTGTTTCCATGAAGAGCGTTGGGATCTCTTTCCTGAAATGCTTGTAGTAGTGGTTGTTTTGGACCTTCATTTCTGTTTCTTCTCTCTCACCTCTTCTAAGCAGATACCTACCACTGTGTTGAATGTACAGACATGTTTCACTCAGCCATAAAATGTTCAGCTTCTTGTTTTCTTAACTACAAAGGTTCAGTAGAGGTATTCAAGGATTTTGAAGAACAGTCCCGTTTAAATGAAAAAGAAAACACATATACATATGCAGATGCAGGTTATTTTATGCCTCCTGAAAAATTCTGCTTAGATCAAAGATGCTCACAATCTCAGCACTGGAGCATCTCTCACTGTAACATACTTGGTCAGCTTTGGGGTGTGCAAGTATGCCGTGTCTTTTTTTAACAGGAGACTAAATGAATTACAAATGAGGCTACTTAGGAAAGGCAAGTATAACTAACTACAACAATCTATAACACTACAAAGCCCTATACTTTAGATTTTTAGATTACTTTGCTGTACAGATAGATGCCAGCTTTCCACCCAGAGATATGATCCTTTAAATGTACTTTTTCTAAGATGGGAAATATATATATTTATACAATTATTGCCCAGATTTTTTAATGTATTTGACATTTCATGGCCTTGGCCATGCCATGATTTTCCTTCCTTTCTGGATCTGTCCCTCCCTGTTTAGCTGCCAGAGCAATGCAGCTGACACCGAAGAAATTTTCTTGAGGTATAAATGTTCTAATTTAGCACTTGCTGTTTCACCTGATGAGACCAATCTCCCTTTCCACATGCACAGTGTAACACTTCTCTCAATTAGTCTCTATCCACAGGAATTTTATCTGTGCCAACTACAAGGCAGTGCTTGCTGATGGCTTCTCTTGGGTAATACACAGCTGCAGTATGTTTTAACTGCTTTCTTTTACATCTGTGTTTCTGATCACTAGATTACTTTTTTCTCATTTAAAAATCAAATTGTTGTTACACGGAACAAAAAGCAGTGCATCCTGTCTCTCTTTAGCATTCTGATTCTTTTATTTGAAACAGACCTTGGCTCCTATTCTCAGAATAGTCTGAAAGACAAGGTCTTATTATATGACTTTCTCATTTAAACAACATTAGGCAGTAATTCTTCAGTTCAGAATTCTTCAGTTCAGACTATCCCATAATGCTCTGTTCTTATTATGTTACAGAAATAAGGACTGCACATGGAGAAAACAAAACAAAACAAAACAAAACAACACAAAAAAAGAATCAAATTAAAAGGACATTTTACGTACATTAAATTTCTGGGGGGAAAAAAAAATAAAGTTGATTCTGGTCACTTTCCCTTTTTCAGTCCTTTATGGTACATTACAGAATATTTCACAAATTACTTTGCTTGTCATGAACAGCCAGCAGTTCCTCTAGTCTTAGAAGGATTAATCATTGACAATCAAACACACAATCACTCACATGCACCAGCCAATAGACACAACACATAAACAAGATAGATGAAAACATTGTTGGTTAATCTTAGATTTAACATTACAAATTTTTTTGCATACATTTTTCCCTTCTCTCTGCAAAATACCTAGTTTCTAAAGTAATATATGAGCGTGGCTGTATAATAGCATGTGAGATTATTGTTTTTCTCAGCATTGAAATAAAGGGGGAAATATAGGTTATTTTCAAGTCCAAATCACTCTATAATTTGGTTAAGAACTTCAAGGACAAACAAATTCAATATGCACATCTTCCCTCTTCTTTCTATTTAGCGAAACGGATTATGGGGACAATATCATGTTAACTGACACTAATCCATCTAGAGTAAGTGGGTCAGGAGGGCTCTGTAGAGGGTCAGGCTTCCTGTAAGGTCAACGGAGAGACACAAGAACATCCACTTGATCACAAAATAAGCACCTAAAATAAATAGTATTCTTTGCTATAGGAAGTCTGTCCACATAGGGGGGACCCTTATCTACCCTCTGGGTATGTCTCTTTCAAAACAGCAACTCTGTAAAGAATCTAGAGAGTGACTTTAAACTTGACACCCAAAATACATTAAATGAATACAGCTCCAAAGGATAATCTACAGGATAATCCAAACAAATATAAAGATTTTTGCCAATCACTTCGATAAAAATAAGTCCTAAGACATAAGCATCACCAATTAAGTTTTTACGATGGAAAGGTACAACTTTTTTTTTTTTTTTTTTACTTTTGCTTTGCCTCCTCTTAGCACTACGAAGATCATGTTTAGTTCCAGTCAGAAGCCTTATAAATAGTTCTTAAACCCAAGGGAGAATCTGAAGGTCTAGATGATGGGATAAAAGGAAGACTTTACTTCTGTTTGTCTAGTTATTCAAGTAGGTATACTCTAATATCCCTTGCTAAAGCAGACTCTGCAGACAAGGCAAGACTTAATTGATGGAAACATTATGGGTTGATTAAGGATTTATAATTAGGAGCTGGGTGGAACTTTAAAATACTTCTGTGGTATATAAATGTGGACCTAATGAGGTGTAAGGATTCATCCCTTCCAAAGCACTTAAATTGGAATGATAATCCTAGACCTGTCTACAGTCAGGGAGAGAGAGGCACTTCTAGTGGGGATTCATCTCCTTTGATTCACCCTTCTGGGGGTGGTTTCTCTCTACCTATTTTGGCTTGGGATTTTCCAGTTTTTTGCCCACTAACAGAAGAGAAGGTGGGAGAAATTCAAACTCTGTAATGCATATCAGGCTTTCAGAATTTTGAACATTTTCTCTTTCATGTGCTATCCTTTGTTAGTTTGCTTGGTTTTGTGTATTTAATATGTTATTTCATTCGTACACATTACTGGACTAATGTATATGCATTAAATAAAACATCTGTTATATGGCTTCCGTTATCTGAATGATAACTGGTTTTGAAGAAAGGCTGAGAGAATTGGGTTTGTTCAGCCTGGAGAAGTAGAGGGTCCAGGCAGATCTTATTGCAGCCTTCTAATGGTTAAATGGAGCTTACCATAAAGATGGGACACTTGTTAGCTGGAACTAAAAGAGGGTAGATTTAGACTAGATATAAGGAAGAAATTTTTTATGATGAGGGTGGTGAAACACTGGAACAGGTTGCTCAGGGAGGTGGTAGATGCTCTGTCCCTGGAAACATTCACAGCCAGGTTGGACAGGGCTCAGAGCAACCTGATCTTGTTGAAGATGTCCCTGCTCACTGTAGGGGGACAAGATGACCTTTAAAGGTCCATTCCAAACCAAACTACTCTATGATACTATGATAGATGACAACGAAAATATTCTTCCCAGCACTGCCTGGTTATTACTTGTTCCCTTTCCCCCCTAGGGGCAGTGTCTTCTGCAAGGTGTTATTATCCCTAGCTGTCCTCCAAACCTCACATTCTTCAATTATAATAATTTTTTAAAAAATTATGTATAATTTATGAATTTAATTGATGTGAATACTCAGCATATTAGTCAATGAATTGATTGGACCCTCATTATTTGCAAAGTATTTAAATATAATTTCTATTTCCCTCTAACTTAGGTCTTTACACTGTCACCTGTAATTTAACTATTCATGGTAGTTTATTAATTCTCACAGGAGTTTCTACCATATGTTCAAGTACTGCTAAAAGTTAACTTTATAAAAGCAGGAGTTTTGAAGTGACTGATTTTTCAGAAACACAAAATAAACAGGAACTGAAGAGGTGACCCAGATGTGTTGCCTATAATTGTGGTAAATAAGCCTTTTTATGTTGTGTAGGAGTCTGGTGATGCCCACCACAGTGATTCATCTCCCTTTATTTTATACTTTGGTTTACCTGACTTCCTCCAGTGAGAAGAAAGTAAACACCACTGATGCATATTACATATTAACTCCTTCCAGAATCAAAGGACCTTCAGTTTTAACAAGCAGTTAAGAACCCATTCAAATGAGTTGTCCTGTTCTTCTCAGACTGAAAGGAAACTGACATGGTTGTTGGTTTTTCTAAAGTTTTTTTTAACAAACCAAAAAAAAGAGTTAACCTGCAGGAAGATGATGGCAAGCTCTTTAAAGATGATGGCAGATGTTCTTAGACCCCCATCATAGCAAAATTTCATCTGAGCTAAGAGAAAAACAAAACAACTATAAATGTGATTTTGCTATGACAGTTTTATATTTAACTAAAAACATAACATGAAGCTTGTAGTTATACTTTATTACTACACTTTTTAAAATAAAGTGGGTTTGCCCAACATGAATGGAAGTTTCATAAAGGGCTATTTTTTTATACGGCGTGCCTATACTTTAGCCAGTTGCCAACACAGATCAGTATGATGAAGGTAGAATATGATGGCATTTAGATTATGTTTATTAGAATGACAAAGCAATATCTACCATTAGCAATAGCTATGGTGAATTTTTCACCTGGTACTATGAGGTGAAGTTATTTAAACACCCAAAAATTCTTCCAGTATTTTATATTAATCTATTGTTTTGGATTATGTAAAATCACAGTAATAAAGTTGTTTACTTAAACCAGTGATATATGTACTAAACTTAAATTTCAACCAGCTACTGTCGTGTTGCCATCTCTCTGTCAAGGAGCCTTTGTTTATTCTGCAGAACAAATTTAAAAACTAAAATGCAGTTTCTAGGATAGACAGAAAAAATGGGAGATAAAGATGATTCATGAGTTATCTTAGATCAACATAAATTGCTAATAACTTGCTATCCCCCAAACCTCAGGGCACAGTATGTCAGGGCACAATACAAATTTCTAGCATTCAATCCAATTGGACTCGTTTATATAATTCAGGAAAATAGAGCTTGTTCAGACTTGACATCAGATGCAATGTCAACATCTTAAGTACTTTTACCTAACGGTTGTACAATTGTGAAAAAATCTCCATAGCTTTAGAGTTCCCATATAGCTTGAAACTCACTTCCAATGTCATTTATCATTGTATCTGAGTGAAACAATAATCACTGACAGGCTTTTATAGACATATTTAGTTTACAAATAGAGGTCACTTAAAAGAAGTAGAAGATTGTTTTTCTTTGAGCCACTTCTCAGTCAGCAGTATCTGGAGTATCATCTCTTTAAGAAAAAAAACCTTCACTGAATTATTTTCTTCTCTGGAAGTAGAGTTCAGCAGTTGTATGACTTTTTCTGAACTAAAAATGTTGGCAACCTTGGTGTAGTATTTCTCATGCCTATTTGTTCAATTAAATTTTCCAACATTGAGCTTATATAGCAGGAAAAATATTTCATATTACTAGGACTGATTACCTTAGAAGAATGTATACCTTCTCATAAATGAAAGAACTGAGAGTGTAGAAACCTTGCATTAAAAAAAAAACACAACAACAAACAAACAACAGAACAACCAAAACCAAACCAAACCCAAACACACACAAACACCCCACCCCACCCCCCACCCCCAAACTAGGGCATATGATCCTAAGAGCTTTATTGTAGTAACTCCCCAAACCAGTTGCAGGGTGTATACACCTGCCTGAAGCACCTCAAGTTATTTTCATAGATTCAGAATTGCATGAAACCATCTTCAGGATTATAATAAAGTCAAACACGCTTGAGCTAAAATATCCCTCCAGAAATGGAGAATCCAGAGGATGGGAAAAGGAGTCCAAAGTAGGCACAAGGATGTGTGAAAATTTCAGTCTTTTAAGTGGGAATTGGACTCCACAGTTACCTCATGGAATCCTTTCTGTATAGGTTTGCCTTAAAATGACAAATTACATAAAAACTGTCATGTTCATGCTTTTAGCTTTACTTCTGATATGGAAGCTTCAGTTTATATAAATTAGAGTCTGAAATACAGACTGAGAAATATCCCTTCTTTATCACAAAATTACGCTTTTGAGAGCAAGAACAGTAGTGCATTCATATGCACAGTTGACATCTCTCATAATGATCCACAAATTGAAAAAAACTGAAAATGAAGACTATGTTTACTGATAATGGATTCGTTAGGATCTCTATCCTGCTGCCAACAGGCACAGGAAAAAGTTATTTGGCTACATGTGCTCGCTGTTCCTAGCGCTGATGAAGAACTGAAACATCTTTCAATATCATCCAAGTGAAAGGAGATCTTTGTTCTTTGTACTAGTGGGACTGAAAACATACATTTTGAAACTCAGAGGTGTATGCTCTAGGAAAACTTAGAAGATGTTTGTTAACTGAGGAGGCTCCAACAGGGGAAGTTAGACTAAATGTGTTAAATTTATGATAAGCTCCAGAGGCCCAGACACTTTAAGGTTCCAAGAAATCTCAACGTAATGCAAAATATGAAGGAAAATTATTTTTGCATATACTTCACAGAAGCAGATTCATTGACTGCATAATTCTGTTTGAATAAAATGTTTAAATATGATGTTTAAACTTTGCTTACTAGGAACACAAAATATTTCCACAGTATAGTTTGCAAGAGATCAGAAAAAATAATACAGGAATTATTCAGTTACTCTAAAAGGCCCTAGGTATGCATACCACTTGCATATTCTATTCTAAATATCAATATAAATAAGAGCTTTCTTAAACCTTTCTTTCTTCTTTTATGTTCCATTTTAAAAATCTTAATGGCGTGAGTGATGGAGGAAAACAGTGATTTTTAATTTATTTTTATACCAGTTATAAGGTATTTCAGCTCTTGGATTGCTCAGAGAGATTCTCACCTTGTCAGATGACATGGGTGTAACAGTGTGTGTGAGTGGGACTCCCAAAACTGATGACAAACAAGACAGGTTAAATAGTAACCAGGGAATTATCAAGGGACTTTTGAAGCAAGGAAGAGTCAGTTTAAAAAGAAGTATAAGAAATATGAAGATTTTGATGATGAGAGACTTTGGAGAGGAAAGATCAGCAGCAATGCTGGCATTGCCCTTCCAGATATAACCCTGTGGCACTGGGGGCTCTGCAGGGACCTGGCAGCATGGTCCCCCATGGGCACACCCAGCAGAGAAAGTAAGTTCAACATTTTCAAAACGAGTCCATGGCTTCCTTGTCTTTCACAGATGGCCGCATCCTGCACTTCTTCATAGTTTTCACTCCCAGGGTTAGGCAGGCCATCCTGTACAGAAAACAAGATTGAATTTTCTATATTAATCCTTTCAGCCAAAGTAGTAGTAAGAAAAAGTAAATGAAGGTAACCATCCACTCTGCCTCTAGTTAACAATTTATTTGTTCACCTAATATAGCATGTAGCACAACCCTGAGTTGCAGATGAGAGACAAGTTGACAGAACAGTCCTTCTGCTGATGTTCGACTTTGCATACCTCTGAAGCCAGAGAAATTGCTAAGCTATTTGATGTTGTCTTTTAGTGATGTTTACAATACATTTAGCAATCTAAAAATAGTAGTTTGTAGATACAGTGAGGGAAAAGAAAACCTTCTGAAAGAATTAGAGTTGCTAACATAATTAGCTTGAAAATCAACATAGTAATAACTTTTTCTTGCTACATAATAATCTCAGAATAGATATCTGCCTTACCTCAATTTTATGAATCATATTTTAATTCATAAAAAATGTCTTGCTAATAGATTCTAGGTAACTATGAAATGATCACTGCTTTCAGCACATCACACATCATGGCTTTTTACTGTTGATCAGTCCCTTTCTACAGCAACCACATACTCTGAGCAAGCGGGCCCAAACTCAGGAGCCCATTCCCCTCTAGGAAAACATTTAAACATACACAGATATGTAAGTTTAAATTTGCTGCTGAACAGGACTTAATTCTCCTGCATAAATTATTCACAGAGTTGGGCTGTAAGGGCTCAGTATAAGTGCACATATTTGAAATGTATCTCTCTTCATAAGTACATGTAAACTGTTCTAATTACCCACTGAAAATTAGTTATTACTTATTACATAGCTATCAAAGCACATTGAACCATAGACTTCTTTCAGTTAGATATTTTAACTGAATCAGACATTTACAACACTTAGATATAATCAGTGTTCCTGGGGGTACCAGCTTGGCCTCACTAGGGCCCAAACCTGCACTGCCTCTTGGTGCCTGCATCAGGACTCCAGCAAGTCTTTGGCTCTAGTGGACTGGGAACGATAACTCACTTGGGTCCTGAGGTTCACCAGATATGGCATCCCTTTAGCCCATAGATTTTGATGACCCTTCTGGATCACACCTTGCATGCAGAGGGAAAGCGCTGCAGGCACTGGGTTTGTAAGCAGGCTTACACTGACTTGTCCTTTCAGGAGCCCCCAGCCCCACCGAGGCCTCCACATATCTTTGGAAACCTAAATCCAAGCACAAAACTTGTGTAGACGATATCAAAAGTGATCAGTACAACACAAAGTGACAGGATAGCCACCAGAGTGCAGAATCAGGGTACCAATGACTCATTTTGTATAGTAATGGAAAGTTAATTAGGTGAAAACTCTTCCACAGGAACCTAAAGCCGTATCACGTGCTATGGAGTAGACTCCTGAAAAGCTATTGATTCCTATGCATTTCATCTGGAAGCAGACACAATTCTTTCTTGACCTCCAACCTGACAGCTGCTTGGATTTGGGGCATATTAAACACACAGGAAACAGACTCATTGACACTACTTGAAAGCACAAATACTTTTTTTTCCCATGTCCTGTACCTATCATGTCCATCCTCTGTCTTAAAGCAGGTGAAATGCAGTCTCATAGACAATTGTCCAAGTACAAGGGAAAAAAATCTTTCTTGTCCACAAAAGAGCACAGAGGAAAATCTAAAGCATGGAATCAATTTAGTACGGCACAAATACAGTGCAATATGTTTCCTGTTATACATCAAAAATTCATGGCCAAATGTTGTTGATAAAAAACCCTTTTTTTTTTTTTTTTTATCTTTCCAGCGTACTGAAAGGGGAATAAATGGTGACAGAAGAGAAATAATGTTAGTGCTATTTCTTTTGTCAGCTATTTTTCCTCATTCTGTTTTGATTTTTACTTTATTGTTCTATTTTTTATCTATGTAAGTAATATGTAAGCTGCTGACAAAGTCACTTTTCTTTGTCCTCATTCAAAATACTAGCAAATATATGAAACATAACAACAAACTCTTTAGCTTTCTCTTAGGGGAAGACTTTCAATTTCATTGACAAAGTTAATTCTTTTAGGATTAAAAATGTCATTCACGTCCCAGATCCATCCAGACATTTCCTTTTCCATTTGTTTATGAATAATTGTGAAAGAACTGCACAGCTGTTAACTATGGAGGCAACTACTGAAGAAACCTCAGTGCAAAATTATGAGGCAAAACTTGCTTGTGTCACCTTGCTTGCTCCCAAGGGCCAGCAAGATACTATATGTCTGTCATAGCTTATTACCTTTATTAAAACATTAAGGGGTATTAAATCCATTAAAATCAATGGAATCTTGCTTTTAAAATTGCTTATAAAGTGATGATTTCTGAGGAAGCCATGTGAGAAAGTCTTCTTAATCAGCCGCTTTCTACAATCACGTATCTTATTTTCTTACACCTTAGGGAAAATCTTTCTTTCTCTTTAGAAACTACAAGGAATCATGCATTCATTTCAAACTGTACATAAGGTACATAGGTTTTGCTTAACCTTCCTGCTTGAGTATATATATATATATATATATATATATATATATATAAGCATACTGAAATTTTTACAGAGTAGGTGATAGGTTGTGCACATGGAATTATACTGATTAATTTACTGTGTTAGAGAGGCAAAAGATACATGAAATGTGTTCCAAGGATTAATATTTAGCTTTTAATATAGAAGCACTCAGCTGGCCTCAGTGTTCCAAGTCAGTCTTTTCATGAGTTACACTTAGTACCAACACACGGAAGGCATACTCAGTAGAAACCTTGACGATGTAAAGATCTGTATCAGGGTGTCTGTCATAATATAATACACAGGAATCCTTGTCTCAGATTAGGTGTTCAGCTGCCTAAAGATTCAATTACTAATGCTGAGCATGTTATATGATAGCTCTCAAAGACATATTTTCAGGATCATTATCCCAAAATTCATCATCCCCCAAGTGGTTGATTATCATTGTGTCTGGTTTCAGTGAAGAGGCAGAAAAGAGTTACATGCATTTATCCCGTTTAAATACTGAGTTGAAGTATATCTATTAATGTATGGGTTGATATGAAACACAGGGTTCAGCAAATGAAGATCCTTCACATTGGTATTTGAAGCCTTAATTACCCAAAGCAGAGGGAAGCTTGAGAGTTTATTCCTCACTGTGTCAAGTCAATTATAACAAATGCTGCTTGTTTACCCACTCAATATATAAACACACAAATGACACTGTGATCTACTCTAGTGTCTTGAGCAACTTCCCCAGTGACACTCATTTAAATTTGCATTACTCTTATTCTTTTCCAAAGTCCTGCATCTCAGTGTGTCAGGTCCTGTCTGGGGGACTCCCTGTGCCCATGGTGGCCGTTTATATTGAAAAGCTCCAAAGACATTTTTGCTTTTTTGCATTTGTCAATTCACTTTTTGAGTACATGTCAATTTTAGTGTCTATGTTAATTTGTAACAAGTAGATGAGCATCTTACCTGTGTGTTGCATAAAGCATCTACTTTGGCTAGCTTTAAACCTGCCACTTGTTAGTTTAATTTGATTAACTTATGGGAATAAGTGAGACAGTGAAAAATAACTACCTATACACTTATTCATATAACTCAGGCTTTTAGACCTTTTTTCTGTTTCCCCTCAGCTATCATTTTGAAGAGTCCTCCTATATGTAGCCATATCTTATAAAACATCTTTGATAACTTTGCTCATTCTTGTAGTCTTTATCCAAACACAGCTACATTACACAATATTATTACTTTGCTACTATATGAATTTTGACATGCAAGTGGAAAAAAGGAGCCAGAATGTCAAATAGAATTCAAGATGCAGGTAGGCAATGGATTTATACAGAAGCATAATGTTTTTATTATTATTATTATTATTTGTTTTGTTCTCTATCCCTTTCCTAAAAACTTCTAACATCTCATTTGCTTTTCTTCACTGCTACAGTGCATTGAACTGACAGTTTCATAGCTTTCTCTCTCATATTCCTAAGAGCTTTTCTCAAACACTAATGTTTGGCTCAGAAAACATCATTATATATACAAATCTTATTTATTTCTTATGTGCTTCACTTGTACATAATCTCATTTATATGCCATTTCATTACCAAGTTCCTTAGTATTGTGCAGCTTCCCTTTTCACAATTAACACTCATTCCTTGTCTTTATTACTGTTAGTATCATCAGCAAACTTTGTCATACAACTCTTTCCAGATCATTTATAAATACAGTGAATCTAGTCTCTGGCAGAGACTCTTATGAGTTTTATTTATGATGTCTTTTTATTGTGGAAACTAGGTAATTATGCTTTCTTTTGTTTCCCTTAGTTTAATAATTTTCTCATCCATCTGAGGACCTTACTTCCTTTGCTATCACGGCTAAATTTCTTTAAGATTGTTTGGAGAAAGATCTTACTAAATGTCTTTTGGAAATCCAGAAAAGTGCATCAACTTGATTAGCATTAATTATATGTTTTAGGAACTCTAATAGATTATTCTGTCACTAAAGTAATTCTGGTTCCACTCTCATATATCATATTTATCCATACATTTACAAGTCCTTCTGCTGAGGTCGATTTGCTCACTAGAGATGACAATTCATTTGGCTGCAGTTTTTCAGACTTTGTACAAAGCTCTCTAAAAAATTGCTGCTACTTTAACTATCTTCCAGTCATGAGTCAGTTTTAGAAAGACATGATACAACACAAATCATAAATCAGTTGGGGTTTTTTTTCTGTTCCTTCAACATATTTAAGTTAATTCCAGCAGAAAATTGATACTTATCATTCTATGAACTATTCTTTAACAGTTTATACTGACATTTCAGCTTGAGATGATACTGCGATAAGTGCATCCAGGCTGCAGTCCTTCAGGATGAACCTGCTCCAGCATAGGGTCCTCCATGGGCTGCAGTGTGCATGTCTGCTCCACCGCAGTCTCTTGCACATGCTGCAGGGGAATCTCTGCTCCAGTATCTGAAGCACCTCTTCCCCTTCCTTCTTCTCTGACCCTGGTGACTACAGGAATGTTTCTCACCTTTTTTCCTCACTCATGCAGTGTTTTCACCCTTTCTTAAATATATTTTACCAGAGGCACCACCCACTTGGCTGATGGGCTCAGCTGTGCCCTGTGATGGTCCATTGCAGCCGGCTGGAAGCAGCTGGAACCAGCTGTGTCCAGCATGGAGCAGCCCCAACCTCTCCTCACACCCTGCAGCCCCCCCTGCCAAGAGCTGGGACCAACACCAGATACAATGACTAAATCACTGTAAGCCAGCTAAGAGGCTCCTGGGAAGGAGAAAAGCCAACTTGTTTCACTCAGAAGGAACTTGCTGTGATGAATGCAACCTTAGAATGTGAAGAAACACAGAATCCTCACAGAATTTATCAGTGACCCAACTTAAGTCATAAACTCCAAAGAATCTTTGCTTTCATATCTAAGCTAGTGCCTAAATTCTTTCTGCTTTGAGTGCAGAGGCAGTTTGGAATCAGATTCACATCAGCTGCCATATTTCCTAAATGAATGCTGAGGAAAAAAAAACAATAGTGAGAAACATTGAGGAAAGAGAGTATTTAAAATCCTTTTCCTCTCTTTGGGTTAAGTACATGAATGACAACAGATCTCTGCAAATTAAATATCTAAATTTTACCTTTTTAGACACAAAGAAAAGAAGACTGAGCTGACAAAAGCCATCTAATTCCTAAGACCCTTTGAGCTCAGGGGCCTTTGGAGTGTAGAAGTCTCCACACCCCAGGGACGATGTTTGAATGAGTCACCCAACTCCAGATGTGCAGTTTACCCAATTCATGATTTGATGATGACCCAGAGCTCCCAGAGTGCCTAGCTCTTCCCCTAGCTGGTGGCTAAGACTAGAGGCAGAGATGCACTGACTTCCTCCTTCAGTGCTTTTTAATAGTAAGCTTAAGTGTCACCTTGCCCAACAGGTTGACTACCATGAATTATATGTTTGGTTCTCAGGGTATGGAGAGCTTAGACATGCAACTGTGTATTGTCAGTTCTACTCATTTCAATATAGAGTATTACAACAGCTGGCCAATGGTGATTTTGTGATTCACCAACAGTCAAAAAAGTAACCTGATTGTGATGGGAAGTTGAATCTTATTCCAGTTGACTAGAGTTGCCATCACCTAGGTATTTTTCTCACTTTAACCACAAGACTACAAAAGTAGCTGCAAAACCACTTCATGTTCTATGCAGATGGAAAGAATCAGCCTTAGAGGAACTCGTGAGGTTGCTTGGCTGCAGACTGGGACTAACTGCTGTAATAATCCATGTGAAGAGTATGAAGGGAAAGAGACATGAGGGAATAAGATTACCAGTGTTAAAATAATTACTTTTGTATATAAAGAAGAAAGCTCTGCATGAACTGTACAGCTTCTGAGATAAACCTGCCTGTATGACTGTGCCAGTGTAAACTGGAGAGAGGTGGAGGAGGGAAGTGAGAGTTTTTGTCCTTCAGGGAATCGTTCCTGCCGACTGCATCAATAGAGGCACACATACTGCTCAACACCATATAGCCTGACCCATCAAAGGAATAATTTAATCTTCAGAACTTCCAATTTCTTGTCTCTCTGAACCACTTAAGTTCAATTCTTTTAATTAAAATTTAAATGAGATTACAATTCCCTGTTTGCATTTTCAAAGGTCATTAGGACTTTACAGCATTAGGCAATGTCCATTTTATACCAAAGGATTTGAGAAATCTTCTGACATTCAGGCATTTCATACTTTCCCAGTACTGTTGATCTAGATTTGTTTTGTTGCTTCCTCTTTAACTGCTGATTGTACCTGGGCTTGTTAATGTAACACAGCCGTAAAAATGTGCATGGTCCAGATTTCCCCAAAAGTTAAGTTAATAGAAAAACTCCATTGTCAAATTAATTTCCATATTCTATAAAGTAAAGCTCAGAACTTTTCTTTCTAAACACTCTGGTCTTTACTGCTTTTCTCATTTCTCACAGAATGTTTCTCTTTCCACCATTTCCACCTTTTTATTGCATTAGTAATATGCTCTGTTTCCTCGTTTGTCTGTTCCTTCATCCTCTGAAAAACCTGAGCATACACAGTATGGTAACATTTCTCAGAAAGCTATAATCTTGTGCTATAGGGCACATGCCAGCATATAAACAAAGTGCTCTACAAAAGGCTGTGCATAAAAAAGCTGTAGGTGGCATTCAGCCATACAGTCAGAGGCTATTCAGCACTTCTGCTCGTACAAGGCCTCTGTCCTGCTAACTGATGTCTATATGGGATAGATCAATGAATGTGTCTTCTCTACTCTGTTTGTAATGTGCAAAGGCTCTGCTACACACATGGATTTCAACGGTGAACCAGTGGAGGTACTTTCTTTACAGGTGATGAGTGACAACTATATCTGAATTTTAGTTGACTCGAACAAAAGAAATCAGAAAGTCTTTGTATTGGGTTTGCATGACAAAGCTTTGGTATCAGAGGGGGCTGCATGGAGGGCTACAGGAGTGGCTTCTGTGAGAAGCTACTAGAAGCTTCCCCCATGTTCAACAGAGCCAGTGCCAGCCAGCTCCTAGACAGACCTGCCACTGGTCAAGGGTGAGTCCATCAGCGATGGTGTAGCTCCTCTGGGAGAACATATTTTAAGAAGGTAAAAAAGTTGCTGCACAGCAGCAATTGCAGCCAGGAGAGAGGAGTGAGAATATGTGAGAGAAACAGCTCTGCAGGCACCAAGGTCAGAGAAGAAGGAGGGGCAGGAGGTGCTCCAGGCGCGGAGCAGAGATTCCCCTGCAGCCCGTGGTGCAGGCCATGGTGAGGCAGCTGTGCCCCTGCAGCCCAGGGAGGTGAACGGTGGAGCAGATCTCCACCTGCACCCCGGGGAGGACCCCACAGCAGAGCAGGTGGATGTCTGAAGGATGCTGCGACCCTGTGGGAATCCTGCGCTGGAGCAGGATCCTGGCAGGATCTGTGGGAAGAGGAGCCCACGCTAGAGCAGGTTTCCTGGCAGGACTTGTGACCCTGTGGGGGACCCACACAGGAGCAGTCTGTTCCTGAAGGACTTCACTCGGTGGAAGGGACCCACACTGGAGCAGCTCATGAAGTAGTGCAGCCCATGGGAAGGACTCATTTTGGAGAAGTTCATGAAAGACTGTCTCCTGTAGGAGAGACTCCACACTGAAGCAGGGAAAGAGTGTGAGGAGTCCTCCCCTTGAGGAGGAAGGAGTGGCAGAGACAACAAGTGATGACTTGACTACAACCCCCATTCCCCAACCCCCTGCACTGCTGGGGGGAAGGAAGTAGAGAAAATCAGGGGTGTAGTTAAGCCCCAGAAGAAGGGAGGGGTGTGGGGAAGGTGTTTAAAGATATTTTTTTTTTCTCATTATGCTACTCTGATTTGATTTTTAATAAACTAATTTCCCTAAGTAAAATCTGTTTTGCTCATGACAGTAATTGCTCAGTGATCTCCCTGTCCTTACCTTGACCCACGATCCTTTTGTTGTATTTTGTCTCCCCTGTACAGCTGAAGAGAGGAGTGATTGTCACATCCTGCTCAGATGAGGGGAACAAGTGACTCAGATTCACAAATCCCCAGTGGAGCAAACAACAAGTCTCCAAGTCCAAGCATTTATTAACTACCCACAATGTACTAATTGAACACACAATAATTGGCTAAGTATATAGCAAGTTGTGGCAAGCAATACAATATGCCTTGCATTTATTAATGGAAAAAGGAAAAGAGGGAGAGAGAGGGAATGGAGGGAATACAGATCATCGGTCTGGGTTCCTGCGCTGATCCTGCCGGCGAGGGTTCCAGGAGACGGCTGTCTTTTTCACTGGCATCTGTCTTCTTCACTTCACTGCTCTCCCGAGGAGCCCGGGGGGGGGGGGGGGGGACGGGGGGGGGCTTTCTTTCCCCCCTTGATTTATACCCACTTTCCTTGGGTCCGTCCCCTAGGTTGACCCACATACCTACAAATCCCATGTACGGGGAGGGGTAAGGTGTTTCATGGGATGATGTAATTAGCATGAGCTTGTTAGCCTTTGTTAGCATATTGATGGGTGTTAACTTCAATATGATAATGAAGCAAAGGTCATTCACTGGACAGATGGCCCTTGGAATTTGCCCAGGTGCCCCAGAGCAGAACCGTCCTGTCTCCACAGGGCTCCCCCCTCCAGCTGCATGTGGCAGTGTTATCAGGTTTGACCTCCACAGAATGTACCCTGTGACTCATAGACTTGTCTTGCGACTGTTTGAGGCATTTCTTCAATCAGCCTCAACTTTTGCTTTCCCAGGCTGTTTTACTTAGTATTTCGCAGGCTTGTTTTCTCGTCTCTCACAGTGATAGAGCAGCTTTGGTGGGCAGCTGGGATTTACCCAGGGCCAAGCCATCACAGTGGTACAGGTGGAAACAGTGTATCTCTGCCTGACAATGGGAGATTCAGGTTTGGTTATCACCTGGGCAGTGTCTAGTGGTAGTAAACAATAGAAGGACAGTCAAGTGTGCAAGCACATGTCAGATATTTAAACACAGAGATGCACATATTGAGCTTCCTTTTCATTTTCCTTTTTTTTCTCTTTGTACTGTGATTCACAGAATCACAGAATCATCTAGGTTGAAAAAGACCTTGAAGATCACAGAAGTCCAACCATTAACCTAACACTGACAGTTCCAAACTACACCATATCCCCCAGCGCTATGTCGACCTGACTCTTAAACACCTCCAGGGATGGGGACTCCACCACCTCCCTGGGCAGCCCATTCCAATGCCTGACAACCCATTCTGTAAAGAAGTAATTCCTAATGTCTAGTCTAAACCTTCCCTGGCACATCTTGAGGCCATTCCCTCTTGTCTTATCGCTTGTTATTTGGTTAAAGAGACTCATCCCCAGCTCTCTGCAACCTCCTTTCAGGGAGCTGTAGAGGGCGATGAGGTCTCCCCTCAGCCTCCTCTTCTCCAGACTAAACACCCCCAGTTCCCTCAGCCGCTCCCCGTACGACCTGTGCTCCAGACCCTGCACCAGCTTCGTTGCCCTTCTCTGGACACGCTCGAGTCATTCAATGTCCTTTTTATAGTGAGGGGCCCAAAACTGAACACAGGAATCGAGGGGGGGCCACACCAGTGCCAAGTACAGGGGTCAGATCCCTTCCCTGTCCCTGCTGGCCACGCTGTTGCTGACACAAGCCAGGATGCCATTGGCCTTCTTGGCCCCCTGGGCACACTGCTGGCTCCTGTTCAGCCGGCTGTCAATCAACACCCGCAGGTCCTTCTCTGACTGGCAGCTCTCCAGCCACTCCTCCCCAAGCCTGTAGCGCTGCTGGGGGTTGTTGTGGCCCAAGGGCAGCCCCCGGCATTTGGCCTTATGGAAACTCCTCCAGTTGGCCTCAGCCCATGGCTCCAGCCTGTCCAGGTCTCTCTGCAGAGCCTCCCTGCCCTCGAGCAGATCAACACTCCCACCCAACTGGGTGTCATCTGCAAACTCACTGAGGGTGCACTCGATCCCCTCGTCTAGATCATCAATAAAGATGTTAAACAGGAGTGGCCCTAAAACCCCGCCCTGGGGGACACCACTCGTGACCGGCCGACAGCTGGATTTAACTCCATTCACCACAACTCTTTGGGCCCGGCCATCCAGCCAGTTTTTTACCCAGCAAAGTGTGTGCCCATCCAAGCCACAAGCAGCCAGTTTCACCAGGAGAATGCTGTGGGAAACGGTGTCAAAGGCCTTACTAAAGTCAAGGTGGACAACATCCACAGCCTTTCCCTCATCCAATAAGCAGGTCACCCTGTCGTAGAAGGAGATCAGGTTTGTCAGGCAAGACCTGCCTTTCATTAACCCACGCTGACTGGGCCTGATCCCCTGGTTGTCCCGCACGTGTTGTATGACGTTACTCAGGATGAGCTGCTCCATCAGCTTCCCAGGCACCCAAGTCAAGCTGACAGGCCTGTAATTTCCCAAATCATCCTTCCGACCCTTCTTATAGATGGGCGTCACATTGGCCAATTTCCAGTCTGTTGGGACCTCCCTGGTCAGCCAGGACTGCTGGTAAGTGATGGAAAGCGTCTTGGGGAGCACCCCAGCCAGCTCCTTCAGCACCCTCGGGTGTATCCCACCCGATCCCATAGACTTGTGTGTGTCTGTGTGATGCAGCAGGTCACTGACTGTTTCCTCCTGGACTGCAGGGGGGTCGTTCTCCCAGTCTCTGTCTTCTGGCTGAGGAGGCTGGATTCCCTCAGTACAAGAAGTCTTGTTATTAAAGACTGAGGCAAAGAAGGCATTAAGGACCTCAGCCTTCTCCTCATCACTTGTTAAAATGTTTCCTCCTGTGTCTAGCAGGGGATGGAGAATCTCCCTTTTGCTGTTGACATACTTATAGAAACATTTCGTGTTGTCCTTGATTGCTGAAGCCAGATTAATTTCCAGCTGGGCTTTAGACCTCCTGATTTCTGCCCTGCATAGCCTCACAGCATCTTTGTAATCACTGTGAGTGTCTAGCCCCTTCTTCCAAAGACTGTATAATCTCCTTTTCTCCCTGAGTTGCAGCCAAAGCTCCCTCTTCAGTCAGGGTGGTCTTCTCTGCTTCCAGCTGCTCTTACAGCACCTGGGGATCGCCTGCTCCTGAGCCATTAATGCTTCCTTCTTAAAGAGTGTCCAGCCTTCCTGGACCCCTATACCCTTCAGGACAGTCTCTCAAGGGATCCTTTCAAGCAGGTGCCTAAACACGACAAAGTCAGCCCTTCTGAAGTCCAGGATGTCAGTTCTGCTTAGCCCTCTCCTGGCCTCTCTAAGAATAGAGAACACTATTATTTCATCATTGCTGTGCCCTAGTTGACCTCCAACTGCCACATCATCCATGAGTCCTTCTCTGTTCACAAAGAGGAGATCCAGCAGGGCACCTTCTCTGGTTAGTTCACTCACCAGCTGTGTCAGGAAGTTTCTCCCACACATTCTAGGAATCTCTGGGACCGGTCCCGCTCTGCTGTGTTGTGTTTCCAGCAGATGTCTGGGAAGTTAGTCTCCCAGAAGAACAAGATTCCTGACAGTCCTGACATACTTCGTTTCTTTTAATTGTGTGGGATCTCTGAGTGTTGCTGTTCCCAGCATCTTGTTCTTTTGTCTGCATCTCTGTTGTCTCAGCTGAGGGGTGAAAGTAATACAGTTCATTTAACTTGTTTTATCAACAGAAAGAATCTTAAATTAACTTCCAGATTTAGCTGTCTGTTCAGAGTATCCCACTTGTGAAGGCCACCAGCTAGGGTACAACTCTATAATAGTCAGGTAGAATCCTAATATGGTTGCTTTAGGCATGGGTTAGGAGCTAAAAATTGGCAATGATACCCTATGCTAGACTTTTAAGGGGCATTTAAGTTCCTGTGTCCCAGACTAGTTTTCTGATAGACTAGGCCAACCTTGGAGACGGTCTAACTTTTCTTTACCTTTGAGTTTGCTACACTTCTGAGTCTAAACAGTGCCTGAATAGTTGTCAGTTATACTCAAACAAGACTTACAAACTCATCATTCTTCTAACTGAACTGAACTTTTGAACTGTGAGGTTCTATTTCTTTTTGTATTGATGTATTTTCAGAACATGCCTTATGCCTGAAAGTATTATACCTGCTGGGATCATATAGAAAGGTTGATGCTGTCTTAACCAGTATGCCACAGTGATTCCTGCCTCACAAAAACACAAGTTTTACCTCTAAAAGACCTGGCTAGTGTACTCCAAAAGAAAATCTGTAATGCACAGACAGTGTGGATTTCCAGGCAAAAAGGACCTGCAAGAGATTTGGGAATGAAGTTATTTGACACTGTGACAGTATTCAGATCCTCTATATCTTCTTTGTAAAACTAGTCGTTCACAGATAATAGAGTATTTCCTTACAAAACAACAACATGAATAGAAAAACTCTTCAGGATCTTTTCAATCTGAATCTATTACTTTAATCAAAGTATGAGCAAAAACTTGCAGTGGGAAGCTGGCCAGTGTGACAAAGTAATAACTTCCAGGTGTAGAAACAAGGGGAGTGCAGCCACACTTGTCACTTGTCATGGTGAGAATGTCTGACTGATGCTGAAAATCAAAGCAAGAATTATCTCTGAACCACAACACAAAAGCACTGCACAATGAATCTCTTATGTAGCAATTAGACAGCAAGTGAGCAAGTAATGGATAACAAGGATGCCTCTACATGTCACTTCAGGGTTACATTTTAAATAGAAGAATCCTAGAAAAGCAAAGAAAGATAATCAATATGGTGATTAACTACAATCATTTCACACAAATATCTGGGCAATTAAGCATGCTCTTTAGGAGTTGTTTCTTGCAGTGACTTGTGAAGGGATGAATGAGTTGCAAACCAAATTTCACATCAATATATTGAACAGTGTAGTAGCAATGATACTTATTTCAGCTTAAAAACTTTCCAGAAACTAAATACTAATATAAAAACATCTTAAAAACTATTGGTCTTTCAAATACTTTTTTGTTGTTGTTTTCATGGATGCTGCTTTACTTTTACAGCTTACCCACTCTGGTTTTCCTGATTTATCCCTTGAATATTTCAGATTAAAAAAAAAAAAAAAAATCATGGGGGAAAGGGCCACTTAAGTGAAAATGTCTACATGTTGCATATTATGTGACACACGCTGAAGTAAAGAGAATGGTTTTGTTAAGTCTTGGAAAAGCTCCTTTGCATTCTTAATGCTTGCACAAAGGATCATAATATACCTCCTTTTGGGTTGAAAGTGACTCAGGTGAACATTGGTTAGGCATTGATCAGGGTCTAGCTTTTTGTACTAGTGAAGCATAGTTCAAATGTTCACCTAGACTTTGCATACCTTATAGTAAAAATCTCTTTACCAATACAGACTCACTTTCACCACCAGTAGAAGTACATTGGCAATATACTTTGCAATACAAAGGCAGTTTGGGTCACGTGTATTGTAGGCTTTAAGTCTCAATAATATTCATTAAAGTGAAATCCTCACAACTCATATCAAGTGCCCAGAGTTTTCCCAATTGGCTTAGTAGGCGATCTATAAAATACTTCTTTTTTTTATCCTTAGCTGCTTCTGAGTGGAAAATGAGCATGTTCCATGCCAATGTAGGCTGTTCAGAACTGAAGAAAGTAATAGTATATTCATAAGTTTTAATGATGCCCAGATGTTTAGTTAATTTTGTTCACTATTTATAATAATTCAAACAAGTAGAATGAAAGTGTTTGGCAAGCAACGATTAAGAATATTTTTTATTCACGATCAGTGTAGTCTAATTGGTTAACCTAGTATTGATTGCGATCTGGATTGGAGAGATTTTCTGAGAAGAATAATTGCTGGAAGCTAAATTTTGAATTTGTGCAAAAAACATTAAAACAAAAAATCTAATTATCAGCCACATAATATGTGAAAATAGGTCTGAAAAACATTGAGTTATGGCACCAAATTTCTCATATGTTAACTGAGATTGTTAGATGTTTGATAAGTTTTCCACCCAATAGCAGCATCTTTACCTATGAAATGAATGGTACTGAGATGGCATGAATAAACTTGGAAGCTGTTTTAATTCATATCTTTCAGAAAAAACATGCTTCCATGAACTTAAAATGATATTTAAGGCACTCCCCAAACCCTTCCATTCAGAACTGATGCTTTTCCTGTCAGTCACCTCCAGACAAGGCCCAGCCAGGGGTCTTTTTCTCTCTTGTGAGAACTGCAATCAGTGACTTCTGTAAGATATGTTTTACTCAGTTCTCTTCCTTTGTTCTTTTAATCATCTAAATAATGGAATATTTCCTTTTTTTAAAAAAAAAATAATAATGAGCTACTTGTGAATTTAGGAAGTGTAAAATACATGCATCTCTGATTTAGAATGGAAAAGAGAGGTTTCGGGTAGCTTAGATATGTGATGAGTTTGGCCTCAGGTCTTGGATCAGCTTACAGCCATTGCCTTCATTCTTGATAGGACTCTGAAACAAGAATAACTTTCAATTTGTCTCCAAGAGATTGAACTTGTTCTTGGTTTCCTACACGCACACATATGCATGGGTGTAGGGACATTTAATCCTCTATAGCCTAAGAAGAATTACATGTTTGTTGACATGGGAGGAACGTAGATCTTTGCAAAGCTGAGCTGGATGGCAGAATTTTTACAAAACTCTCCTTTGCATCTCAGTTCTGTGGTCTTCTATTGTGATTTGTTTTCAGTAGAACTACACTTTTTTTTTTTATTCTTCTACTATTTTCTAATCAGAGTCATTAGACTCACCTTTTCTTTACACTAAACTTTTCATGGTTTATGTTACACAAAACAAAGGAGGAAATTCAGCCACCTGTTTGTCATTTTTGTAGTGGCTGTGACAGAAATCTCTAATGAGTGGCCCTTCAGATATTAGAAGCAGTTCCACTGTCACACACATCACTTCTTTTCTATGCAAATTAGTTTTTCCTACTCTATTTTGATTAGGGAAATTAACTAAAGTTTCTTTGACCCTGCTTATACCCAGATATAACCATAATATCTCTCTCTATATATTATCTGTTAAGCATTCCTCGTGTGAGCTAAAGTTGGTCGTAATGTTATACAGTATCAAGAGCAGCACTATAAATCTTGCAGCAATATATACCAATTAAACCACAATGTCT
This sequence comes from Athene noctua, assembly GCF_965140245.1. NCBI lineage: Eukaryota > Metazoa > Chordata > Aves > Strigiformes > Strigidae > Athene > Athene noctua. The sequence goes on along the minus strand of NC_134038.1, from coordinate 29,411,083 downwards.
TTATGAAACTTTTTTTCTGTTCTCTTATTTATTGACAGAATTTTTTTTAATTACAACACAATGAAACAATGGTAAGTACATAAGATGCAATAGTATAAAAAGCCGTTTTAACCCTTCCCTTGGTTAAGACACTTACAGCAGACAAGAACTGCCCCACCCCAAGTCCCCCCTTCTCAAATGAAAACAAAAAATAAATATAAATTAATAAATATAAAACAAATCACTGCACAGCCCTTAACTCTTTGATTGCCATGGCAAGAACCATAATGATGATTCTAGCATGTGACTTTCTGTGGTTAAAGGTTGCCGCAGCAGTCAAAGGGTTATAGCATTGTAAACATAAGTACTTTGTTGAAAATGTTCAGTCATGTTAATGTTCTACAGCAATGAGATTATTATCATGACCCCTTGACCTTTAATGACACAACATTATAAGGAGTTAAAGAGATAATAGCTTGGTGAACTGTTACATAGATTAATTAACCCATTTTGTTTAACAATGCACTATGAGGTCTTGATTTACTAATAAAAGACAACTTGTGTATAATAAAACACTGTTCAATGCATTGATCAATAAAATCAATGAAAAAATCAGTCTAAGCACCACAAAATTTTGCCTGATTATATCTGACAGTCATAATACACTTTAGCACCATTTAGTCAGCCTTGCATTTGCACACAAACAAGCTTTGTGTTTGTCAGTAGAAGCTACCTGAAGGAATAACATATGTCAGTTATAAAAAGGTTACTGTATAGAATGCTGTGTGAGCCAATAAAATAAAATAAAATAAACCCCAAACCAATAATAAAATGAAATTTAGTTGCAGAAAGAAAATAAATGCTCCAATTATTTTGTTAGTAAGAAATGAGCCAAACATGGGCATGAAATGCATATGGGGCTATGCAGAGAAAAAGGATTAAAAATGAGAAATTTCCTTCTTACAGAAAAATCATCACATCCATATTCTGACTTATTTGTCAGGATTTGTAAATTAAATGAACAATTGTTTGGTGGTTCAAGAAACAGAGCTTGAAAAGAACTGATGTTTAATAATATGTGAGGTTTATGGTCATGTTACTTTCACAGATATCTTAAAAACTGCACCAAAATCCTTGTCTCTGCATGAAAGGTTGATTTCCTCTTTCTAAGAGGTGGAGGATAAACAAGCAAATGACAGTGTGGGAAAGAGTCCCAACTGTAGTAGCTTCTAGCTAACATATTGGTACCAGAACAATTTCTGCTGGAATTACAAGGAATTACAGGGAGGGAAGAATGGTAACAAGATGGAAAATGGAATCAGCTGCTAAAATAACAGCCAACAAGAAGAAATCAGATTCTGGTAGATACAAGATTACAGCACTTGAAGAGAAAGCAAGGTGCATGTTATTCAGAAAGGAGAAGAAACAAGAATGTGTATGAAACACGGAAAATAATGCACCCTTCTTGTATGTATCCATATCAAACTCTGATTGACTACACACTGTCAAAACCAGCTCTACATACTGTAACTGCTAACAATACTAACCACAGGACTGGCAAGGAGCAGATATCACCTCCCTCAAACAGCTTCTGATCATATAGGAACACTTATCACATACAGTAAACCTACAGAAGTCAAACAGTTGAATCTTTCTCTACAAATTGTGACTGAACCGTGCAATTGATCTGATTCCCAGACTACAGTAGCGGATGTTAGAGAGAACTCTTCATAAATGTTACGATACCTAGAAATTAGGATCAATCAGAAAACAATGCATAATAGCAAAGCATTCTACCACAAAACAGTGCCAGCGCATTATGCTATAGCGGTAATGTAATGGCAGTTGATGTATGTGTATGAACCGACTTATGGTAGCTGAAGGAGTCCAGCCATATAATTATTGTCTGAATATCCATGACACCCATTATAAGCATCAGAATGCAAAGGAGAAACAGAAAAGATTAAAGACAAGAACTGGAACCCCTGGAAATAACACAAACATTTTTGAAATGCAGCTTTCTAGACTGCTCATGTCTCACAGATGGCATAAACCATGCATGCAAATGGTATGCAGTGGCTGGCATTGCTGTTACAATGATGTTACCATCTCTGCTGTTACACCACTGTACACGTGACCAGCCAAGTATCCACAATATACAAATAAGGAGCCCATGATGGTGGATGCTGTCTGTACTGCATCATTTTCACAAGACTTAAAGGATGGCAGTGTCAAAGGATGGCAGAGACTTCAATAACCTGAAGTCAGTAATTTATAGCTCAGTGTTGGGGAACTAGACAATGAAAAAGATTTAGTGAAAGACATACATCAAATTTCTCAAATGTTCACAGGATTTTTTTGAGAAGGTACTACTTCTTCACCGTAGACACAATAAACTGCATTTCCTAGTGACAGACTGTAAAAAGTTGTGTGTGATTAAATGAGGTAGACAATAAAACTGTATTTTCTTTTTTCTGTATAGTGAATAGATCATTTCTCACTTGCCTACCAAGAGCATATAAAATTAAATATTGCCTTAATTAGTCAGGAAACATGTCAGAGCACAGTGAAAAAAGACAGGGGATGGGAATCAGAAGTTTGATTGTATTTATCAATTTACATAAAGAAATAATAATAGATGATTCTTCCAAAGGTCATAAAAGTATTTCTATTATATCAAGCACTTCAGGACTGAGATATCATATAGATAAGGATACGACCATAATATAGACTAATAGAGGCAAAGGCTTCTTTGTCCTGCAGTATTTCATCCAGTGAAGTTCTTCAAATGATAGATAAATTTTTGGCTCTGATTTCTGAAAACAAACATAAGATCATTTCACTGTGACAAGTTCTTGCACATAGATTCGGGCTGATATTAGTTTGACTAAATCTCTCTTGAAAGATTTTTGATTGAAGCAAATAAATTATGCACTCTCTATACATTTGTAGTCAGGTTTAGAGTAACTATAGCAAGGAGCCTTTTGGCTGACTGTTCTCTGTTGGGTTATGACACCAAATACAGAATTCCATGGACTTTCTACAACCTAACAGGTTATCTTTGTTGTTGGAGACCAATAATACTTTCAAAGCTATCACCTTCTTCCTATCTTCTCTCTTTTATTGTTGATTACATAGCAGTTACATGCTATTTTAGCGGTGTCAGTAGTCGTTGGCTTCTTCCCTTTCTGACAAACTGGTTTTGTATTTGGAATTATAAACCAAAATGTTCTCATTTCTTTTCTTATATTCTGGAAATAAAAAATGGAAATGTGCTTATGCTGCTTTTTCTGTGTCTGTCTAGTCTTTGACCAAAAGATCTAGTTGGCTTTCCTGTGGATCCTAGAAGCTGTAGAAAGAAAATTCATGGCTAATTTAAGTTTCTTCTGGGAAAGATCTCAGTTGGGTGTTCCTTTAAATCTGTATTTGCCATCCAAGGACTACCACTTTAAAAGTAATGCATACTGATAGCAGATGATGACCTGTGTATCTTGGATGACAAGAAAGGAGGATCATAACTGTTGATCTATCCTATAAGATCGTTTTCAGCCAGACACAGCAAGACAGTACTGTGCATGAATTGACAAGAGATGTCTGCATGGTTTTGGAAACACAGTAAAGATGGATGTTAGGCATATACTTAGTTGGCAATGTTTTACTAAATACACAGAGTAAGAGCTGGGAATAGGTTATTATTTGCATTGTCATACATTCCTTCAATTCTGGATTCCTACTCAAGATTAAATTTTCTTGGGTATAACAAACTCAGGTATTTCTGTGAGTTATGTGAGTATTGACAATGGATATCCTGAAAGATTTTTTTAATGGTTTTCATGTACCTCATGATGCATGGCCAGAGTTCATAGGACTTTATTATATGAGGTAAAACACAAGCCACAGCTATGCCTTGCAGGTATAAATTGTAGTTGTCATGATCATTCAAAACAGCACTGTAGGTTGCTGATGATGTCTTCTGAATACACTCCATCATATGTACCATTTCCTAATCTACATAATTCTACTTATATTCAAGAAGACAAACTACTCAAAGATGACTTCAATATGGTGCTCTCATAAGAAATGAAGATCAGTATGTGCAGCTGTTTAAATTCATTGTATGCCTAAATATGGGGTTGTGCATTTCAACTGGAATATACCAGTTGTACAATTATACTTTTTGAGATTTATATAATATCATGTAATTGTGATACTGGCAATGAGTACTACAAATCATCATTTTACATGATGGAAAAACCTACTCTCTTTTCTTTGAGGTTGTAAAATGATAGTAAGGAACCAAAATTTGTTCACACCTTATAAACAATTTAGTACTGGTTGTCTGCTGACCCTAAGCACTCTCAGCTTCCACAGGGCAGATGATTTTATGTACAGCCATGTAAGCTATCCATATGTGTGTAGACTGGGTGTTAAAACTATGCCAACACATCAGGATGGAAATATGGATTAGAAGCATTGTTTTCTGATTTAACACACTACTCTTTGCAAGTGGTCCACCCATCTGGGCATGCACAGATTGGCAGAGTTACACTGTTCTGTTGCCAGTAGGTCAGGTAATATAACTTCACTAAAAACTCTTCCAACTCCATTGTCATATTGATAAGAGCTAACCAGGTACTTTAGGAAATTATTTTATTCCAGCCTTCTGTTGCTAATCTCACTTCCCAGAAAGCCAGTTCCGCAAATGATGGATGGGGCAAATGGATGATCCAGGACACATGCATGGCACAGAATGAAAGTGATAATTCCATGTGTTAGTGCCAGATGGCAAGATGGAGAGAATGTTCAGTATATCTTTTATTGCAATGGCAAAAAAAATAATGGGCATGAAAGGCTATGAATTAAGATATGCTGATAGCTCGCCAAGGAGTTTAAGGTTGTAGTTATAAAAAGGATGTGATGCAATTTCATAGGGTAGAAATTACTATTAACTAAACAGAAAGCTTTGCTTTATGTGGTGGCTGTTATAATTATCATCTGTGGACAATGTCATTCTACAGAAGCAGAAGAAACTAAGCTGTGTGGCTGGAAAGCTTCGTGCCATCATAAATGGCTGGCTTGTGTAATGATTATTGTTTATGTACTTTTACTGCAACAGCAAGTAGCACTATGCTGCATGCACATCCAAGTGTAGAAAATTGTCTTTAGCATGCTAGTTTACATCAGCATTTCTTCATTTATGTCTTCTCTGCCTCTGTAATTTATTTCATCTATATTGTGGGCAGACCAGAGCAGTACTTCAGGCTATCTCCACAGAGCAAACATACTTTATGTACACCTCTCACAGAATGTCATAACTCAAAGACATAATGGGCAGCTGCAACTGCAAATGTTAATAAACTGCCTATAATTTGTAGATGATACGCTAGAGCTTATGTATACTGGGAAACAAGACCTGTTTATGATGCATGCGTTTAACACTGTCACGTGCTGCTTTGAAATACATTTTGGTTATAGGAACAGATGCTTGCTGTGGTCGCATACTGATGATCTGTCAAAATATGATCTCCGGATTATCACTGAGCTTTCCTGGTTACATACATACATCAAATAATGCCACATCATACAGAATCTGTGCTGCCTGACATTAGAAGCTACCTTAGATCAAGTATCAAATGGAGCCAGTCTGCAACAAGTGATGGTATGCTTACGATGCTTACCAGACATTTTCATCATCGACGGCACCGATAACAATGTCTTTATCAGCCTCTGACATCTCACATGGCAAGTCACAAGAATGGGTTAAACAGACTTGATTCACACATTACATTTTTTGATGAGACCAGTGGCAGACAATTCATTGATTTTCATGCATAAATCAGAGATTAATGTTATGAGTATATGGTTCATTTATACCTGATTTTGTAACTGACATATGTTTAAATGGTCTTATGTGAACCACTCTGCTTGTCTGCAGTCTGTATAGTGTGAGCTAAGGAAGTATGCCTAACATTACCGTGCTGGTGTATCTGTCACGGCTATACCATTGTATTCAAGAGCAGGTTATCTGTTCCTCAGCTCCCACACAATATTTTTCGATTTACAGCATAGCTGAACACCTAAGTGGCCAGTGACATTTGTTCCCTCAACTGAAAGTAATGATTTTCCTTACGGCTCATAGGGCTGCAGTCATCTATTTATGCTTCTGGAAATAGAGATGTCCAAAGGCAGTCTTGACAACAACAAAAGGCGGCAGGGAGCTATTCTGTAATGGCTGCTTCACATCTCTTACTGCCACAGTGCATGGCTTCCTCCACCTCTGTAACTGCTGACAAAACTTAGGCCATGTTGTGAGATGATACGGGAGCCAGGACAGAGCAAGCCCCTGCAGTCATATCCTTGATCCTCAGCCCAGTCATCTTGTGCTTTCTTCAGTTCAGGCTGCTAAAGGTGTGGTAGCTTGAATTTCTACTTTCTTAAAAATGCAGTGCCTGGAACATTCACTGATCAGTTTGCTATGTGTCTTTTTTTAAGGTTTGCCCTAGCGATGGTTCAAATGCAAAAAAAATAGAATAGGAATGTGATGCTTCCATTGCTTATAGGCAGACCTACTTTTTATTCTATGCACTTTTTCTAACCAACAAGCTAGAATTTGATTCTATATAATTTGGTACCAAAAGCTACATTTAATTGACATTAAGATTGTGAAGTAATACCCCCCAAAAATGTTGAAAATTCAAAAATTAAGTCTTAGACTCTGTTCTTAACCCACAGTGCTAATGGCACAGGAGTCTTGACCAACCAACTGGGGAGATGAAGTACACTTCTAAGAAAAAGTGTAAGTCTGCCCCTTATATTTGAATTTATTAGCTTCTGTTATTTTCATTCACAAAATTAGCCTTAAAAAAATCTTTTTATTTAATTAACCCCTCCCTTTGCCCCACTTTGAAAGAAGAAAAAGAACAAAAGTTCATAGGAAGATATAAAATATGTATTACATTTATTCAGGAGACTTGAAAGGGCTCCTTTGGAGCCATTTGAGTCTCTCCATCCCAGCCTATCCAGTAAATATACAGTTACATAGTTTTTTAAATGTATTTTTTGATAAAAATTAGTTTTTGTCTACAGTCAATAACCTTTTCATAGGTTTATACATTAAAAGGCCAGAAGAAACACTGCCAACATCTACTCTGGTCTCCTGCATCATACAGACCATAGTACTCTGAAGATACATGACCCTGTATAGTCAGCTTGATAGACTGTAACTGATTAACACAATGCATATTCAGTTTTGTATTGTTCCACAGTACAGATCATGACAAGAGCAATATGGAAATGTTTATTAAAAACTTTATGAAAAAATTTACGGCACATGATCAGGAAACCAGATTGCAGAAGTGAAAATACTTTAAATTTGTTTTTTCTTAATTCTCATAATTATAGGCCCTGGTAGAAAAACAACTGTTCAAAAAATAACATTGTCTTAGAACTTTTTGAGTTCAAAACTAGATTGGGCAACATCACTAATTTACTCTGAACATCTATAATTTGAAACTAGCCGGTATGTATTTGGGAATTACAATGAACATAATTGCTCCTACGTCTTAAAGCAAACCTTTATGACTCTGTTATAGCCTACTGAAAACAGGAGTATGTAGTAGAAAATGCTGACACAATCTTGCTCTGTATGACATAAACATGCCAATATAATATTACTTTTTCTCCCTTTCTCTGTATATAATATATATGTACTTTTAAGTAAAAGGAAAATAGATTAAACAATCAACTTATCATGTATTCATGTATCTATGATGTACCATATACCAAGCACTAGACTTATCACACTTACCTTCCTGCATAATTAAATTTACATTCTCCAAATACAAACATTTTTGTTACCTTATCAAAGAACAACAGTCAACATGCTCAGCACTTCATTACTGTCAGGGAAACAGTTGCACAAAAAGTTAAAGCTGCCATGAAAGATATTTCAAACTGAAGTGAAATTTTCAAGAATAAAAAACCAGATGAGATGCTGTTCTGACTTAAAGATAGCATAAAATAAGTTCCCCTACTGTAGAGGAAAACCAAATGCAGAATAAGTAGTGCTGTTAGTATTTTCCACCAACTATCCAAGGGACAAAATTGGAACAGCAACATGAATCATTTTGTTCTATCTGTTTCAGAACATAAGTTATAGTAGTTTGCTGACAATAAAAATCTTTCCATGGATTAAAAAAGGCATTTATGTGCATGTGTGTGTTTGTGTGCATTTATAAGTATACAAACACACACACCCATTTTAATATATATGACAAACAGGCATAGAATTTCAAATTCACCAAATGAGCTGATGTGCAGTAAATATCCTATGTTGCTTAACTGTCAATTAACCTATATTTTCAGCAACAACTGAACTGGATTTACTAAATAATGCTATGGGCTGATACTGGTGCACTTCTAACCTACAGTATGCAGTACCTCTACAAAACATCTCCAAAATGCCATCTGCGTTGCATATTTGTTGTAAAACTATATCTCTTCTAATCTTCATTTTTGTTAGCCATACATCTGTTAGCTGTATATCTGTTTATGCTCTAAGAAATAAGTTTGCAATGCTTTATAGCATGCCACATATGTTCATAAAATAAGTCCTCAAATCAATATAAAATCATGTAATTGAACAAAAAGGCATACTACTTTTCATGCTATGCTCAATATAAATATAAAGTCAAGGCAGTCAAGCTATCCATTACCAAAATAATAATAACCATAACATATATGTATATATACCTACACTCTCTAAAAAGTGATCCAGTTATGTGGATTAAGAAACCAGTAAGAAACTGGTTGAACATAGTACAAAAGTCTCATTTTATCTAAAAGCCAATACAGGACATTTCAAGTATTTTAATACTTTCTTATAACCTTTTCATTAATAACTAGCTGTTTGTAGAAATGATAATTTTATACTGAAAAATGTATTCAAGTTAAATAAAAATTAACTTCTACTGTAGTTCATTTTTAGAGTGTGCATGTATACATAGCAAAATACCCTTCTACAGATCTATCATAAATATTTTCATTTATGTCAGTTCTTTTCTATGAAAACACTTCAACATTTTTTTTCCTCAAATTTTGAATAATGTATATCAGGCCTTTTAAGAAATAAAACTCATTTTAGTTCATTTGCAACACCAGATTCCCTTCAGTTTGTGCCAGTTTGCAAGTTAAAGGTCAAAGATCAAAGACAGAGGACAGTACACTAAGGAAATTCAGACAGTGAAGCTGTTCACAGAAGACAATGTTTAACTTGGTAATGACAGTCAACAGGTCAATAATCAAGTTCAAGGCAAGCTGTTCATTGTTGCAAAAGCTACTCCCCTCAAATCCTGGCTTTCATAAAAAACCAGGTGTCTGACTTTTGGGGTGCATCATTCTGACCATCTTTAATAAGTTCACAGCCCAGTGACTGTAAATCCTATCACTGCAAGAAGCAGCTCCTAAAATCAATAAAGAGGTCGGTCAGTTGCTGACTTTTCTCTAGGAAAAAAATCTTGATACAAACCTGCTCTGCAGGTCACATGAAAATGACAATACTGTTGTTAGCACAAATTACACAGAATGACAAAATGCTTTGGTGGTCCCTTGGCTCTGTCAGTGATACCATGTTTGGCTGAAGGCCAGAAATTTGACTAACCCTTTGAGAACTATGGTGAACATGCAAAGGGGTAACACACCAGAGGATACTCATGCAATATCAGAGTCATCATTTTAGCTTTCTTTTGAAACTGTAACTCCACATGTGCAGAGGCAAATTGAATTATCATGCAACATAGTTTAAAAGAGAAATTCAAGATGCTTCAGATAAGAGGCTAAGCTATAAAACTCTTGCCAGTTCAGAAAAATTCTTGGTAAGTGGTAGAAGTTAATAAAATAGGTTTGGTTCCTTTAACCAGAAAGTAGCTGGTAAATATATTTTGTTTTCTATTTATGTTACAAATGCTTTTCTATCAATAATGTAAATAATTAAAAACACTCACTTGCAGTCACAGGAAATCTGTTTTGAAAAACTGATTTTCTTTTAAAACCTGTATTACCCAAACACAAACCTATAATTTAATGACAACCAAGATTAACATCCACCAGACTCTGAAAACGGATGCAATAGTTCTCAAAGGGTTACACCACCAATGTAATATCAGCATCAAGTTTCTCTATAGCATGACTGTTGCTTTAGTTCATTGAAATCCACTTCAGAGACACGCTGCTTTTACCATGCTTTGGAATGAGTGCTCCTGACAGGCCTATGAAAGACCTGGGGCAGTTGGCTTGGTACAGTTTGGGAAAGATTATGCAGGAAAACCAACCAAAAATCAAACAAACCAATAAAAAGGTTTCTGCTTGAATACAGTAATGAATATAAATGAGTTTAAAACATTGAGGACATAGCCCAGAGCAGCTGTAAAAAACACAAAATGAATGTATTATTAAGGCTGTTACTATATTGCAGATATTTTGGCCCCTTGTTTGTTGGAAAATGGCTGTCCGAACAGTCTGAAGTCCTGCGTGTCATCCGAGTCTCCCACATGACAAAACTGGAAGTAGGAGTATAGGACTTTATCCGTAGCAGACAGAAAGCAATCCTCTTTGGAGACAAAGCTGTTTTGGGTCTTCTCACTTTCCTGAAAGTTCTGTTGTGGGTTGTTGTGTTTTTCTAAAAAAATTTACTTTCAGCAAAAATTTTTTCAAAGGGGAACAGGCCTCAAGGGAAAAATGTAGAAACATTGGAGATCCTTTTTTTCCTCTTCATTAGTTAATCCTGATAAGTTTATAGGGCATTGAGCGTGCAGAGGAAAGGCCTAGAATCGAATGACAAAGAAAGACAAAGGACTGAAGAAACAGCAGATACTGTGTATCATGGAAGCTTCCCAGCTGAGCGAATCGCCACTCATGTGCAGGACAGGCAACCCCCTGGCTTTTAAAGATCAGCTTTGTTTCAGACTGACAGATGCCCGCTCCTAGCTAGGAAACTGCATAACAGCTCTTGTGTTGAATCTCAAGTTACCATAAACTCCTGGGAGGGAAAGAAAAAAACCAAAACCCTACATCACACCCACTCTTGCATAGAGCGTTTGCAGTACAGTATGTGGCGGGGTGTTCCTTTCCTTTTGAACTGGAACACAGTGTAAACCAAGACAAGGAGGCACAAGGCCAGGATGCAGGGAATGACAATGGCTATGGCTTTCACAGTGCTGGCTGTGTTGTCCAGTTTGATGACAATGTCAACGTCATCTTGAGGGCTGTGTCGGTCTTTATCTCGATCTGTTGGTCCATCACAACCCATAAAATCCTTGAGGATGGATCTGGGATAGCCAGGTTCCACCCTGAGCATCTGGTTATTGAATTTCCAGTACTCTTTTCCTTTGTAGAAATATGTGAAGCCTGAGGAAGAAAATTGCAATTATTCATGGTCATATTGGATCAAATCATGTCATCAACACACCATGACTGAAACTACTGGTATCAAATTATTTAGTACTTTAAAAAAATTAAAAGGTATAAGGAATAGACTTCAGTTATAGGTCTTTCAAATCTTCTTTACAAATTTTGTTTCTTTATTGTATCTCGAAATTCTAACATCAGGATGTTGTTGGGTTTGGTTTTTTTTTTTTAATTCAATAAACTGGGATTTTAGTTTCTTCTATTACTCAAAAAAAAAAAAAAAAAAAAAAAAAAAAGAATTCCAGAGAACATGATCTTTGACAGACCAGGGTACAGCTGATTTGTTCATACACTGAAAACCCAACCAGAATTGGAATCCTCGGGGCCAGGAATTTAAAGCGTCACAATGTCTTCAAGATGGGAAGTCTACTGAAACAAATTGAAATTCTATGCTAGCCAGAAATGAGAACTGACACTCTTTGATGTCACATAGCCTACTGCTGTACTTCAGAAGAAGGAGACTGGATGAAATAACAGCAGCTTTGCCAAGAGAAAACAGGTGTAACCAGATTCAAGTTTTCTGCAAAGAGATGGTATTTCATCATTCATGTTATTACTAAAGATGCCTAAATGGAAAAAAAAAAAACCAAACAAAAAAAAAAAACCAACCCAAAACCAAACCCTTGACTCCTTGCCAAAGATCTACATTACTTTACTATCCCAGCTGAAAAAATGGCACTGATTTGGCAAGAAACAAACCTTCAGGATGGGTGAACTTCCTTCTTCTGTTTATGAACCAAATGCAAACAACTGGATTTTTCCTTATCTTCACTTTATAGACCTCAGCTTATTTCCTGCAGTACTGAAGGCTACTAAGAATACTAAAACAGATTGGGCACTATTTGTCATTTTAACAACATTCCCTGAAAAGATTAGTAACTGGCTATCTGGAGATAATATTAGTAATCATCTATTCAAACAGCAGTTAGTTTCAATTCTAAACAAAATTACTTGATAGTATATTTTGCAGCTCAAACTGTAAAATAATCTGCATCATCTACCGCCACTTTTCAGAACATTCTACATTAGCTATTTATGTAATTGTAATGGACTTCCTAGCCACTGAAAAGGTAGTTTTCTTTTTCTTAATCCCTTGCAGTTTCATTATCTGAGAATGTCTAAGTGTATCTATAGAAAACTAAAATATTGGTTAAAAAGAAAAAAGAAAAGCACTGAGCTGTACCAAAACAGTAGTTAGAAGTCTTGTTCACAAAATGCCTTATATTCTAATTGGAACAAAACAGAGGACTGTAATTCTTTAAATACAATAAAGTTTTAAAATTTTAGCATACATAAAATTCCTTAAAGCAATCTGTAGTTTAAATGAAAAATATTTTCAAATGAAAAATTTCAGTATTTTGAGCCACAGATTACCCTATCTGTGCATTTCATCTAATGATGTGTATATAAGAAAGCACTGTATATACAGGCCCTGAATAAACATTTAAAGTGTGAAAATTTGATATATTATCTCTATCAATACTCTAATACATAGAGACCATATACAGATATGACATCTCTAAATCTATAATCTTACATATATACAGAATACATATCTGTATACATCATATAAATCAGAATACTGACATCAGTTAGTATTAGTTGTTATTATACACTGAAATATCAAAACTGGTAAAATCAAAACAGCAAAGGACTTGCTAGCCCCTATAGATCCAGGAAAAAATTCTTCAATCAGAGAATATTTTCAATGGGAAAACTCTGAAGGTAGTTTAAACTTTTTTGTTATTTTGCTGAGGCGGGAACCAGGATAACAGCCAGTAACAGCTGAAGGATGGAAGTTGCCAGAAGAGAAGGGTAGTTCTAAGAGACTGAGTAGTTTTACTGCTTCTGATGGCAGAACAAGTGACTTCACACAATTGTTGAAAGTCATTTCTGCTTGACTTCTTGAGCCTGCTTTGGGAGCTGCTCCTTACAAATATCTAGGTGCTAGTCATTGAGTAGTGAGTGCGATGTCAGACTCAAAGAGCATAGAAGGGCTTAGCAGTCACTAATGTGTGAAATAGAAACTCAGATTAGGAGTGGTAGTAAGCACAAGGCATAAAAAGCTCAATGGGCTAGTAAAATAGAATACCTTTTTTTTTTTTTTTTTTTTTTTTCTCTCTCTCTCTCTCTCTCTCTCTCTCTCTAAAAGTTACCTCACCATCTACTTTAGAAGAATTTCTAGTTGGGAGTTGATTTTCTATGCTGCTCTCAAGTCAGAAAGAAAGATTTCCCCAATCTGGAGAACTTTGTGTGATCTCAGATTGCATGGAACACCAGAAATGAAAACTCCTCCTAAGAGCTTCTACTACAGTGTTAGAAACCAAATCACAATATGAGAAGTAGCGGGGAGAGTTTACCTGTACTTTACCAAGTCTAGGACACTGAGTTGGGATGCTGACTAGAGTAGGAAATCGTTTTTTCTCATCTTTCCCAAGCCTCTTACTGCAAGATTACCCCTAATTTTTGTGGGAAGTGAAGGAAACCACCCTATGATCAGACTTATTGCAGGTGTCAATTTGCATGTCTTATGCAATAGAAAGATAAGGGAAGGAAAAAAAGTATTCTTTAAAACTAAATGGATTAACTGGAAGAAATGCTTTCAGATGTTCACTTATGAAGTCATATAGTAGAACTTCCTTGTCAATTCTGCTTCTGCCCGAAGAAAGGAAAACAGTTTCAGGCAAAAAGTAATCAACTTCTTTGTAACTAAGCTGTGGTACTCCTACTTGCATCTGCTTTTGTTTCTTTCTCTCCTCCTACAAAAAACAGTGGAGTTCTGAACTGTTTCTTAAGATGTCTATTTTCTCGATTTCAGGGAAAATGTCTTAGTGGTCTTCTTGGGAACTTTATGGTGTCATTTTCAGTCCCTCTTTCTGCCCTTGGGCTCTTCTAAGCTTTCTGAGAAGCCCAAGAATGCCCTTTCTTTTCCTGTCCTCCACGATCGCATGTCGTGTTTCATCACCATCCTCATTCAGCATCAGACAGACTATAAAAGCCACTGGGGTAAAAAGAGAAGTGGCTTTGATGTAACCAAAAGGTTTTCCTGCCTTAGGAATGAGTGCTCTGCTTCTGCATTACTTTCAAACCCACTCTTCTGAGTGTTAGATAATTTTCATTTGTAATGACAGAACAGTACAGTACAGAAAAACAGTACAGAAAAAGTGCTATGGGGAATGCAATCAAGGTAAGAAAAAAATCAAACCCATACATACATACACACATATATATACAAGTTAAATTCCTTTTGGGTGTAAATCTTTAAAAATATGCTTTAAAGGTAATGAAGGGAAGAAAGCAGAAGTTATATCCACCATGTTTGTCTGCGTATTCATAATGTTTATGCCCATTTCTACATATGTGTGTATTTACAGTCGTTGGGTGTGATGTATGCAGAATATCATCCTGACTGTCCTTCTTTTCAGTTAAAAACAAAACAATACAAATAAAACCAACACAAAATACCCAGTCTGGCCAAAAGGCCAGAATCCAGAGAGGGTTTCTGCTTCTGGATAAAACAGAGACAAAGCAAGGAAGCAATTAAACATATTTCTGAAAAAAAAACCCAAACATTTCCATGGCACATTACTTAATCAGGTTAGACATTGAAATAGGAGACTGAAATGGTTTATACAAGGAAATAAATCTTTTTATCTGCTTATTAAAAAAAATTACAATAATATGGCAATATATATGTGCTGTCTGTGAGGCAGAAAAAACTCAAAACCTACTAATAAATAAAACATAAATGCCATACGACAATTCCATAACTACGATAAGTGATGATAAATTAATATTTTTATTTCTGTCAAAGGGATCTAAACTCTGTTAAAGTAAGGGATCTGTTGGCAGCCAGCCAGCAGACCCTGGGTAGCACTGAATTCTTGCAAGATCGAGGAGATTTTGGCTGCTCCCATTCATTTGGAAATGTGGCCAGCTGAGATTCCAGGTTCCTGTATGTGCTGATACATCTTGATACAGGTAAATACACTTAATACTAACATCCCCGTGATCTGCGTTTCTGCGTCATAGGCTTTATGACATCTTTGATTTACACAGATTCCTAGGGATATTTCTGCTTAGATAAAGATTTTTCTTCCCTTTGCTATCTGTTCAGAATGAAATACCTTCTAAGCTGTTAAACAGCCAACAATTCAAATAGAGATATACTGTGTTTAGAAAGCTTGTTCTAAGAGATACTGTAATTCAGCAGAGAACAAAAATAACTAAGTGAATTAAGACACAAGAAACAAGGGAACGGAAATTGAGGTTTACAATATTAAATTTGAAAGATTTTTCTCCATTGTGTCAAATAGTACATGCAAACAAACAGCCATTTTCACAACAGCAAGTTCTATAGCAGGAAGTATTCTGTTCATAAATCAAGAATTCCTTCACTACTTAACCTGAATAGTCAATCACCCCTCTACTAATCCATCTTATGTAAAGGGTGTTAGTAAAACATTAAAATGTGTTTGCATACCATTTTCTTTGTGGACAAAGGCTCCCTGAGGAGCTTCTGGAATACCTTTCCAAATTGTGATTGGTTTGGGATAACCAGGGTCCATGGATCTCATTTCTTCACTGTACCTCCAGTACCTGAAATGTTTTTTAAAGGTAAAAAAAAAAAAAAAAAAAAAAAGAAATAAAAAAGAAAAAAGCATTTATAAGATAGCACTTGTGTAACTACATATTTTTTCCTTCTAACATTTGCTACATTCATTAGCCACAAATTGCAATACTTGACTTCTTTTCTTTGAACATATTACCACATTACAAAGAAATCTATTTGCTGACTGGACAACTGTTTCATGTAAGCAGAAAGATAAAAGATTTTTGCACTTTGACAACTAAATCAGCATGCATCCTATAATTGCAGCAATTCTGATGCCTAGTACTTCTGCACAGTGACACAGAGAGAAACAACATATGCAAAAAGGACACATTAATGTTTTAGATAACATTTTAATCACAAAAATGACAGTAGATTCTGATTAAAATTCTACCAGCAATCTCAACTCCTTATATGTATGCATTACAGTGGCTTTTCATTTCATTACCATTACATAGATACTGTATAATACAAAATTCAGCCTGCTTTTGTGCCTTTTTGCCAGCTAGCCCTTCTCAAATTTAAAAAGCTTCAGCATGTGAATTCTAAGCAACTCGAACATGTAAGAAGTATTTATACTTGTGATTTTACTTGTGCTTACAGATAATGTTGATAATTTCTTTGTCCTTATGGAGCTGGCTAAATTGCTATGTGTATCTTCTTATAACCTCATTCTAAGAATTAACATACTGTATCTGTAGTATCTCTGTGTATCCTAATATAATATTTGGGTGGGTCATTTCTTATTTTCATTGGGTCCACTAACTGAGAGCATACCAATTTACAGCATAGTTTTAATGGAAATTTTTTTTTCCACAAAATCAGTTTTATTCATGTGAAAAATTACATAAAAAGTCAGCCAGTCACCATTTCAGGACCTCAAGAGCCTGAGAACATAGCACTTTCACTGATAATCTGGTCACTGCTAAAAACTTGACCCTTTTTCTAATTTGAATTCATTTGACTTCAGATTTAGAAATCCTTGTTATGATCATTCCAGATATATTAAAGAGTCCTTAAGTGGATGATATTTTGGCTCTGCGAAGGTACTTAGACACTCTAATCAATTCACATCTTAATCTTTTTTAAAAACAAAATGGTCTAAACTCCTCTGTATTTTTCCCTGTAGGGCATTTCTCAGGCTTTAAACTTTCAGTTAAATTAAAAGGTGGTAGATTTCAAGTGGGTTAAGAGTTGGCAAGTTACATTAAAAAATATTTGTATTTATTTTTTCGTTCTTATGCATAAATTATTTTTATAGTCTGATTTCCTAATCCAGTCGCATATGCCTCAGTAACTAGACAACAAAGCAATGTTCTTTATTTTGAAATGTAACATCTTTCAGGGTTTGCATGGAGAAAGAAACGTAGAAGTCGTAAACAAAGCTCTGACATCTCTGACAACTACTGCAATCAGGTTTTGCTCATCTTTTGACTCTGAGTTTCTTCATCCTCAGTTTGTATTCTCACTCTGCTGAGTTTAGTATTCTATTTTATAATTTCCATTTTCATCTACGTTTCTTCTTTATCAGCTATCATACTTTTTTCTTTATCCCTCTTTTGCAGAACCCTCTTTCCTTTCTGCATACTTCTACTCATTTTCCTTGTTGCTTTTCCAACCTTTTCACCTTTTTGAGCTCTATCTTTTACTAAACTCTGTGGTTTTCCACTAGGCTCTATGATGGAAATAGACAGTCCTATAGGACTTTCAAAAATATACGTTGTCATTAGAAAACAAGTCTTTAAGGACACAACCAGTGCACACTGAAAAGTCCCCAAACTGCTGTTTTTTCAGCATTGATGGGAAATCCTATGAGGGAAGGACTGATCATGATACTATGCTGGAATAATGGGTATGTCTACAGGGTAAGGAAATGCCTATTCCTGACTCTCCTTGGCAAGCTAAATGTTGATAAGCAGACTTCCCAGTGATGATTTAAGTGATTTGAGCTTTACAAACAATATAAATTGTGTTACTGTATCTCAAAGACTGATAAAATAACAAGAGGGAAAATAAATGAAAGTGCACTTCGTGGCTTTAGAAAAAGGGAATCTGGAAATGATTTACTAAAATATGTTTTTTCCTGTATCTAATTCTATTTAATTAATGATATTCTGAACTATTAGATGACTAAGCTTTATGAAGAAAAAATATATTAATTTAAACTCTAAAGTACAAAAACCGGTCACAACAGACAAAAGCATAAACAAGGCCATGTGTCAAGAAGTGTAGCAAACCCGTTATCATCTTGTCTTACACTACTCAGTTTTGGTAGGAAAGGAATGAAGGAGGGCAAAATATTTTCTGTAGTCATCTTTTGTCCCCTTTTTAGCTTTCATGCAATTATTTGAAATAATTATCATTACTGTTTAAATGGATCATTTCAAATATTAATAATAAAGGTCCATACATGAGTTGATTTAAACATATGAGTATTATAATACCATTTACTATTTTGACTTTTAAATTTTACCAGTTTGGTTTGGTTTTGTTGTTTGGGTTTTGTTTGTTTGTTTGCTTGTTGTTTGTTTTTTTGTGTTTTGTTTTGTTTTGTTTTTTCATTTTATAGCCAGTATTTGATGCTTTGTATTTTATTGCTCTAACTTTTTAATGTATATTGCTGCTCTGGGACATTTACCTCTGTCTAGATTCTGCCCCGGAGCTCCTTAACTACAGATTATTGTCAAAACAAAATAAGCATACAGGTCCCTGAGTTACATAAGGAGGAACATACTTTGTTATTTTGATGCTGGCATAACTTTCAGGTTCTCTTTCATTCCTACCTCCTGCCACCAAGAAGCTATGTTTATATTATACCTTCTTCAGGAAAAGATTCACCTCTATAGTAGACTTACATATACTACTAAAACCAGCAGGGGAATTCAACTCTAGCTTTACATTAAGAAAAAATTGTGATATAAATGATACACACTGAGAAGCTTAGTGGTATATGGGTTTACTCCCACTGGTGGTCAATATTCTGTAATAGCTCAATTATCTCTGCAAGGCTCATGTTGCTCGATTTTCTTCTAACATACTGTATTGCATTTATATCCTGCTGAGTTTCATTGTGCTGGTTAGCTCTAAGTAGCAACTTCTCCGTTAACAGATGTTTTCTCTGATACTTCTTTTTGTCTTCTGTTATTACCATTAGAGTTTTAGGAAAGTCTCGAGTATAAGTAGCTGTCCGTGCATGGAAATATAAAAGGACATTGCTGAATAAAGCCTAAAGGAAGTACAGGTCACATAAGATTCCTACTGTACATACTTTCCCAGCAGTGTGGAGGTGGAAAATTATTACCCAAAAATGAACTTACATTTTAAAAAAATCTACTCAACTAGAGGGAGCAAATTATTTAGATGAGTCTCTTTTTCACTGTGGAAATTGATTGCTTGGAATGATACCTAGTTTTCAAACACCATGAAAATTTTACTTTCCTCATCACAAGTGCTGGAGAATTATTTTTTTTAAAAAAAAGGTTTAACAATAAAATTGGTTGTGTCAATCTGTAGTGCAATATTACAGTACTGCTAAAAGTGGTCATCTTTAGTATGTTAAATATATTCTATGATGTACATTAAATTAATATCTTAAGCGATCCATGAATACTATTAGTGTCTCAGAATCCTAAGTACCATACAGGAACAAAAGCAGTCATAATACTTTCAATAATACTAATACAAACATTACAATTATTAATAAAGAATAATTTGTCTCTGAGTGCTTAGAATTTGCACAGTGATACGTCAATCAACAAACATAACATCCTGAAAACCTATAAAATCTATCATTCAGACAACTTATAGGGTTTCAGAAATTAATGAGTTCTCTTGACATCTCTATGAAGCAGATAAATATTCCTTCCCTTATTTTTACAGACAGGGAAATGAAGACATATAGGCACTAAGTGACTAGTGCAAGTCTCTTTCAGGACTGGAAGGTAACTAAGATTTTACATTTGTTTTCTGTTCTTTATTAATGATAAAAATAAGTGTCTCTTCTGAAGGGAACTGTAAGATTTATTTAAAAATAATTCCTAGAGAACTGCCCAAATTGTTCTCTAGATTTCTGGTTTAGCTGTCATTTCCCTTTTTTACCTCAGTTTTAAATAGTAGCAGAGAAGTCATTTTCATTGACCTTAAAGAGCTTTGGATCATGCCTTGCCTGTTTACATGCTAGGATTTAGAAATGTGGATAAAAAGGATCAGGTAAGAGTGTACCTAACTGCATTGCTTTGGATATTTAAGTTTAAATTTGCCTGTTGACTTTGAAAACATAACTATTTCATTGGATATATATATATATTTATTTCAGTATATTCACACAATTCTAATTTAGGTTACAAGAAATGTGAAAACAGTATGGCCCTCTATGCAGGAGGAGTTAATTTCAATCCACAGGAAATGAACTGTTTAAGTGGCTTAACTACTTTTGAGAAACAAAGGGAAAGGTTAACACACTTAGCTGACATCCACCAAATTGCTTCCTTGTAGAATTCCTGTACCAACCTATCTCCTTTGAAGAAGTAGGTTTTCCCAACATCTTCCCACCAGATTGCTGAATCAATGCCATGGGAAGGAATTCCACTTCCAAGTGTTATCAAATCATGAGGATAACCTGGCTGGAGAGTAGTGTCCTTGAAAACCCAGAACTTGTTACCTGTACAAAAGCATATATATACACATAAGATTTTTTTTGTGTTAGTCTTCAGTACTCTCAGTATTAATATTAATACACTCCTAGGAAATAAGAGTGACTCCCAAAGGGCTATAGTGGTTCTGCCAAACACAATGAAATGAAAAATGTTCTATCACTGCAGATAATGCAAAATTAAATATGCCTTACGGATACCTTGCATTTAAAAAACACCTCTCCATTCAGTAAGCCCACAGAATATTTTGATACCAACTTTATAGGGATCAAACCCAGAATGAAAATGAAGTCATCTCAAGAGGCTCTGTGGTTGATAATGTAATACATTTACAGCAATACTACACATCAGTTTTACATTTCATGGGGAAAGAAAAAGGAATTTTAAGACAAAATGAGGTTAAAAAAAATAGAGACCATATGCTTTTATTACTCTGTACTCTCCTTCTTCTCAGGAAGTTAGATTACTTATGAAGGATGTATATATTATTTCTGAAATTACCACTTTATTTTAAATCATATTTTCTTTAGTGTGGCCTAAAGACAGCAAACTGAGGTTCTGGAGTCCCACGGATGGGGTTCTGAAGTCCCACAATGAAAATGTTGAGTTTCTGCAATTAATGGGGGTTGCCTTTAGTACCAGTGGCAGTAAGATTTTATCTTTGGTTGTGGGTGAGGAATCATTCAAAACCCCCCAATTCACTTGTTACATGATGATAATACAAGGTAGTTGTATGACTCAGGCTGGTGTCAGCACAGTCTCTACACAAACCTCAGGTTACCTAAACTATCTTAAATTCAGATAGTGCCTAGTGCCTCCTGAACAGCAATGCTCAGTGGTTAAACCCCTACTGTTGTAGTTACTAGATAAATATATTGTCCTAGATAGGGGTATGCACGTCTACAGCAGCAACAATTCCACCAGTGTTTTTTTGTATAGCCCCCTTACACCTGTTTTTGGAGAGGATGTTTCCTGTCCTCCCTCTTGTAACCGGATAGCTTACCTCACCAGTCCACAAGTCCAGTTTCCCAGCTTCGGTTTACTCTAGCTTCCTAGCTCCTCTCTTCCTCACTGAACATTTCCACGATTATCTCACCTGGTTTACCACCTCATATTAAGCCTTTGGTCTAATACTTTCCCCAATGATTGTGTTGTCCTCCAGACTCTTTACTTGGATCTTCTCAACATACTGTTTCTCCTGTCCTATTCTTGCAACTATCTTCTTTTTATATTTTATTTTCTTCTAATTCTTCTTCAAAATATACTTCTCACCTGTGTCTTTTCAGTAGAGACTTCTCTTTCAAACACAGACAGCTTTGGCTGAAAAAAAGGGAATAAAGATCCTCATATGCCCCCTAGAAATAGGGAAAAGGGAGCATAATTTGCATTGTAGCACTTATCTGAAGAGCTTGCTTTGAGGCCTGTCTTCTCTTTGCATTATGTCATCTAGGCCACAGAGACACTCTGAGCTAGACTAGAGGCTCCATTGTGTAGGAAACGTATTTATTTTATTTTAAAAGCACTACCTTCATCTGTTTTTCCAAAAAGCATTGCTATATTTAGTAATAATAACACTGAAGAAGACACTCTTTGACATCATGTAGACCCTTCTGAGTTACATCACAGAAAGGTCTAGAGGAGATCCATGAACATATATATTGAATTGTCCTGTTGGATACTTCTATCCGTTGTTATTTATGATAACGATATTTAAAATATAAGGCAAAAAGTTTGAAAATATATTTTGCTCAAACAGATTTGGAAAAAGATCCTAAGAGATAAAATCGTGGCTGTTCATATTAGCCATTATACTTACCCATAAGGCTAAGCAGGCCGTTAAACAGACTTAGGAGGTTAAGGCACTCTACTGTATAAATATTTTATAAGGAAATGTAATATTACCCCAAAGATCTAGAATCAAGTGTATGGCAGAGTCACCAAGAGGGAAAATTCAGAGAGCTGTTTTGCAGTTGGTTTGATATTTTAGTTATCCCTCAGTAGTATTAAATGTTTGTTTAAAGGGAGGGGGTTTTTAATCTCCCTGTTTGTACTGCAGTAATTTAAAGCATGTTTTCATTTTATCACAGATTTAATTAGGAGAGGGGATATAGTTTCAGTCCCTCCCATGCTGGGTTTGCAGAGTAAATTTTTTATCAGCTTCTTTATAGCTGCTTGTCACCCATTTCCAAGCACAGACACTACAGTTTGCTCAACAGAACCATCCCCCCCTGCCAGCTGAAGAAAGAAAGGGTTCAAAGAATGAGTATGTACTGAGCCATCTGAAGTACTGAAAATAAGAGACACAGAGATCTATGCAGAACAGTCATGGAAAACTGAGGTCTGTGTTGACCTGGGATTAAGGTCTGTGCTAACCTGACATTTACTGGGGTTCCATACAAAAGTCACTTATAGGGTTTGATCACAACAGGCGTGAGCATCTTCAGTCATTCACTGTTTCTCCTCCCATGTGGTTTATCCTTTTGCCAGTTCACATGACCAGACATGGAAGACTTCAGATGGTAATGGCAGTTTCAAATGCAATGGTAAGAGAAGTCATGAGTTTTGGACCTTAGTAGTTGGTACTTATGGTGTGAACAACAGATGGCATCCAGTGAATGACACTGAGCCAGCTCATTTCTGTTTCAGAAGATCATTCAAAATGACAGCTGTTGCACAGCATTGAGAGGCATATGCTGTGATGTACGTAATGCCATTACCTTCCTCTGTGCCTCACAAGGAATAAAAGTAACAGCAATTGTTAGGAATAGATCATTATCAGCCATACTCAATGTGTCAAATTTAGCTATTAACAAGATCAGGTCATACCAAAATAAACAAAGGTTGAGCACACACCATTATAAGTGACACCACCACCGAGCCAGGTATTTGCTGCATATATAGTGAAGTAGAAGGAAAGAGTAGATGTGGGAACCCAAGACTTAAGAAAATAAATTCTTCTTCACATAGTTTCTTACTAAGAAGCAAATTCTTTCTGGGTAAATAGACAAAAGGTAAATTTAACTGTATTTTATGGAGGCAGTAGGGCATTGAGAGCTCTAACATGTGGGCAAGACTTCTATTGATTCTAACTAGAGGGAATTTTATTTAACATTTGCTTTGGAAGACATGTTTAGTCTGCTACAACTGTGTTGACTGTTAATGGAAAGGACTGTATATAAGAAATCCAAATATTCCATCTAGCTGACAAATTTAACTGGGGTTTTTTGTTTGTTTCAGGGGGTTTTAGGTGGTTTGTTGTTGGTTTTGTTGTTTCATTATTTTTTGTTGTTTGGGTGTTGGTTTTTTTTTTTTCTGTTTAGCTTCTGTCCCTCAGCTGGAGGAAAGTGGGTGGCTGTTGATCAAAGGATTTCCAAAAAGTAAGAAAAAATGAGAAGCTTTCAAACTCAGAACCAAATATTAGGAGGTGTTAAAACTTAAAAACAGTGCAAGAAATGTCTGTGATGAGAATTAGCTCCTTTTATTTCTAACATATTTATGTATTTTAAAATGTATTAGAAGAGAATGCTTGTCAGTATGCTTTCATTTATCTCATATTCCACTTCCACTAGTAAACAGTCAATACACTTCATTAATTGTGATTATAATGGATATAAAGAATATATGACAAAACTAGAATAGTCATAGTTTGATCCTTCTAACGGTTTTGTTCAGAGCCCTAATCTAGGGCCTTGGCAGAAATCACCCTGTATTTATTTTGCAACGTTGTTTTTTAAGGTCTGGGTAGTGGGTTTGTTATTCTCACAGAGAATAAAGCACCACATGTTTCATGAAGTCTGGCCAACCTTCAGAATGTTTCGTCTTCCTGCTTTTATTCCCTAATGTAAGATCTAATATAATAACAAGCAGAATGGTAAGGTCACAGGCTGAGAATGGAGCAAGTGATAAAAAAAGTCAAATGTCTTACTTTTTGCAATAATGCTTTGTTAAATATCATCACTGTAGGGAAACAATTGAGAAGGATGAACTGTGACTGCAGTTATTTGAAGTCTCTCAACATCTATCTTTGACATTCTAAAAAATTACTGGAGATAAGGGTATCTATTGCTAAGCTTCATTGTAGTATTGAATATTAAACTTCAGATATTCTTCAGACTATTTAGCTACCTACTGACTACTGGAAAAACTTATGCAGCTTTTAGCAACTGTAATTCTTCCTTTGTAAAATTAGAATGCTGAGTAGCTGTGTTCCTGGATTGTCAGCAACCAAGTTTTTTGTTCATGTTGTATGTGGTTATGATAGGTGTGTTTTGCAAGACCTGTGTGGGATAGAGCATATAGTCACTGTAAGTGTTACAGTGATGAGATAAATTCTCAATACTTTTAAGAATTATATTCAGTAGAAAACAGTTAAATCTGAATATCTAATTCTGAAGGTTTTTTTCTCCAACCACCCTTGCTCTTCAATTTGGTCTTTCAAGCCAGGATCAAGTGTCTTCTTACTGGTATCCCAAAATTACTATTCGTGCTTCCTTTTTCCTCATTCCCTGTTTCCCACATTAAGTTTCTGTCATTTCTCTGCTCCATGATTTGACACTATAGTAAATCTATTTTTTCAAATAAAACTGTCAAGCAGTGGGATAAGTGCAGCTGCAAGTTATGATGGTGGCACTGGTAGTATGATTTTTACAGCAGCCTTTCTATTGCTACATTTGGTTTACCGTAACATTCAACAGCACAGATGGCTTGACAATTTAATTTTTAGCACCATATAAATTCCCACAGGTACACAGAATAAATTTTACTATTCACATTTGCTCATTAAAAAAAAAAAAAAAAAAGTATCATTCTGGTGCCATCTTCTTATTATCATTCAGGATGGACACCAGCAGTGAATAATAACAAGAATGTAAGCATCTGTTTTTTATAATCAGCCATCCACCAGATTGCTATGTACTTTATGAGCATTATGAGGCACAAGGAAACAGGCCAAGTATCTTAAGCCACCCGAAATGAGCAAGCATCACTTTGCACTACAAGCACACTATGGAATTTTTACAATTGTTTTTCCTTGTGTAAATAAATAATTTTTTAAAAAATGAAATAAAAGTTAAAATGGTAATTTTTTTTAAAAAAATCAATACCAATGAAATTTCAAAACCAAAGCCACTTGATCCAATAGTCTTGAACTTGATTCAGCTTGATTTTCTATAGACATATAACATATTATGCATGATCTCACAGTCTCCTCAAATATTCTCAGGAGAGTAATGTCAAATATGTATAAATATACTGATTTTGTTAGCACAAGTTAAGAATAATTACATTTCTTATAGCAAAAAGATAAGCTATAACGACATTTCAAACATTCATAAAAAACATGTTCCATCCTGAGCTTCCATCTTACATCATTTGCATATAGCTCATATTTTATAGCATAGATCCCATTAAAAAAAAGACAGTTTAAAAATACTTTTATGCCTTTAATAATCTATATTTCTACTAGTGTAAAGAAGTAATCTACTAATATCATTAATCCAACTGTATACACAAAAGGAAGGAAAATCTAATGTTATTTAAAAATATAATAAATATTTAAAGCTGCTTTATAATTTAAATCAACAGTTTCAAATTTTATGTTTGCCATCCTGAAAGACGAGGATTGAAACAAAACAAATAGAGCATAAATTATTGAAAAGAAGTGAGATTTGTGGATTTCTAAAGAGGGAATATTTCAATACAGGATGGTTCACAAGGATTATCCCTTATAAATATCACTGGCTTAATGGAATATTTTTTATCCTGAATTTATGACAGTGTAGGCAAGTAAGGAGAAGCAAGGTGGCAATTACTCACTAGCAATCACAGATGAGTAAATTGGCTTACTCCTTTCATCACCTTCCTCAGAGAGTAGAGATATTGCTCCACAAGTGTGAAAGCAGGAGTGAAAAACCAGTCAGTCACAGGAGGTTCTGTTTCACACTAGTCAAAAAGCCTGCCAAGTGAGTGAAAGAGCACAATGGTGACGGAAGGTGTGCCTGGAACCTTCCTATGAGCATCTGCAGAAGAAGCAGTGACTGCTCTGAAGGGAGGATATTTACACACTGACCTGTTTCTCCAGCACACACCAGAGATTCAAGACTCTACCTTACAAGACATTGGATATTACTGATACCTTGAGAAGAAGTTTTAGAGACTTTATTTGAAAATCTGCAAGTAAATGCAGTCTTCACTCAAACGCTACACTTTCTTGCCATGATGAACTGACCAATCAAAATGAAGTGATCTGGATAATATTTTCTGAGAGGAGTACACAGTGACATTATTCCAGTCTAAGCTCTGTGATGGCACTCACTCCATCTTTTCTATTTTTTCTCTGAATAATGAACATAAATGTTGGCCTAGGTATGTGCTCCTTCTAGAACTTACTTGATTTGACTAGCTTTAGACTGGTAATGCACACTACCAGGATAACATGTTCTATTTGCATCTTAGCAACAATTAACTTGTCTATTTCTAACGCCTTTGGGAAGAAGACATATACTCTTTTCCCAGGAAGAAATTTTGTGAGGGAATGAGACAATGATTGTTACCCACAATCTATTTATATAGACTTCTGCGATCACATTCCCCAAGGCAGCTGAGATCCTTGGTTAACAGGAGTTTTTAAGGACACACATACAAAGGACACAGCTGAACCTAGTGATTCTGTGGCAGTGTAAAAACATGAATTACATTGGTAGACAAACACCATCAGGTAGGTATTGGAAATCATTAAGAGGAAGTGGCAGAGAAGCAAAAATTCAGAAAAATTGCACAAGGAAATATGACAACTTTTAACCTTGGTGAACAGAGGGACAATGCAAATGTCACTGCAAAAATAATGGAAGGAACTTTGAACACAAAGCCAGTGGAAAAACACCTGCAACAGAAAATTCAAGTACCATATGACTTCAACTAGAAAGTGCAAAACTGGATGGTCTCAAACCATAAGCATAAGCAGGGGATGATGAGGAAGGAAAAGAACACAACATTCTGACTTCTAAGAAAAGAGTCCTGCTGCTTCTGCTTGCTTTAATTAATCCTGATTATTTAATTTCCCAGGTAGAAAAAGAGAAGTTTGTCTCCTGCTTCTGTTTTTTGTTACCTATAACCTACAGACTACTGAATTAACCCTTTCATTTAAGACCTAACAGGAGTCAGTCAGCATTGGGTGAAGAGTGAAACACTGCTAAAACATATTATGACATCCCGGGGAAAGAAAAGAAAGCAGGTATAAGACTAAGCTTGACCATTTCTGTCTGAAGCTCAGGTAATGGATCCCAGCATTATCAAAGCAGAGGTTTGGAATGCGTGGTGTATTTCCCTTGTTCTGTGTAGCACAGACAAGCATATGAGAATATGCGGTACTGAAGTAATGTAAATAGAAAACGTGCTACATGAAATATAATTTTCCTTATGATTCACACAAAAAATACAATTTCCCTACTAGTAAAACACAAAGTCATTTTCATTGAACTGTTATGCAGTGTTTCTGCATGCTATTAACCATATTCCATTTAACATTTCCAATATGATGTTTGATGTGAATGAAATATTATGTCTATCTCCCTCTTAATGATTCCACTTGTAAAAATGAAATAATTTTTGATATAACTTTAAACAAATTCTACTTTTTTGTAATGAGTTAACATGTGAATCATTCACAACACTAAATAGTTGAATAATTTTTCACATATCTATTCAGTTTCTTCTTTCTTCTCCCAGATTATTATTTTATAAAATATACTTTACATGGTTTTCATTCTTTTGTTGATAAATAGGTATTTATTTAACATATAGGATAATTTTCTCATTAAATCTAAATTAGATGCATGTTCAAGAACTTTTAAATTTGAAGAACAACTGATGCCTAGAGTGAAACTTTGAAAAGAATTATTAGCAACAGTTCAATCCATAAGACATATTTTCTGGAGTTTATGCTTCTTTAAAAATTCTAAATATACATCTATAAAAAAGATACTTATTTTTCCCACTGTAAACTCCTAATATGACAGTTCTAGTATGAAATAAGTACAGTGCATTACAATGAAATATATGTAGCACAGATGCCATTTAAATACCTGCAAATTTCATTTGTAAAAAGGAGGAAGGATAGAGAACCACACACACACACAAAAAAAGGAACTGTGTTCATTCTTTCATCCTAATCCACATTTTTCAAAAAGGATTTCATAGTAGATCATTGCATTGCTGTCTGTTATTTATACTGCCAAATTTTTACTCAATATGTAAATTATCTGCTACTCCGAATGTTAATCACAAATTAAAGTTGTAGTTGCCAAAATGAGAAAACATAACTCATATACTCTTTATTTAACTACCAATTTGCAATATGATTTACAAATCATTAGTAAAAATAAGCAAGATATGTTCCAAGAAATCATCACAGCCAAAATATTACACAAAATTTTACTTTTCTTCTTTTCTTACCTTTAAAGAAGACAAAATTCCCCTCACTGTTTTCATAAACTGCATCAATGCTGGGAGGCAGTCCCCTCCAGAAGTAGGTAATCTGCATGGGGTATCCATCCATCACCCTGTTGTTTCTGACTCGCCAAAACCACTGATCCTGGAAACCAAATATACGTCTCTTACTATGCTTTGAGGCATTTATTTGTGTTCAGCTGCTGTCTTGAAAATACTGAACAGCCTATCCTGGCATTTTTAGAGCATGACCTTTCACTGTTTGCATAACCATGTTTGGTTTTGCATTCGTGTCACATCCATACATTACAAATGTGTGAGAACTAGTTGTTCCCTGAGGTGGGAATGAGCGACCTATGTGAACTGTGTGTTTGGTGCAGATAGCCTTCGGCAGAACATACAGCATGTTGTATGAGATGATCTAACTTTTTCAACATCATTCTGATAAGGGGCTCAACTTAAAATTTGTGGACTGACTACAAGTGCTTTTAGACCGAACTGTATGCATATGTATAAGTCTAATATAATGGGATTACAGACAGGCTTTGGAGAGCAACTAATTCTGCAAGCTATTTTTTTGCAGTGGCTGCTAACAGTGAAAGGTTGATAGATGTAGCTGTAACATTACTACATCAGTCTGGTAAGAACTACACTTTGACGACAACTTTACTGTAGTGAAGATTTGCAGTCTTTCCGTGTACTATTAAACAGTACAGTTAATATTACAGCCAGTTATATGTGTTAAACCCAGTGTTCTGGTAAACCTCTCTTAGGATGTTGCCATTTAAAATGGCTTCTCCCTGTGGGATATGCTATTGCTTTCAGTGAGAGCCATACCGAAGCTGCATTGCTGAGGAGCGAGGAATGTTCAAGTTGAGAAACAAGTATGTGACATATTAGGTGCGTAATGATGTCATTGCTGTATCTCTTCAGCTCTTATAACAGCAGTTCCAGTCCATCCAATATTTAGAGATGAAGGATTGGGTAATCAAGTATTTAAGATTTTACACACATTTGCACATTTTTACAGCATTAATATTATATAAAACAAAATCCCTTAAATGATAAGAAAGTGCTATTCTGTCAGATATCTGTCACAGTTTTACATGACAGTTCAGCCTTCTTTCTGTATAGGTCAACTTGCCAAGCCAAAGAGATCTGTACTCTTATGGGAACTAGCACAGCTTAGAGAGATTAATTTTTTGCAGGAGCAGATTCATGATGAACTGTATTCATCATCTTTCCAAACCTGGGATTACAGCTCCCTTTAATTGTTTATCCTTCCAATGACTCAACAATTTATAAACCTCCACAAAAAGTATTAGCCATGCAAATGCTCAATATATATACAAAAATAAATCTTAATCATGTACATAAATTAGTCTAAAATTGAAAAAGTTGTTTTAAGTCCAAGATTTCTGTGAACTTTAGTATTAAAAAAAGTTCAAATAGTTTACAAAACCTGAAAAATATTATATTGAAAGGGTGCAAATGTCTGGGAATAATGCTACTTAAATCCCTCACATTTTTTCATGTCTAGCTATTTCATTGCTAGTGTAACACAGCTGCACTATTCTCATCTGATTAGATTCCTATGTTCAGCTTTCATTGTAAGATGTATTATAACATTTAAGGAAGGTCAGCAAAGCAATTTTTTAGGATTAATTGACTAAATTCCAGTAAGAGAACTCACAAAAGTGGGGAAATACTACTTAGACACAAGTATTTAGGAAGGGCTAACTGAAGCATGTGTTCTGAATGCTGGAACAGATGATGTCAGGCTCTGTTATTTTTTATCATAGAATGTAGATAAGACAAGAGGGCTCCGAAAAATTAAAATTAAGGGTAATATCCTCAAAGCAGACATTTGGAAGTACTTTTTCATCGAAAAAGTATTAACACCTGAACTGGATTTTCAGGTCAGATTTCCTAGGCATCATCAACGTAGGAATGACTTAGGGAGGAATGATGTAATGACAAATCTCAATAGGCCAAACAGTTCTTTGTCCTCCCCACATTTCTGTAAAACCCTCAAAGCTAGGCAGTATCTCAGAGACTGGTTATTAAAATTTTAAAAGACAAAGAAGTAGCAAGTTGCAGTGATTTAAAACTGCAGTTTTTGTGGTATCTGTTACTATCTTCAGTACAATGGAATATTTCAATCTTGTCTTTTTTCACTCCAAGATAGTGGTAATTCTTTTGTCCGAATTTGGTTGCAAAAGTACATCTTAGAAAACAATGTTTCATTGGAGGAAGGAACATATCCAGCTCTCATAAAATGACTATCAACTCAAAAGGGCATCGATCAAGTTGTGGGTACAAAATAAGCAAGATATTTAAAGCTGAAGAAAGGCTGACTACTTAGATGAATAAAAAAAGGACATAAGTACACACATAATCACTTCACTGAACAACGGTCATAAATGAAATGTTCAGGCTTTCAGGAGTTTCCCAATACAACGTGCATGATCTGGGAAGTCTGGATGTCAGTGCTACGGACACAGGTTATAACATTCTAAGTCGTCTAATGAATCTCAACTTTCAGCTAGAAGCAAATCTTGATCACCAAAGCAGATCTTGCAAATGACATTAATGTTTTAGAAGAGAAGGACTTCTGTTGTTCTAATGATCACACTTAAACTACATTGTTAAATATTCAATCAATTCCGTTGACTTTATAAAAAAAAAAAAAAAAATCAGAACACTGTCAAACTTTAAACAGCCACAGCTATATCCAATAGTTCACAGTATACCAATACTTCCAAGTGTTAAGGTAGATGTGGCCAGAGTAGCAAGCAGTCATTTCAGTATAGTAAGTACTGCACTGCTGACTGGCTAGTACTATCCCATCATGGTGATTTCTGGTATAATATCAAATTGTCAGTGGAATGACCTCAGTAAAGAGACTAAACATGCATTCTTGAAAGAAACTGACTCTTTAATGAATACGTATTTCACAGTGCAGAAAAACCTGTAAAATCAACTAGTCAACAAATATAATCTTCTTGAGAATGAGCTATGTTTCAGCCTTAGTGATTTGTGGAATATATTTGCATTAAGTCATTTTGATATCAAGACCATTAAAAATATATTCTGCAGATTTGGTAGAGTTGTATGTCAAATTGTGTATTCCATATTTAATATTAGTGATTTGCAGCATAATAGTGACTGTTCTTACTTATTTTTTGCTCAGATTCCCTAGCAAATGAATAATGTGTCCTGCTATACCACAATTAAAATCTTCACAATAATCAATAATACAATTATGGCAAACCTGGAATGTTTGATTCATCTAGCATAACCCCAGGAATTTGTTTATATATATATATATATATATATAGTAATGCCAATATATGTAACCATAAAGTTTCAATAAGAAATAATTCGGGGTATCAGACAACATATTAATTCAGCAGAGTATTACTGTGTATACATATCCATCCTGGACCAGAACAGGCCTTTTAACCTTAGACTGATTAGACTGATTATAGAAGATCTCCACTCTATCCTATAGTCATTTCAGAGATATTTCCACTAGAATTGGTATCTAAAATGATATAATGAAAAGTCATGAATCTTCAAGATCTTTCCTTTCTTTTATATGTAACTTGTTACTTCCCAGATTCTACAAAGATATGACTACTACTTCTGTACTAATACTACTAGTGTTCAGTGAGTTACATAAGTAGAATTGATCTGACCAGATTTATATGTCTACAATTTAAGATCTGTTTAGATATGAATCACTGAATCTGGCACAATAAAGGTCCTTCACAGAAACAGTCTAAGGTAACCTTCACTAGACTGTTTATTTCTCTACACAGATTATAAAGGGATCTAGAAACCTGGTTCTTGTTTAGATGTCTGACAAGTACAAAGTGGGCATCTAAATGCAAGCGAGATACATCCTGTCCATTCTCTAATTTTTGTCTCCGGGATTCAACCCATTACAACGCGAAGAATGTAAAACCATAAGGATGACCACACAGGCCAGATCAGGGTTCATATAGGTCTGTATCATCCTATTTCCAGTTGAGTCACTAACAAATTAACACATAAGACTTCAGCTCAGAAGTGGTCAGGCAGTTGGACTAGATGATTTTTGTAAGTCCCTTCCAACTGCACTATTCTATTCTATTCTATTCTATTCTATTCTATTCTATTCTATTCTATTCTATCAATTCCATTTCATTCCATTCCATTCCATTCCATTCCATTCCATTCCATTCCATTCTGTTCCATTCCATTCCATGACAATAAAAACAAAGGGAACATGCAACGACACCTCTCTGATACACTCTCCCAGTCACCTATCATTTGTGATTCAAGGACCTCCTGAATGAGAAGCAATAATTTTGTGATTAATAGCACTTGATGGACTTTCACTCCTTTGGACTCCTTCCTAAACACATGCAAATGCAGAGCATCCACAGCTATCCACAAAAATGTGTATGACAATTTAACAACCCA
Organism: Athene noctua; assembly: GCF_965140245.1. Classification (NCBI taxonomy): domain Eukaryota; kingdom Metazoa; phylum Chordata; class Aves; order Strigiformes; family Strigidae; genus Athene; species Athene noctua. The sequence continues at coordinate 29,377,462 of NC_134038.1, read as the reverse complement.
CAGTGTGAAAAGCTGTAAGTGATCAGCAACAGTCACAGCTGCTCACTGGTGTTCAGCCTTCACTCACCTTATTACTTTTTCTTTATCACCAAGAATAGTAGCACTTTGTCTACAAGATCTAATCCAAGATCTTTGTTGCTTCATATTAAAACCACCTTGTAGACTAAATTCTTCTGCTTGTTTTCAGGAAACCTTTCTATATTGTAACACATCTGGCCAATATTAAGGATAAAGGATCTGTGGCTTGAAATAAGATCTTCCTGTGCCATTGTCTTTAATGTGTAAATATTCCATTCTGAAGCATAATTGTGAACAAAACATACTACGCTCTCTCTTTTGATGATGGAATCAATGTAGACTCCTTATTTTCTTCCTCTATTTTCATTAGATTTACATGCCATTGCAATGATCATGAACAATGGGGTATTACTCATCAGTAAGGACCCTACAGGATTCATAAGAACTAAAGTTTTGGAAATGTCTAATTTCAGTATTTTTATGGTTTTATTTAAACAGACATAAGTAAGCATATGATTTGACAATAGAGATATTTTTAGAGATAGCCAGAGTGACAAGAATCAGCAAATATCTGGAAATGTCTGAGAGGAGAATTGGAAGTTTAGATCATTTATAAGATTGGGCCAGGTAGATGTTGGCAGAGGTCAACAGAATAATATGTTTATGTAAATTTAATTTTCCTGGCTTCTTATGAACACACTGTACTCAATGGTTTAAGACTACCAAAGTTCAAACTCTGGAACTCAAGTTAGAAACTCTAGCATGTGGCTGTAAAGGATACCAAGGATCTTTATGAAGTATCAGATGGGACAGACTCTGCTTACAGAAAGAATGGATCATTTCAGCACCTATAAGTAAATGTACTTAATTTGTCTTAAACCAAGTTATCTTTACCAGAAATTTTATCATCTGCATTTTGATAAACAGGTAGAATTACTGAAAATGTGTTTTCAACACAGTTCACCTATTACTGAAATTCAAGAAGCATAGGCCAAGAGAAAGTGTATTCACTTTGAGAAAGCTCTTTTACATTTGAATTAAATAGCTTGAAACAATTTCTCTGACAAAACACGTCTCAGTGTATTTGATTATACTGAATAAACACAATTTTGTCTCTTTTGAGAAATACTGGGTATTGGAAAACTGTCTTTCCCACTATATTGGTTAAATATACTTTTAATTAATTTATTTCCCCAAAACACATTAACTCCTGCAGACAGGTTGAACACATGACTTGTCACATGCACTACAGTTGCAAGTCTGACAAATGCGTGCATTGAATGCACAGCATGTAGTATTTTTCCTTGCTGGCTAGCAAATGTCTTTTTGTAAGCATCTGTAGGTACCCAATAGCTCCAACTATATGGATCACTCCTGTGCAGCTGGGATCTTGCATAATAATGGATCATTAAATAATATGACTATAGATATACTAAGTATATTAAACTTGGACAATTATTCCCAGTTCAAAAAGCAGAACTAAAACAGAAAAACAAAACAAAACAAAACAAAACAAACAAAAAAAAAAAAAAAAACACAAAAAACCCACAACAACCAAAACCCAACAATTGAAAAGTGAGCAATATATCTAAGAATCAGAAAATGAGTAAGGAGAGACTGTAAGCTGTTTCAGAAATGCTATCTGGATAAAGAGTAAGAGGCTGAAGAAGCAGGAGCAGTCACTCAAACTGAAATTTTATTTAGAAGATGGGATACTTCTGAGAAAAAAAGTCAATAAAGCCTTTTAGAGAAAAGAATATGAACAGAGGTTATACACAAATCATTCTGCACTCAGTAAATGCTCTAGGTTTTTTTTCCTGTGCATATGTAACTCAGTGATTAGATGAAGGGACTAAAATACAGTACATGGTGTATGATCAGAGCAAATACCTTCCTTATAAAAACACTTTATGAACAGATTGGAGAATCTTGAATGGAAGAGTGCATTAGAGTAAAAAAATCTGGCTCATAATGCATAATTTTCAGAATTTATTGTTAGATACAGTCTCCTCCTCATCTGACAATAAACTGATTTAACTTTTTAGTGATGATTGTGTTAAACTGTTCTTCATGTTTAATTCTATGAACTCTTCTAGCAAAGTTTCTAGACCAAAACATTTGTAACTCCTTTTATGTATTTCTATTTGATGCTGGTAAGCATTGCTACCATCTCTTTATTATTATTATTTTTTCCAAATTAATAATTAATTTTAACCTCAGTTTTTATTCTCACCTTAAACATCTTTCAGGTTCCTTAAGGGACACTACTGATGAGTAGGAGAATTAAAAACAATCTCTATATATTTCATTTCATCCATAATACACAAACGAGTGGAGTTTTTAGTGCAAAATTAATGGAGCTTTCTTCTTTCAGTACCTCATTTTCTCTTGCGCCTCTGGATCAACAACCATTGCCAATAATATAACATTAATTTGCTACAAAATCTCTAGAGCTCTGCCCTTTATTTTATACCTAATGAACTCTATCTGCAATTCTGTAATGACATGTGGCACTCTGACTCAGAGGTCCAAATGATACCGACTAAGAACAGAAAGACTGCCCAATGGGATAGACATTCTAAAAAATCTATGAAGAGCTAGAAAGAAGAAAAATAATGGAAAACTTTCAAGTGGTTACTTTTGTAACTACTTGGAGATGAAAATCAAGCTGACTTTAGCAGAAACTGGGTTTTGTGCTGGTTTTACAAGGAATCTTAATATCACTGTAGGTACACAAGGCAAAAAAAGATTTAAGGCAGACAGTGAGATAGGTGAAGAACAAGGACAAATCACAACTGTAAAATATAATATTTGACTATGATTAGAAAATGTATGTGAAACTCCCAGTAATTTGTGAAATATCCTTGCACTGTACAGCAAATATCTCTGTGTGAATTTCTTTCAGTCAATATTGAGGGTATCCCACCACCAGAAGATGGAATGTGATGCAAAACTGAAAAATTTGATATCTACAGCTGCTAGAGAAAAAAGTTTTACTATAGTTAGATTCCACAAGGCCCACTGCATGGCCTATTTCATTACCAAAAAAAAGGGAAATAAACATAATACTTCTGCCCTAAATCAATGTTAACCAAATGCTGAATTCCAATTAATACTGTAACTTAATATTATTGACAAAACATATTAAAGTCTCACACTGGGTCATGTCTTCTCCCATAAGCTACCTCTGACCATATGCAAAAGCAAGCCTTTGTCGATGGAAAATTAAACATAGCCAGCAGCTATGCAAAGCAGGAGTGGCAGACTGAAACTTTCAGACAAATTAATATCCTTCTAATTTTTTCCCACATGTGTATTGTGAAAAACATGCAGTGGTAAATAACATACTAAGCTGTTTAGCAACTTTAAATTCTCTTGCAAAGAAGAGTTCCAGTTATGTACAGAGAGCTTACCAGAGGACAGAACCTGCAGACAATATATTTCAAGACTGTGATCCAGGAGAGAATGAAGTTCCCCTACTACACACCTTTTTAGAAGTACTAAGAAACTTCCTGAATTGTGAAAATGTAAGGTATATTTATTGTATCTAAATAAAAATAAATTTGGAATATAGTTTAAAAAAAAAAGTTATTCTAATATCAAAAGGCACTTTTCCACATCTACTTCATCAGATCATGTGAATTTAACTAGGGGATCTCAATTATGGTACTACTGGGCCTGCAGCAGGTAGGATTAAAGCCTTTGTTCCTACTCATTTGGGGAATTCCACAATTTACTTAATAACATCTATTTTCTACACTCCAAATTTGCAATGTATATCATTTAAGTCAAAGGACACCACTGCACAGAATAGAAAAAAAAAAAATGCATGCTTTTGAGCAACTTTCTGTGAAAGAATTTTCATGGAGCAGAAAAAAGAAGTTACAGACCAGGGAAATTAAATGTAGAAAAAATATTAGTACAATTCAGCTATGAGAATGATTGCTGGAATTATTTTTGTTTTCTGTTTTGCATTTTTTTTCAGTATAGAATTTGCGAGGAAATTTGCAGATTAGCCCTACTCCAGTTCCTACTCAATTCTATAGCAGAAAACAACTGGCTCTAGTGAGACTGGAATCAGACATTAAATAGATGCTACCAATCTAGCTCTTTTTAGGAGACAATTAACTAAATGATCTATTCTATACACACAGAGAACACTTTAGCTCAGCTTATTAGTAAGCTGATTCACATTAAGAACAAACAAAGCTCCTTTAAAACTACAAAGGACTGTTACCCGTTCATTAGCAGATGAATGTATAATGTATTGAAGATGACTTATTTGAACTTATAGAAACAATTCATCTTTCCTAAAGTGTTTGAGACAACAGCATGGTTGTAATAAGGCAAAAATGTGGTCTGAGAAACACTGTGAGAATTCAGAACATTTTTAATACTGCTCAGGAAAACCTCAGCACCTCCTATGTTGAGATCCTGAATCTCTTGATCATCTCCTCACTAGAGATGAGAGCAACTCATTGGATTCAAAACAAAAGGATTCTAAATCACCAAACGTTATTGCTAGTTCTGTTGTTTTCCTATATTCCCAAACAAGGAATGTACTTCTTTGATGCAATTTATTAACTACTGTTAATTATAATTTCTTACTGGCATCTAATCAGACACTTAAGCAAGCCTCCAGACAAAATAAAGCCATTGTTTGTTATGATTTTATTCTTTTTCTTACCAATATGTTAATGCTAACCAATACCATGAGCAAAAGAACCAACTGCTGTGACAGAGTAGAGCAAGTAAAAAACTGGTAAACTTACCTATTTTTTGTTTATGGCTACACTGAGACTGCTTTAAAGCATCTGTCTTCAGCTAAGCCACTGACATGAAAAATTCACTGGAGTGTATACGTTTTAAATCAGAAAACCTAGAGTTTTTATCTAGTAAATCTTTGCTAAGGAGTATTTTTTTTTCTATTATCTGTTCTTATCTGTTTTTCTATGTAACCGACAAAGTAATTAGTGTTAAGTAATTTATTCAAGGTCAAAAATGGTCCCATTTATATTAAAATCTACCTTCTTGGCTTCATACTCAGTCCTATTGACCCAAATAGCCTCTTTTGCTCATTTGAGATATCTGCAAAACTGTTTCATTGCTCATGCTGAAATCTACAGCTACGTTTGTTTGTTTTGGTTTGTTGTTTTTGTTTTGTTTTGTTTTGTTTTGTTTTAAAAAAAGCTACAGTAATCCAGAAGTGAGGCTTCAAATATTAGGGAAAATATGAAAAATAACATTTCTTTTTCCAAAGGAGTCAAAGGGCTATGGCACTCCACATACACTCTGACTCTCTTCACAAGAGAAACCTGGTTATGTCCCCCCCATTTATTAAGTGCTGTACAGGTCTCCTTCATGGACACTCTTGCTCATCTGAAATCTGATTCTGGTTTATTCACCACCAGGATGACAGGCTGTAACATGAAGAACTATGACTGAAGCTGGAGCAAAAATACCTCTTTTACATTCAACATCAAGTTCTAAAGTATGGTCAGTTAGACAAAGTACTGGTAATCCCTCTGAAACTTCTCCCAACTTTTTGTAATCATTTCAATAAAGTACTAACAGCTGCATCCCAGTTTTCCCACTTCTAGTGCTGCACAGTGGTAGATCCAAGATGTAGGTTTCTCTTTATTTTACCTTTGAATTTCCTCTTTCTGTAAGTTTCCTTCTTTTTGTCTAATGCACCCTTCGGCCATTTGTATTGGTTGTTGGTGCCCAGGTGCTGGCAGCGGGGGCTGCAGGGCAGCTGTGAGGGGAGGCAGGGGCTGTCCCATGCCCAACAGAGCTGGTTCCAGCCAGTTTACACAGACTCACCTGAGGCCCAGGTGAGCCCCTCAGCCAAGCCACTGCTGCCTCTGTGGACATGTATTTAAGAAAGAGCAAAAGCATGTGTCCCAATTCAGAGGGTTTTTTATATTCAAAACACTTTCATGTTCAGTAGCAGATTTCAGGAATTTCTGATTTTGTTTCCAGTACAGAAGGAGTAATACTGAATGCCTAACAAGCTGTACAAGAATTCTCCAGCTCTTCAGCAAGCTTTGAAAAACAACCACATAGAGACTGGATGCTGCAAATCACTCTCATGCTGTATATTTATCATTTAAAAGACAACATTAATTGTTCAGCTATTTAAAAAGGTGTTATTTTGTCTAAAATCATGAACAGAAAAGATAAAACTTAAAATTTTAAAAGATAAAACTTTAAAAAGATAAAACAATACTTTTAGAATGTAACTGAAGTTCAGGTATTGTATGTTGAGTTTTCGCTAAATATCTTGAATATTATGAAGCAAAGATGAAAGAAGTTCACAATAATGAGAATTTTCATTATCTTTTCCTAACCAAAAGATAACAAAATATTCAGCCAAATATCTCATGACGTTTAGTCATTTGCTGTGCAGAAAAGGTTTTGGACATCTATTATTTGGTTGACTGTTGGTATATCCAAATATTCTATGTGCTTCCTTGATTATTGAATGTAAAACACACACACAAAGAAAAACAGCTCTTAAAAATAGATCTTAGGCTTAAAAAAATGTCCAAAGAGCTCCTTTATATTTTTTTAACTAGAATTTTTTTAAGGAAACGGGCTTGATATAATTCAGAGAGAACTGTCAGAGAAATTACCTCTTTAAATGAATAGCCTTATTGCAGAGGCATCCATGGCCATGTATATAATTGTCTTTTGGAAGACAAATCTTCATTTAAATGATGGCCTTTTGCTGTCTCTGCTCAGCTGAGTACAGGAACTAACTGGAGTAACTAACTTACTTCCATCTGCACTGCAAAAGGCATATGATTACTGTTGCCCTTTCTAGTGTACATAAGAACAGTTTTTTAAAAAAAATTTCACAGAATCACAGAATCATCTAGGTTGGAAAGGACCTTGAAGATCACCCAGTCCAAGCATTAACCTAACACTGACAGTTCCCAACTACACCATATCCCTCAGTGCTATGTTGAGCCGACTCTTAAACACCTCCAGGGATGGGGACTCCACCACCTCCCTGGGCAGCCCATCCCAACACCTGACAACCCGTTTTGTAAAGAAATAATTCCTAATATCTAGTCTAAACCTTCTCTGGCACAACTTGAGCCTATTACCTCTTGTCCTATCCCTTGTTACTTGGTTAAAGAGACTCATCCCCAGCTCTCTGCAACCTCCTTTCAGGGAGCTGTAGAGGGCGATGAGGTCTCCCCTCAGCCTCCTCTTCTCCAGACTAAACACCCCCAGTTCCCTCAGCCGCTCCCCGTACGACCTGTGCTCCAGACCCTGCACCAGCTTCGTTGCCCTTCTCTGGACACGCTCGAGTCATTCAATGTCCTTTTTGTAGTGAGGGGCCCAAAACTGAACACAGGAATCGAGGTGCGGCCTCACCAGTGCCGAGTACAGGGGTCAGATCCCTTCCCTGTCCCTGCTGGCCAGGCTATTGCTGACACAAGCCAGGATGCCATTGGCCTTCTTGGCCCCCTGGGCACACTGCTGGCTCCTGTTCAGCCGGCTGTCAATCAACACCCCCAGGTCCCTCTCTGACTTGCAGCTCTCTGGCCACTCCTCCCCAAGCCTGTAGCGCTGCTGGGGGTTGTTGCGGCCCAAGGGCAGCCCCTGGCATTTGGCCTTATTGATGCTCATGCAGTTGGCCTCAGCCCATGGCTCCAGCCTGTCCAGGTCTCTCTGCAGAGCCTCCCTACCCTCGAGCAGATCAACACTCCCACCCAACTGGGTGTCATCTGCAAACTGACTGAGGGTGCACTCGATCCCCTCATCTAGATCATCCATAAAGATGTTAAACAGGAGTGGCCCCAAAACCGAGCCCTGGGGGACACCACTCGTGACCGGCCGCCAACTGGATTTAACTCCATTCACCACAACTCTTTGGGCCCGGCCATCCAGCCAGTTTTTTACCCAGCAAAGCGTGTGCCCATCCAAGCTGCGAGCACCCAGTTTCGCCAGGGGAATGCTGTGGGAAACGGTGTCAAAGGCCTTACTGAAGTCAAGGTAGACAACATCCACAGCCTTTCCCTCATCCAATAAGCAGGTCGCCCAGTCATAGAAGGAGATCAGGTTTGTCAGGCAGGACCTGCCTTTCATAAACCCATGCTGACTGGGCCTGATCATCTGGTTGTTCCATATGTGTTGTATGATGGTACTCAGGATGAGCTGCTCCATCAGCTTCCCGGGCACCCAAGTCAAGCTGACAGGCCTGTAATTTCCCAAATCATCCTTCCAGCCCATCCTTCCAACCCTTCTTATATGTGGGCATCACATTGGCCAATTTCCAATCTGTCAGGACCTCTCTGGTCAGCCAGGGCTGCTGGTAAATGATGGAAAGCGTCTTGGGGAGCACCCCAGCCAGCTCCTTCAGCACCCTCGGGTGTATCCCATCCAGTCCCAAAGACTTGTGTGTGTCTGTGTGATGCAGCAGGTCACTGACTGTTTCCTCCTGGAATGTGGGGAGGTCCTTCTGTCAGTCCCTGTCTTCTTGCTGAGGAGGCTGGATTCCTTCAGTACAACTAGTCTTGTTATTAAAGACTGAGGCAAAGAAGGCATTAAGGACCTCAGCCTTCTCCTCATCACTTGTTAAAATGTTTCCTCCTGTGTCTAGCAGGGGATGGAGAATCTCCCTTTTGCTGTTGACATACTTATAGAAACATTTCGTGTTGTCCTTGATGGCTGAAGCCAGATTAATTTCCAGCTGGGCTTTAGACCTCCTGATTTCTACACTGCATAGCCTCACAGCATCTTTGTAATCACTGTGAGTGTCTAGCCCCTTCTTCCAAAGACTGTAAAATCTCTTTTTCTCCCTGAGTTGCAGCCAAAGCTCCTTCTTCAGTCAGAGTGGTCTTCTGTGTTGCTGGCTTCTCTTACAGCACCTGGGGACTGTCTGCTCCTGAGACATTAACACTTCCTTCTTAAAGAGTGCCCAGCTTTCCTGGACCCCTATACCCTTCAGGATCGTCTCCCAAGGGATCCTGTTAAGCAGGTGTCTAAACAAGACAAAGTCAGCCCTTCTGAAGTCCAAGATGTCAGTCCTGCTTAGCCCTCTCCTGGCCTCTCTAATAGAGAACACTATTATTTCGTGATCACTGTGCCCTAGTTGGCCCCCATCCGCTACATCACCCACCCGCCCTTCTCTGTTCACAAAGAGGAGATCCAGCAGGGCACCTTCTTTGGTTGGTTCTCTCACCAGCTGTGTCAAGAAATTGTCTCCACACATTCCAGGAATCTCTGGGACCGGTCCTGCTCTGATGTGTTGTATTTCCAGGAGATGTCTGGGAAGTTAAATTCACCCACAAGAACAAGGGCAAGCGATTGTGAGATTTCACCTAAATGCCTATAGAATATTTCATCCCCCTCTCTGTCCTGGGTGGGTGGCCTATAGTAGTCTCCTACTACAACATCTGCCCTGTTGGCCTTCCCCCTGATTCTAACACAGAGACACTCCACCCTGTCTTCACTACACTTGTATTCAAAGCAATCATAACAGTCCCTGACATACAGCGCCATTCTCTACATTTCAAACTAACAAATGTAAACTATTGCATATTAACAAATTCATTCTAAAATAAGCAACTTGTAAGAGTGCTATTAGTATTTGGTGTTGCATGGAAGTAATTAATTACAGAACACTTTGATCTCTATTTGGTTAATATTTAATTTTATTGTTTCATTTTTTTACAGCTCTATTCTCATTTATATTCTTTATTTAAATTTTTCAACCTTATTCAAATATGTATTTTATAATTTCTTCATTATCAAATTGTATGTGAGCTCTTTATATTGTTTTTAATGCATATCCATCTGTCCAATCTATTTTTCCTCTGTGGACAGTAGCAATGGCTTTTACCCATTTTTTTTTTTTTTTTAATACATTAACCTTTCAAAACTACTCTGAAGCAATCAAAACCTATAAGTATCTATAGAATACTTTCAGTTAAAGGAAAAACTGTTATGAAGAATACTTTTTAAAGACTATGGAGTCTTTGGTTACCACCAGTTGGCCTGGTGACACTAGATCTTATACATGGAACCCAGCAAGATTAGAGACATCTAAAAACACCATGGGTTGATCTGGATCTTATGTGGAAAAATAGCATGTACTATATCACTATCACATGCTTCCAAGAGCACTTGGCTCTTCCTGGAAAATCTTCCACATCTGAACTTGTCCAGTGTATTTATTTGGATTACAAGTCTGATAGCTACAGACCTTGCACTGTGGTGCAGCTGGAGATGATATCCTTCAGTGCTATTACTTTTCTGATGTGTCCCAGAACATATTAATGGTAACAACTCAGGTATGAGAGCCATGTTATAATCCTCTATCTTTTCCAATTGAGAAAAGAAAAGAAAAGAAAAAGAAAAGAAAAGAAAAGAAAAGAAAAGAAAAGAAAAGAAAAGAAAAGAAAAGAAAAGAAAAGAAAAGAAAAGAAAAGAAAAGAAAAGAAAAGAAAAGAAAAGAAAAGAAAAGAAAAGAAAAGAAAAGAAAAGAAAAGAAAAGAAAAGAAAAGAAAAGAAAAGAAAAGAAAGAAGAAAAAAAAATCTCCCTTTGTGTAGGATTCCGTGTAGGTAACTGAATTCAGCATTTCGATTAATTCGAATTTTGTTCAAATAGCTAAGATGACTGAGACTCTATAAAGTGTTCCCCTTGCCACATGATGATGATCCAATATGAGGAAAAAGACAGAGTGCCATAAAAAAGACACAATAAAGACCTCTAAATACATCAAATCTAGGCTTGCAGCCAGGAATCTCTGAAATGCTCACATTCCCTCTAATGATCTGTAGGTAACAGCATATGCACATGAAGTACTGCACAAAACCCTTCACCCACTGGATGAATATTAGGCCTTTACAGAGCAGTTGATTGTTTATTTCCCCAGCACTTTAAGCCTACAAAACCATATGTAAATTTTCGGGAACCCAATCGTGTTGCCTGTACCCATAGGGAGTTCAGACAAAATTCAATGAGTTCCATGAGTTCATGGAGCAATGGTGCATTCTGCACCACATCAAGATAAGAAAACTGGGCATTTATTAATTATAAAAAAAATCACTAATTTTCTTGATTAAAACTGAAAAACTTTCTTCTGGAATTGAGAAAAAAGTGTTCTGCTGAGATATATATTATTTAAACTGCAAATATTCTAACAGTGATGACTCAAATGGAAGAAGCATGACATGTTTTCATTAATACATGTAATATAATTCAAACAAGGGATTCTTGATAGATCCATCTTTGAAATCAGGCAGGTATATAGTAGGGGTCAAACAATGAAAAGGGGTGAAAAGTTTTAATATGTAGTTGTATAACAATATGAGGTGAAAATGTGTGCTTTGCGGTAGCTGTTCTTGTCTCTTTACAAATAATAGTGTAAAACCAAGTTGGAATGAAGATCAGCTTTCTGAGAGGCCTGCACTACAGGCTTTGTCAACACATGATCATAGTTGTTGGAAATATTATATCATGGGGTATATGATAAACATAATGTTCAAATGAGTTAAATCTCCTTTTGCTTTTACCAACACCTGCTTCTTGTACTTCTCTTACATTAACACATTCCCTGCTTGATGCACTCTGTGGGAAACCAAATAACCAATACCTTTCTATGACAGTTTGCTAGCTTAAATCTGACAAACATGTGAGCTTCTATTCTATCTGAAAGCTCAATAATACTGATTTTACAACTCCCTTCATTCCGCAAGTCATCACTGATATTATATGTCATACTCTTTACTTTTCCTCCACCCTTTTACAGCCTTTTCTTATAATTTTGTAATTAAAAAAAAAAAAAAAAAAAAGAATATCTAGAATCTTGGACTACCTTTTTCCCTTCAGTAAAATTGTCAAGAGGATTTGAAAACATGAGCAATTCCCTAGAAATAGACAGAATATCAGCATAAAGATATTTTCAAATTTTTTCCCAGCTGCACAGTATTCCCTAGCACTATGCTATATTGCCTTACCAACAATAGCACAGATCTTAGAACAGAAATCTCTTTCCTGGAGAAGTTCAAGTATACCACATATGATCCTATCGAAAAATTAAGGATTTTTTTTTCACAGTTGTTTGTAATTTATTTTTGCTATCCATCCTGGGCCATGAGAAGAGAAAAGAAATATTTGGTTTTGTCTGCTTACATTTTTTTCTGTAACTTCTCCCCCAAATTATACTATATCTACTTCTCATCAACCCAAAATTGTTGACTCCATATTTGTAAGGAATAGACATGCAAAAATGTGAAAATGGTCTAGGACAGATTTATCTGTCCAAGAAAAACAGACAAACCGTTCTAATGAAATCAGAATAATTGTGTTTTCTCTACTTGTATGCCCTTATCATTTTATCACTTGTAATATGATGCTTCACCATCTGCCTGAGGGGTGAGCAGACCATTTTAACAACTACTACAAATACGTCTGAGTCATCAGACTCTCTGTAATGACTTGGACACTCTCTGAAAATCAAAAGGACAAAGGAGAGCAAACTCGACTCCCTTTCTTTATTTTAACCCCCAAAATAGAGGGATTAAATCAGCATGGAATGGAGGCTATAGGCCTAGATAACCAAAAGTTATTGACAATCCAAGAGAAGCTATGACCTGCTTCATCAGAATTTCTAGATATAGGCAGGGAAAACTCTGAACGAAGTCAAATGGAGAAATTATGATTAAGCCAATGCCATAAAATACTTGTTTCTAGTTTCTTTAACCCAACTAGATGCCACTGGCACACCAAGAATATTGGAAAACTCCAAACAGATGAGAGAAGGTTTCACTCAGTAAAAAATAATGTTTACCTACATGAATAAGCCTGTGGCTTGTGAAATATGGCATATCTAGGAGATTATTTAGCATAATTTCCAGTTACAGGAAGCTTCTAAGTCTTTTTTAACTGTGGACATAAAATACAAGTCATTATCATTTATTCTAGTTGGCCAAAAGCTTGTAAAAATGAGAGAGTAACAAACTATATCCACCAAGATTAGCAAAAACTATAAAAAATCTATCCTTGATATTGTAGCAACACAGAAATTAGTACTCCAAATATTTTTCCTAGATGTAATACATTTTTCATTTCCTTTAAGCAGTGATCTTTTTAGTCTAGAATGAATTGTGAAATATTTATGTTATTATTTATATGATTTATCACTATAACACCTATATTTTCATATTTCTGTCATACCCATAAATTCATACACATCTGCGTTTGTCTCCATATGTGTATATATGTCCCTGGCCATGGCAGGGGTATTGGACTAGATGATCTTTGAAGGTCCCTTCCAACCCAAACCATTCGATGATTCTGTGGTTGATTCTATGACTAATAATAGGAAAGAATTCACAAGAAAGGAAGAGGAAAAAACATTTATAGAATAAATGAAAATTGTGCAAAATGTTTCTAGTGGAAGAGTAACATTACAAGTTGTAAAGAAAGATGGATGTCAGTGGGTGAGGTCATAGCATGAGCTATTGGAAACCACAACGTACATGTCATATGCATATACACAAGTAGAATGCATTAAAACAGCCGTGTCAGTAACTCTCACATTGACATTTGTTACCTCTCTGAACACCTAAAATAATCATGTCCCTCCCTTGAAGCTTCATAATCACTGAAGCCAAATTTCATAGTTTTGCGGTACAGATGCAACTCAATGTGATCGTAAGTTCAGATGCAGTATGGGCTCATCCACTTATCCTGTCTCCCTGCCTTTCCCATGCTGCACATTGCATGGATTCTCTGAGGAGACCAAAAGGTTTCAGTGCCCTGATGAGTCATGTCAGAATCACAGATGGGAGCAAGAAACAGTAAGTAATTTCAGTATTTCCTCGTGGCTGCAGTAGCTTAGGACAGTCCATGCATAACTGAAGCTGCTCTAACCAGGTTTGGGGCTCCCAAGAGCATAACCCGCTCCTTTTAGACACTGTGCAGGGGAAATGGAAGAGGACCTATCCTACTCATTTCAGGGCCGTATCAACCCTGTCCACACGTGCATACCTATAATAAGTAGATGTGGAAAGATGTATATCAGCTTTCAAAACTGCATGGCTTGCTATACCTAAATGTAAGATAACTAATATCACAAAGTAGAAAACACGTAGTTATTCAGGTCAGAGCTGTGGTTTCTTTGCAAAAGAAAACAGACACTTGTAATTGATGTAAGAATACATTTAATTTTCTATATGCCAACCTTTCTAAATGCAAATGAGTATATATTTCTGCTAAATTTCCTTTTTTGTTCCTGTAGTATGCTCAGTGGCCATGAAAGTAAACTAATGCAATACTCTGAAGGCTAAAATGCCCAAATCTTTTGCCCCAAAATCTAGCTATTTGAATTGTGTAATGAGAGGACAAGTTTTCTGAGATAGACGACTGAAACTAATGAACTAGTTAACTAAACGCTTAGGTAATGGGCTAACAAGGGGCTGTTTGTAAATCATCAAATTGCTTACAGAATTCTACCCAAGTGACTTGTCAAGAACAAGATATGAAGACCAGGGCACAACTAAATTCAGATTTAAAAATATACAGCATGAGTTGAATATATGTTGCTGATAAAACTCAAGCTTTCTTGGGTTTTTTTACAGTATGAATTAAGCAATAAACTCCAATAATCTTATATGAAAATATGGGAAGACATGCTGTAAGAAACTTTGTAGTGAGTGTAGGGGGGGTATTTTGGATTCCAGCTGCTACAAGCTACGAAGCTAACATATGCTGCTTGATATCAGTTTAATGCTTGTGATTATGGAATTGCGCTGACAACAAAACAAAAAAAATCGGGGTATCAAATCTAACTTTGAGTAGCATGGGGCAAGGCTAAGTAAATCTTCTCCCCCACAGAAGTGGCAAGATTAGAAAAAAACTGTAGAAGTTGCCACTGTAATCAGTCAGTGATAAGCAACATTCTTGGAATGTTTTAACTTTGAGGTTGACAGCAATGGCCAAGGAGAAAAACTGGTGATTAAGAGTGGCATATCCAGCAAAGAGCAGCCAACAGTGACATCTGTCATGAAAATGCAAATATAAAACTGGTAGATATTTGATTGTTGTTGTTCCCTGTCTTTGTCATTCAGATACAGGGATTACATCTCTAACAGTGAATATGTATTGTAAATTACATCTGATTACAGTTAAAGTGGGAATATATAATTTGAAATAGTAAATGACTGCGGATGTTATAAAGGGCTGGTCAGACATCACTCCAAAACAATCAGCAAAAGCTTTGTCATAAGATCGATAAGAAATGCTGTTGAACTGTTAGGGAGAATGGGAAAGGGCTAAACTCTGCCATTATCAAGTAAAACCTTTGACCTAATACAGTCTGTTCTCTCAGTGAAGATGTTCTCACTGGATAAATATGTCAAATCATTAACTAAAGTGATACCTGTCTTGATTTCTAGACTGGACAAGTTGCATAATCAAATTGGATTTTGTATAGGAAAGCAGTTTTTGACTTCATGTGCTTGGTTTTATAAAATAATCTGCTGTTTCTTGTGTTATTTTACGTAACACATATTACTCAAAACAGATAGTCTCCCTGTCATGTCAAAGGTACTTATCTCCAAGTGAAATCTTGAATATGTTACAATCAATGGAATTTTTTCCTGTGACTTTCAACTTAGTCAAGTTTTTATTCAGTAGGCAAAGGAAGGCAATTTATATATATATAATAAAAATATAGGATTAAAATAAATATCTGTTATAACTTTTTTATATTTTTCAATAGGTTTTCAATAGTGTGAATAGTGTTTCTCTGCTTTGTTGAAAAAAAATAAACATGGATAGGATATGGCTAATCCACAGGAACAAATGATATTAGTTTCTTTTCATTTAAATGCCTGCTAAACTTCTGCACTGTGGCCCCTCAACCCTTGAATGGGGAAAAAAAAAAAAGAAACAAATTTAAAATACACAAATACTTCTGGAATATAAAGTTTTAGTTGTAAATCGGGATTAAGCAAATATTTCCAAGACTGATCAATACCGCTGCTTGAAAAAGTTTACAATACAAGCTATTCCAATTGTTTCCCAAAATGTTTACCTAAATTAGTTGATAGGCCACAATTTTGTACAACAAGAAATTTTAATTAAGCCCTGTGTTTGAAGTGTTTCTGCAATTACTCCCTTTGGTTCTATTAGGATGTAGCCCCAATTAAAACACATTGTTAATATTACAAGATAACACTTGCTGGTGTTATAAAATTGAAGATATGCCTCCACGCAATTTGAGATTATTCCTTGCTGTGAGTTTTTGCAATTATTTTTTCGTCAGTAATGCTTTTTTCTATTCTCTTGCCAATGAAATATTTTTAATCAGTTCACTCAAACACTGAGTCTGAAAACAGTCAAGTTCTACAAAATTAAATACTTTTTGTACTCTAGTATTCAATTAAAGCTTTTAGTTAGTCATTTTTGTAGTAAAATAACAAGTGAAAAACTAGTAGGGTCACAAGATTCTCTGATGTAGCAAGCAAATACTCTAACTATGAGGGAAAAAAAAGCCCAGGATTTGATCTTTCAATTTTAATTTACATTGCTATTCCTTATTCAAGTGATTATGACCAGTGAGGTCTTATGTGCATATATTTTCCCTGTTGAGATTATCTGTCTAGGCTTAAGTTATAAGTAAATCTATCAGACAGAAGTCTTTCACACCCATTTGTTTATCTGTATTTTTAATGTCTTTCACTTATTTAAAAGTGCTATGCAGAACTACGATTGCTCTGTATTTCAGTGACTAAGAAAAATAGAAGTTCTAAGTATGCAAGTAACACCATATAAGCATGCTATCATTTGTTGGGGGATCCTGTGGATTATTTTGGGGGGGATCAGGAAAAAGTCATAATTCTAATTTTTATTCAGTACTGTTACAAGTACTTTCCTAAGAATATATAAAAATTTGATCCACTCTATCCTTTTGCGTAAAAAGAGTAACAGAGATTTTTAGATACCATCAAGTCCACTCTATTAAAAAAAAACAAACCCAAAACCAAAACCAAAACCCAAACACAAAAAGGCACTTCTAACAGGTGACTAGTTCTTGGAATTTTGGATAATGATGTACAAATATTTTGGCTCACATTTTTCAGTTTAATTTAGATTATTTTTAGATTAAAACTATTTAGATTAAAACTATTCATTAGATGAGATTCATGTTTAACTGTCCAAACTTTTATGAACATTGTCCCAAATCCTACCACCACATTTATATATGGGTTCACACAAGTACTTGAATATTTCTGTTAAACTCTGTCTGTCCAACCCACTGTGAAAATTTTTGAAGGGTCTGAAGCACCTTTGTTTAATGTGAGGACTCTCTCAGGTAGGGTGTGCACCTTGTAGGTATTAACGGCCCATCATAAAATGGTGAGAGTCTCATAGAGATAGGACTGGGTCAGTCTTTGAATAAAGTGTTTTAGCCCAGAGCCTGACCCTAGAAAGGAGGGTGATTTCCCTTGAAAGCTGAAATGGGGTAAGGAGACAGTAGAGGATCTGTCTCACACAGCTGGAAGAGGTGGACATTCCCTCCTCTGCCGTCCCCTTGTTAGTGCTTTGTGAGCAGAAGCCACACACTCCACTCTCCTCTGCCTGGTCTCTCCTAAGTTGAATACAGAAGTCTCCTGACCAAATCTCAGCAGCTATTGCATGTGGAGGCCATATCCCAAAACAGATGATGGATCAAATGCTACTGAGAAATGAGTGAGTGAAACAGTCAAATTTCAGTGAACTCACAGGAACACAGAATGGCTGAGGTAGGGAGGGACCTCTGGAGGTCATGGTGGAATATGAAGAAATACTCAAAGACTCCTTTGGAGGAAAGTGAGGAAAGCAGGTAACAGAAAGATTTTGGGAGGCTATGCCTTTTTAGTGCTCATATTTCAGTTGCTACACAAAATCACAGAAGGATTGAGGTTGGAAGGCATCTCTGGAGATCCAACCCCCTCCTGTGTTCAAAACAGAATCATCTACACATTTGACCAGGTCTATGTCCAGTCAGCTTTTGAGTATCTCCAAAGATGGAGACTCCACAACCTCTCTGGACAATCTGTTCCAGTGTTTAATCTGTAAGACTTTACAATTTAAAAGTTTTTTCTTATGTTTAAATTGAATTTAAACAAGCCATTCTGCCTTGTTTTTCTCTCAGGGAAAATTCAGAAGGATATTAGTCTGTAAGGTCATGTCTTGGAACTGCTGTTAAATGTACCTCTTCTCCCTGGACTGTATTGCAATGCACATCATCCAAACTTCCAGTAAAGAGGTAGTCAAACAATAGGTACCACCATGTCATGCAAAAAATTGTATGAGGAGAAATAATAATATGTGTTTTGCCTGTGAGGGTTTATTTGAGTCGAGATGGTGTGAGCAATTACATGTTAACAAGATGAGGACACCACTTGTACTACCTTGTGTGGTACACTCTTAAGGCATCCACAGTCAAAGACACCAGTGTCTAAGGGATAGTTGCCCTTCACAAAAATCTGAACCACCTGTAGAGTGGAACTGTTTGACCTCAGACAACAGACTGTAACTAGTTAAAGGCAAAGCACATATGATGGACATGAGAGAAGCTCAATACCATCTGCTTTGCTGCTGATCAAATACTTTTACACCACATTGTTTGACAATGAAAACAGCTTTTTTTGGGGAAAAAAAAAAAAAAAAGTACTCTTCTGACAAATCTAAAGCCCTGCTGAAGATGCTGAGTCATGCATCCTGCTAAGATTACATTTTTTAATGGGCTATTACATTAATAATAGGAATTTTATTAACCAGATAGTACAGATTGTTAATCAGTTCAAGTTGCTTACAAGTTGCAATAACATGTATATCCATGACACTGAAGTTCTTGTAAATAAAGCCCTAATAATACAATTATAATTTTTTAGAACTTTGTATACATAACATTTCTATGTGTACAAATATACCTGTGGGTTAGTAGGTACTAGATAATAAGTATAGCTATGACTGAGTTGCCATCTTTCGAATGGACATAAAACTGTGTAATAAAGTCTAAGACAATTTTTTAAAAGGTGAGGGGGTAGAAGGATTTTTATCTGAACTATTCTGGTACAATTATTACCCAGGTGATTACATTCTTGTCTAAATTCCTCTGCAGCTGCATGGAATATACTACCTACTTTCCATACAGTGATGAACAGACTGTGCTTTCCATTTTAAACCTGTGAAATGTGTTAGCTAAAACCCCTCCCTAGCTTAGAAGCATACTGAAAGGTTTAGGTAACATTTGGAAAATATTTTTAAATCTCTCAGTGAAAGTATCCCCTATCAAAAATATACAAGCCATGACTTTTAAGTATTTCAGCACATCCCTGCTTTTTTCTTTCTTGATACCCTACAATTTGCTCTGTGCCACAAAACATCCACCCTGTACATTCCAATGGGCTTGGTGTACTGCAATACATTGAAGTCCCCACCGAGTTTTTGCTGCTTTTCTCCTTCCTTTTTAACATAACCCGAATTACCTGAATTAAAGCAGCCCTCCTCCCTGACGAGTTCAAAAATGGTAAATTCCACCAGATCGTTCTTCCTACCATAGTGATATAAAAAGTAGGGGGAAAGGAGCCCTCTCTCTGCAGAGTTAGATACTTCTGACCTCCTGTTCCCAGTCTTTTACAGCTGACACATTAAGTGGTTTTCCTTCTCAGACCCCAAAGTGTCTGCTTCCACAGTATCCTCTGCTGAACTTTCCCAGGCTGCAACTGACAGCCCAGACATCCACAACATCACGCAACAAAAACCAGCTACACAAACAGACCAGGAGAGCTTTAAAAAAAATATCTGCTTTCAAATACGGTGGAGTCAAGTCTCACTGTAGCTGCTTCTTTCTCTGCTTTTTATTATTAGTATTTTCCCTCCATCTCACAGATTTTTTATTAGACCTACCAGTTATGATTAAATAGCCAATGCTAAAATGCTTTAAAAATTCCTCATGTGTTTACCACATATCAAGTAATGTTGGTTTTTTTTTTTTTTTCCTTTTGTGTTTAACAGCATACTCTATATAAATACACAATTCTGAAAGGGATATTAAATGGCATCTATAGTTATGTATGAAAGCAACTGCAGTCTAAACTAATGCCAAGGGGTAATGACAGCCTAATTGGCTTGGCTTGTTTGGCATGTCATAAATGTTTTTACAATGGTTCTTAGCAGATGAAGAGTCAGAAAACAAATTTCTACAAGTTGTGGAGAAATTACTATAAAATAGCAAAACACAGCCTGTTAAGACCTTCCTAAAATTGGTTCCATATTCTACCATCTGCAATGTTAACATTTCAGAAGACATTTCTCTGAGCTGTAAATGCTATTTGTCTGATGGACAAGCTTCTTTCTCCTATACTTACATTTCAGCAAACACCCTATTATATGACAGTGGTTAAAAATGCTGTTTTTCAAAGATTGAGTTAACTTTTCCAACATGAATACTAAAACCACTTTAGATCATAAAGAACCCGTTCATTTGTTTCTTAAGGATTTATCATTAAACAAAGGACCAGTGCAACCTCTATGAGATGTTCTTCTGTTAAGCGAAACCCAGTGAACAAAGAACAGTGATCTGTCCCTCCAACTTGATGATCACCCAGAACAAGCTCCACACATTTAGCATTTACTCTTTTAGATGTAACCTGCTCAAAAACCTAAGAATGTTGTTAAAATCTGTGTGACTGAAAAGGACATAAAAAAAAAGGATATTAACAGAAGCAACACAGATTGCTGAAGCAGAGCTAGAGGTAATTTTGTTGCCAAGGAACAATCAGCATGTAGAGTCAAAGACAAGATATACACGCCTCAAAAATAACAGAATAAGCAACCAATGTTATTTGATCTGCATCCTTTGAGGGATAACAAAATCTGTGCAACCATTGGCTCCCTTCAACATTTTTTTAACTGTGTAAAATATAGGACATCTTCAATCATTTGCTACAGAAGACTGGAAAAGCAGTGTGAATTGGAGAGAACATAGGAAGAAAGTGGAAATATATGCTGTAAACTTCTTCACTGATACATCTTTTCTGGTGACCTTAGACAATGGGGTTCCTCTTCATGACACAGTAGCCATGGAGGTACCCTCAGGAGATTTTAAATACAAGACAGTATTGTCGGATACCACATATTGCTATAATCAATGGCTAAGAGGTTTTTCCATTAAAAGCAGACAGTGTCATACCACTGTGCACAACTTTCCCAGAAAAGGAAGACCAATTTGTTTTTCTCCATTTTCAGCCATTTTCTGTGTCCCAGGGGAGGTCTAACTAAACAGAGGGAGAAAATAGCTGGAGAAAAGTTTGGAAATGAAAGTGACAGCTAAATACTAATTGTATTCAGCATAAATACAGAAGTTAACTGGAATTTCAAGATAAAAACTCGACACGCACTGATTTTGGCACAGAAATTCTTCTGTCCTGATGGTTGTTTATAGTAGTTCAAGCACATATTAAATAATAGCAGTAATTAAAAAACTGCATTCAATTAAGCCAAACTTCATACACTTTAAAATATCAGTTGATGACAACTAAAACCAATAGTTACAGTACGGTGATTTTAACTAATATTTTTCTTCTATAGCATGCTGTGTCCTCAAGCCCTACAGCTAGCAGGGGCATTTTAAGGGCATCTAATTTAAAGAATTCAATAAGTCCTTTTGGGACAATACATTTATATGTCAGTAATCCATGTATATTTGATGAAAAATATTTTTTTTTGAAATGCAATAATTTCTACCAAAACAATTGATCCACAAAATTCTAATTTTATTTGGTGATGTTTGGGGAATCTTTAACAAGTTGATTGCTTTACTCTTGAGTTTACTCTTCATGTTAGATCAAGAACAGTTCCTCTTTATTTCATTTCTGTAACCCTATAATTTTTATCAAGTATTGCTAGGATTGTTACTTTGTCAAAGTGATGGCGAAGGAATAAATAGGGATGGATAAGTGTAAATTCCATTTTCCCTTTAAGTTTACTGTTATTCAGTTTTACTCTGAGTATATACATTTGAGAATGCCAGATAGTCTTAAAACCACAGACAAAGATCATCAATTTGAGTGAACAAAAAAATAGTTTCTAATATTCTGATGCTCTTAAGTATACCAAATATCTCAACATCCAAGAGAAAACAATCTTCTTGAAATTAATATTGTTTGTCATCTACTATGAAAATCCACAGTGTATCTCAAACTGTTATCTTTCGTGCTTTGGTTTTATGTTTAAATTAGAAATTAACTATTCAAAAGGGCTCACATTCTTCAAATCTGTGGCTAAGTTCCCAAGCAATTTCAAGGATTATTTAAACAAATCGAGCTCCTGAGCTTGAGACTTGCCCATGAGATTAAAAAGTGGCTATTTTCAATTTAAAATTGGTACATGGCATACACACCATTCAGAAGGCAGTAAAATCTGCCACTACACAATCATTACAGACCTGTGGATAAAGACAAAGAAAGAAAAGGATATCATTTGATTAGCCTCCAACTTTATTAATTTAACTCATCTGGGAACTATCCAGCAATAATTCTTCCAATGAAGGTCATAATTCTTCTTTAATTGTTTCCACCTGGTACAGTACTGCCATCAATCCCCTCTCTTCTCCATCTCTCTGTACTTGGCTCTCAGCCCATCACTCATTCCTTCCCAGTCTATCCTTGTACTAGTATTAAGGGCCAGGGCAAGGGCAAAGAGGTTTAGTTTTTTGTTTGTGTCAGACCACAGAATCTCCAGTTTAACTCCCTTCATTGCTGGATGCTTTCCCTGTATTCAGTCCCTATTTCTGTTTATACCTTCTGAGAATTAATTCCTCTCCTGCTCCTGCTATAGTCTGACATGCTGAGCTTTTCCTTATAAATGGCCCCCCTGAGATTCTGCAAAGTAAGTTTACTAACAACATCTGACTTTTCTAATTTACTCTCCCCTTTTCTGCTCCTTTCATACTTCTCCCCATACACCAAAAAACGCACACCCCCCCCCCCCCCCCCCCAAAAAATCTCAAACAGGTAGAGAAACACCTTTAGCAGACAAAAAATCTTCATTAGCAAATTAATGTGCAAACCAGAAAGTTAAAGTCCACTAGGTCAAGCATTCAAAGACACTCAGACTACAAAGTCAAGATTAAGTAAACTCCATTGCTTAGCATGCTAACCCAAGTCATGCCTTGCCATGCTCTCATGTACCCTGAGGGGAAAGGGGGAACCGTGGGACCCTTAAAAGAAATTAATCTGGACAAAGGTCATGTCTTTCTTCCCTTCCAAACACATTGTTTTTATGATTGCTGCAACTTCATTTTGGAGAGTCAGACTCTAAACATGAAATCTGTAAACAATCAGTTTCTGGTCATTTTTCTCTGACAAAGTTTCACTGTGTTTCCTCATTAGGGTGTGGATCATGAATGGAGTTTTAATTTTGGAGCATAAACACAGTTTTCACATTAGTAAGCATATGAACTCTGTAGTAAATATGTAGTGTTAAAACAGTAAGTAATACATATTTTTTTTGAGAAAACTTAATTTGTATTTTCAATCAGAATAGGTAGGAGTGATTAGTGATGGTGGTCAATCTATTTATCCAGGAACACAGACTTAGCCAAACAGGAAATTTTGTATTAGTGAGATAACATTTCACTATTTATCAATTTGTGTCTAAAATAAATGAGAATATGTTCTATTGCTCTTGAGGTGGATGACATGAGATTGAAGTAGGTATTTTAATATCTTGTTTAATGCCAAGTTAGAAAATTAGATTCTTTCTTAACGTTTGAGTTTTAGCCATAAAAAGACTGATGGTTCAGGATCTCCCAGTTCTTGAAGATATACCATCTATCCAAATGGAAAGGGTTGACAATCCCAGGGCTAGCAAAATCCTTAGCTGTTTATGGGAAAAATATTTCCTGCCCACTGGATTATGACGGTAGCCCAATAATTTTGAATTTATTAATGTAAAGCTATTTGTACATATTTTTTCAGGTATGCTAAAGAAAATGAAAGCCTGAGTAGCACTGCTAATAAGATTTACTTGGAGTGATAGATTACATGAAAATATATAAGGGAGAAATGGGTCCTATCAGAAAGGTTAACAAAAACTATTGAACTGGGACCTTCATGTTTTCGCACAAATTCACTGCACTTCCCTTAGACTTACACTATTCCTGAAGGGAAAAGTGTTATCTATTCATGTGAAAGGCCCTTCTTCTCTACAGGTAATGCTGAAGTTCAAAAGAATCATATCATATATTTATAAAACAAATATCCCACACGTCCTATTTCTTAAGCAAATTTGACACACCAGTAGTTTAAAATAATGAATTATCCTGTTGCTTGTTTCTGGAACATTTGCACAGCACTATCCGTCAGCAAATTTGTTTAAGATTTAAGAGACTGAATAATAATGATTCTGTAATTATTCTTCAGCATTCAATGCCTTCTGGAAACCATACTGCAGATCATTCTCCTTAAGACAGCTTTGATGTCCATGATTCTTAGCCAAGTCCTTCTATCAGAAGATTGCCTTTCGGTTCAGTTTGTTTATTTTGATTTGTTGTATATACCACATTTTCAGTTCAGAGCAAGAAGATGAATGGAAATAAACAATGAAACATTTGCAATAAGAATTTTGTGGCAAAGACCTTTACTTAGATATTGTGGTTTCAATGCAACCACAACACAATGACAAATTTCCTTTGCAAATGACAGATCTAATTGTAAAGTTAAAATTACAGCTCCATGGAAAAAAAAAAAAAAAAAAAAAAAAAGCACTGAAGACACAGTATGTACTGTATGTCTGGATGTGGCTGTATTCCCAACAAAATCATTCCTATTATTCATGGGTTGATTTACACTTTTTATCTCTCCATAACATGCAGCATTTATTTACCCTTACATTTTGAGGCATTACAGTTTCTGCTGACATGGGTATTTTCCCAAAATAGAACATTACAGCAGTCTTCTGCTAGATGTTTAAGCCATGGGTATGTTTATTTTTTAATTTCTTTCTTTAACTTTCTAACTGTGAGCAGGCTGGGAAAGTGGAGTCACGATGAATGAGAGTTTGCTTTTAAAAAAAAAAAAAAAGAAGCGATGTAGATATTTGATGCAATGTTGAAAAATTCACAGCCTCCTACCTTGAAAACAAACATTTCCCGGCGAAGAATAGCCAGAGTGTTGAAGTTCCCATCACAGATGTTCGGCTTGGCTCCGGGATAGGAAGGTTTGTCACCAGTGGGTGGCCGGGGAGGTTTAGGTTGCCTGTCATTCTTCCGCGGGTCTGCTGGAGGGATTGAACGATGTGGGGGCACTGTTGGCAGAGGTCTTGTTGGTGGTGGGATCCTGTCAGGTGGACCTTTAAAAATATAGCAGCAGGATGTAATTTACATGCCCACCAATGGCACTCAAAGAAGAAATACACAACAAAAACCTGCTGCAAGCAGTGCAAATCCTACAGTGGAAGGGGAATGGAAAAGTTGACCTAACATACCTTGCCTGTGTTGTTAAAGGGTATAATGAATGACTACCATAAAACCAAGGCACGAATGAAGAAAATAATTACTTTTCACTATCCAGACTCTTCCTTCCTTATTGGAACAATGTTCCAATAAACCTGCAAAGGGTGTGTAGTCCACCGTCAGTTCAGCTGAGAAGTAACTCATAGCACATACTTTAACAACTGTTAAAACAGAATCATTGTCTAGCATACAAAATAAAGGAAAACAAAGGTTCTTTATAAGATGTACTGGTTTCAGCTGGGATAGAGTGAATTTTCTCCTTAGTAGCTTGTACAGTGCTATGTTTTGGATTTAATATAAGGATAATGTTGCTATCACACTGATGGTTTAGTTGTTGCTAGGTTGTGCTTATCCTAAGTCATGGACTTTTCAGTTTCCCATGATCTGTCTGTGAGGAGGTGTTGTACTGGGTCTGGCTGAGTTGGAATTGGTTTTCCCTTACAGCAGCCCTCATGGTGCTGTGTCTTATGTTGGGAGCTGGCAGGGTGTTGGCAGCACCCTGGTGTTGTGGCTACTGCTGAGCAGTGCTCACACAGCACCGAGGCTCTTTCCGACATTTTCTCCCCTCAGTGGGACGGGGTGGGAGAGATCTTGGAGGGGACACAGCCAGGACAGCTGACCCGAACTGACCAAAGGGATATTCCAGACCATGTGAGGACTGATCAGTATAAAGCTGGGAAAAAAGACGAAGGGGGTGGGGTCACCCTTGGTACTCCAAGGCAGCCACTAGGCGTATCAGAGCCCTGCTCCTGAGAAGGCCCGACATCGCCTGTTCATGGGAAGTAGAGAATAAATCTGTTTTCTTTTTTTCTTCCACGCACAGACCTTTGCTTTGCTTTGCTTATATTAAAACTGCTTTTGTTTTACCCACAAGGGTTGGTCTATCTTATTTTCTTTCCCCTCTTTGCCCTGTTGAGAGAGAAGGGGGAAGGGGGGGAAGTGATAGAGAGACCTGGTGGGTACCTGGGATTTAGCCAAGGTCAAAACACCACAGGTGTACAAGAGATGGGAGGGAGCATGGCCAGAACAGCTGACCCAAACTAACCAAAGGGATATTCCATGCCATTGGATGCCAAACTTAGTATATAAACTGTGGGGACTTTGCTGGGGGTAGCCAATTGCTGCTCAGGGATTGGCTGTGTATGGGTCAGCAGGTTGTGAGCAGTTGCATTGTGCATCACTTGTCTTTCTTGGGTTTTATTTAACTCTTTTTATCTTTTCATTACTATTATTATTGTAATTAAAATTATTATTATATTTTACTTCAATTATTAAGCTGCTCTTATCTCAGCTCATGAATCTTACTTTCTTTTTTTATTCTCCTCCCATCCCACCAGGGGCAAGAAGGAGTGAGTGAGTGGCTGTGTGGTGCTTAGTTGCTGGCTGGGGTTAAACCACGACATAAGATCATCATCTGTCAATGGATTTTCAACCCATATTTTTAACTTCCACTCATCAATTCACATATGCATATATGTAGCATACCTGATACTTCCTACTGACCCAACCTGTAGACCATGTAATGTCACATGCATTAGTGACAGGACATTCCCAGCTTTCCCCAGTGCCCCTTGGTATGTATAGGAGCTCTTGAAACTGGACTTGAAATCCTATGCATCTATATAAACAAAACCCATAATCCACATGTTTTCTTCAATATTCTGAAATAAATTACTTATTTTAATTTTTATTTTTCAGTGAGTCATACAAAGCTAGATATGTGGTAATTAAATGAATTGTTCTGAGGATAAATGTTTTAAAAAGAACTAAAGCAAAAAACTAAAACTCTGTACAGTGTTCTTAAAACATTTTTCTCTTTCAAATGTATTTCTGTCATAATATACAGAGTTTGATGATAGATGAAATAACTATCATATGTCTGCCTGATAGTCAAAAAGCATCCTAGTCAAACGCTGCTCATAACCCTAATGGCATACTGAATGACTTGCAATGGGTGTACTGAAAATGCCTTTCTCTTTCTACAGATATTACTATGTTTACTTATATTTTCTATGTACAAAAAGATAAGAAGTTCCGGTTGGATCAGGAAGATTTCTGGAAACAAGATGAAACGAGATTCTAATTTTGAACATTCTAGTTAGGCCTTTTTCCAAATCATTTCAATACATAATCAATTTTGACTTTAAATAATAGCTATTTGCACGACCAGCTTCAGAAAGACTTTTGAATAGTAAGACAACTCTAAAACTACATAAATGGCATTTGAATTTCTGATAGTTTTTCAAAAAAAGTATACCTTTTAAAGAACAAGATAGACTATGGAAGAAAATATTAAACTCACCAAATGGTTGTCATGCGATTTAATAAGGCATTTATTTCATTCACAATTTTAAGGCTTGTGACATAATTTACAGTTGATGGTGTTTCAAGGAATACTGCAGACCAAAGTAATTATTTTTATAGGTGGGATATTTTTACTGAGTCATATGATTCTATGTTACCTCTTGATTTTAAAGGGAGCAAAGGAATCAGTTTGCAGTAGCTCATGTTGGAAAGTTTTTAACCCCAAACCAAAGTTTTGCCATTTGGTGGTAATGTCAGATATTACTTCCCAGGGGTAACACATTTCCCCTAATGTACAGCTCACAGCTGTTAGAGCTTAGCAGTTAGTTTTCAGCAAAGTATTCTTGTCTAGCCCTTAAGTCTAGACTACCAAGTTATGAGGTCATGGGAAACAACCTTCCTTCCAGCTAATCACACAGGAAAAAAACCAACAAAGCAAAACTTGATCAGCCACCCATCTTGAAATTACTATTTATGCTTTGTGAAAATATATATCAATGCTTATTAATATAATATTTTTAAAAGCTCAATAATTTAAAACACCATGGAAGCTGCAGAGTTCTAGTTATCAGCACAGTAATTCTACATGATCGTGGTCATCCTTTCTAGCAGTAAAGATAAACAAGGAATGACCCTGATAACATTCAATATAAAACTGGCAAACCTTTAAAATGAAAATAATTGTGAGTACAAAATTGAATCCAAAACAGAATTAATTGGGGAATATTAAGCAGGACAACTCCAAATGATAAGTACTGGATACATAACATTAACATACAGATACCACAGATATTTCATTGTATGAAAAAAAAAAATAATATAGTGGTAAAGAAAAAAACCAGACTATTTAACAGATACCAACAGAATCACAGTCTTTAAAACCAAAACTAAAACTGTGTTTTTGGAAATGTAAGAAACAGTAATATGGGCGTTAGAGTTACATTCAACCCATAATCAGAATAACATTATGGTTTTGGCTTTTTTTTAAAGTTTTCAATTGACTAGCCATGTCAAAGTGAATTCAATACATACAGAATTTATTTATATCACATATGTCTTTTATATCATGCCACAAAAAACCTAAACAAACATTTTAAATAAGTGGGTCTTTTTCCTTTTTAGCTCAAAATCTTGGGCTGATAACAACATTCTTTGAGATTAATTTGTTATATTTATCACAAGAAAGGGTTTTTTCCTGGCACCACAGATTTTGTACAACCAGGGAACTGTTTAGTATTATAACTGATCAACTGAGAAGCAATCTATTCATTCAGTTACACAAACTTGGACTACTGTGAAAATAATCTTGTTACACTTACAGGCCTGCATTTTTTAATATCATAGTTTGGGAATATTTTGCGGATATTTCTTTAAGGCTTTTTAAAACATTTAAAATTACTATTCCAGATGAATGCAAATTTGAATACAAGTTGTGAACAGTGAGAAACAAAATAAAGTATCTTCAATCAAAATTTTTGGCTTACTCACAAGAAGGCCTCTGGTATAACTGGGAGACTCTACACTAACAAACTCTTTTAGAGAGGTGGTATGGACAGGAGGACCTCAAATGTATTCTAAAGTGAGACACTTATCATGCTTTTTTATAGCATTACATACCATATATCTTCTGGATGCCCTGTAAATCATCGTTAGGTAGTTTGAAGTTGTCAGTTTCCATATACTGGTAAAATGGAGCCATGATTGCAGTGGGATCATTAGAGTGCTCCAAGCCCAGAGCATGTCCCAGTTCATGCACTGCAACCAGAAACAGATCATTTCCTATGAAGAGAAGAAAGGGAAAAAAGACCTTTGAAACCATAAATATTGTAACAGAAATAAGTGGTGGACTCTGCACTTGAAAGACATTTTTATTGAATTTGTATTTTACAAGGTAATGGTTAATATTGAATCATAACGATAATGTGTCAGCAAATGCAGCTTTCCCTATTTTCAAACAAGGAAAACATTACTGTTACATATAATATATGATATTCTTACAGACACCATAAGCGTAACCCTTTTAAACTGATGCACACAGTTAGTGTAGGGTTCAAGTGTCAAACCTCATGTCTAGGCTTATGTGCAATTTCTAACTTGAAGCTGATGTTGCAGTAAACCTGACTAAAAATTCTTGCATCAAGACATATTTCCAAAAGGAAAATACCCTTGGTGTGTGTGGTAACATTCACCAAACTGAGGACTACCTACTTAGGACAAATCCCACAGGGAACTGAAGTCATCCAAGTGTTTGGAATCAGACCCTGGCTGATTATTTGTAGCTGTTGTGATTTTTCTGAATCACCACATCTGAAATCCTAATGAGAAAAATATGGATATTGTGCTATCCTTCTCAAAATAAGATGCTCTTATTTATTTCACTGTGTAATTTCCTTGTAAGTGTAGACATTTAATAATTATAACTTTATGATCTCCATAGGTCTAAAAAATAAAATAACACACTCATGTTACAGACCAATTTAGCTTTTTTTAATTTATTATTCCTTTCTAAAAATTATCTTTTCATTTTTTATTCCAGGGTATTAGACACAACTACAAGTTTTGTCAGTATAATTATAGCAAATAATTATTAAAAAAAAAAAACAAACACAAATCAAAGCCAATGGGATTATTCTATGAAAATTTCAGAGCTGGACCTCTATTGTATGAATTTTGTCTACTTTTATTCATCTAAGACTTAGTTTAGAATATATTTGTATGAGTCTTTTGTACAGATTCTGTCTGTAGTCAACCTGTCATATAATGAGACTTTGGAAAAATTATTTACATCAGGAAAAAGATTCAAGTCACTCAGAGAGGGCCACATGTAGGACATCGCTTGTTTTCACCACCTAGGGATGGGACGAATCATCCTCCAGAAGTGTGTCCCTGTCTCACTGACAAGAGAATATCTAGCTTTTAGATGGCTGGACTCTAGTGAAACAGATGCTACCTACAGTAGATAGTTTCTTGTTGAAAGAGCAGTATAAATACCAAAAGGCCTATATTATGGCCTAATAGTTATATATTGGAGCAAGAAAATGCTCAACATTAACTCTTATCCTCTATTCTGTAAATTCTTTGGGGGTAGACAGTTATTTTCCACTGCTGGCACCTGATCTGGAATTCTAAGTACTATTATAACTTTAATCGTAATAATATTAAAAAGTTGACCTTAGCAAAAAGTTTTACATATATATATAGTTACAGAACTTTGAGGACATAGCTGACAGCATTTCAATTTTTCAAGTATTTCCTCTTTTTGACACAAAGAAATAAACTTTCTACCAAGTACATATGAAAGAGGAAACACTTGGCAGTAGATATCTTCATGATGTGTGGAGCCATGCTGATGTTTGTAAAATACATGTTTGACTGAAAGCATGGAAACTATCAAAAATCACAAACAAAACTATGTACTTAGTTGACAGCCTTTTCATGTCTTTCTGACTCTTAATCTGGAAATATGAAAAAAAAATTTCTCTTGCTCTTTTTTTCAGTGTAACTGTGCAGAAAAATCATGTCTTGCAAAAATTAAAGTGACATACTACGCTTTCAGAAATGAGAAGAGTTTATCCTATCATTTATAATTATGTGGTTTCCAGATTAAATATTTTCATGACAATATTTTTTCTTGAATGCAGTTCTTTTTATAGTAAAGCAGATTCTCAATGTGCTGTTGTAATAAGGTGGATAAGCTGCACTGTCCTGGTGATGAATGCTTTTTATATCTGAATCTGCCTTTCTATATGCAGTCAAAGCTGATCTTGACATTATCTCCTATGAATAATCCACAGCTTCTGGAGCTAACCTCAGCACTGGAAGTAATGCACAGGAGCAACTCTATAGAGGTTTTCATTCTGCACTCATAATAGAATAATTAATTTAATTTTAAAAAAATATATACTTAAGATGGAAAGACACAAAGGAAGATGTTACTGTACTATATCTATTGTACTGTGACATGTCTTACATAATTTTTCAATTATTTTCTGCATTTTATGAAAGTTAGAGTTCCAACTCAGGTTTATTAGAATGAAATATTTCTTTGTCTGACATTAACTCATATATTCAAGATGCAACTTTCTTTTGCTTTTCAGACCTTGTGAAAGGCAAATTTGTCTCCTAGACCTGTGCTTCCTACATCATAATTAAAAATATAACCAGTCTAGGTCTGTGATGGTTTTAAGCCCTGCCGGGACCGGAGACCACATTGCTGTTGTCCCTCCCCCACCCTCAGACACAAGTAGGGCACAAACCCCGGGTTAAAATAAGAAGAAATTTAATACAACAGTGTAATAAGCAATCTGAACAACAACAGTAGCAATGATAACAACAATAAACAGCAATAACAGTAAATAAGACAAAAGATATACAGAGAAATACCAAAATGGTTACAGACAGCTCGCTCGCGATACTCCCCACGACCCAAGCCACCAAGGAAAAAGTTCCCGCGCCCAGACCTGACATCAGCATGGTACGAATAACCCAACTGGAGATCCCTTCCCCCTTCTCTACTGGGGAAGCTTAACCCTATCCTAGCTGAACCAGGACAAGGTCCTAGCTTAGTAATTGTACTAATAAGTTGGTCACAGTATTTACTAAACCATTTTCAAGTACTTTTAAATTAATAGTATTTGACTCTATGACTATTTTTAGGCTGGTCAGTATCAGTAGAGCAAAGAGTGTTTTGCATGTGGCATTCAACCTCTACTGTTTGAGGCAGGAGACCTTGGAAGTGACCTTGTTACAATTCCTAAAATTTCAAGAAACTACAGTTAATAAATAGTCTTGGAAGAGTTTACCCCTTCTCTCTATTTGTGCCAGTTATATAATGCATGAAGAATCAAACCATCTTCTGGTTATCAGTCCTCAGTGAGTCCCCATAAAGGTCTCCAGGAATTTCCATATTTTGTTCCATGTTGACCTTGAAGGGGTATGAATTACATAGCAAAGGGAAAATAAATAAAACACACTGTCATCTACTGGCACATCTTCCTTCTGAGATCATAGATAATGAACATATGGTAGAGCACTTCCAAAGCAGTACTTCTAAATGACAGTGTGACTATGTCAGAGAAGAGATATTATGCAGGGTGTGGCTGTTTCTTAGTATGTCTTTGTCTTTTGGATAGGGGCGATTATATAAAAATAATTTTTAAAAAAACCCTATATTCAGCATCTGACTGCCCCTCTGGACTTACTCGAAGACTAAATCCAAAAGGGAAAAAGGCAAAGAGATCACAAAAATTTCCACCTCCTGCAATGCAACTTGTAGCCATCAGGGGAGCTATTAAATGTGGTAAAGACAGAGCAACCCTTGGAGCAAATGAATAAGGGGGGAAGGGAGAAGGTCACAGGAAAGAGCCAGGAGAATAATCTTGCCTGGGGTGGCAGTAATTTAACAGGGAACATATTTTCTACTTGTAGTCAAATAGCCCCATTATTCATAAAAATTTCCATCAAGAATCATGATTGTCTCCAGGGCATCCTGAATTTAAACTGACCCAAATAACTTAGTGCAATTGAAACTGAGGTTTAAATCAGTTCGAGCTCTCTGAGACTGACAGAGGTAGAACTTACTACTATGTTAGTTTTCATTCCTTTTCCTTTGCATATAATTAGATTTCTCCAATTAGGCAACAATTAGTCAGTCCTTCTTTGCTTTCAGGAGCAGACCTGCCTTGAGCATCTCAGTGTTACTGTAACTAGCTACTGAGAGTGCAGAAGGATAACCCTGAGCGCTCGTTCTTTGTCTCTAGGCTGCACAGAAGTGTACCTGTGACTGCAGGGTTGATAGCAGGCCAGCTTCAGTTCCTTGACAGTGGTCACAGTAAGATGAAGGCAAGTGAACATTCATACCAGCTCAGGCTAGTTTTGTTATCATACTGATATTGCACATAACTTTTTAAACATTTTCAGTCTCCACCATTGAAGGAGAGTGTCCCAAATTATTCTCCATTTCAGTATACATTACCCAGGTAGAAAATATATCAGTTCACTTAGCAAAATGAAGCACCATCGCAAAACCTGAACAAGTCATGAGTAAGAGTTAAACTATATATGACTATGATGACTTCTAAACTAAAAGTTGCCACTGCAGAATATACGTGGTGAATATTCATTGTGATAGTCTCAGCTACATCCTGTTATATTTGTCTATAGAGTAGTAGACAAATACTGAAAAATTCATTTCACAAGTCCAAAACTTGTGCATCTCTGTTCTTGTGTTCCCCATTAGCATGGAGATTTGGAACAGAATGGATATAGGCTCAAAAAGATTGTGAAAATTTTCCTTATTTTATCTCAAGTTTGATTTCACAAGGAAAAAACAAGATACTGTGTAAAGAACTAAGACAAAATGATTATTTTTATACTGACACTTTCTCTGAGGCTATAAACTATTTTAGGCACTAAATCTGCCTGACTTTACAATCACTACGCAAACTCTGGAACATAAATATGTATTCATATATCAAATATTCAACAGCCAGCACTGTGGAGCATGGTGTAGGGGGAAGTCTTTCCATGTAGTTAATATATACACTATTTTTCATGTACCCAGATAAACAAAGCTAATATGTTTGTCCACAGCAAGCTATTAAGAAACCCTAGTTCTGAAGATATTAGCTCCTGTTTTAAATGGTATACAAACTTAATTTATAAAAGCAATACCCTAATGGCTTAGCAAGCCTTACATTCATCTCTTGGCCATCTTTTTAATGCAGCTCTAAACATCATCTCCAGGCATGTCTCTTGGTTCTTCTCCTTGGCATGTGACAGTAACTGCTACAACACATTGTGAGCTCAGGAGTTGTCCATCATTTAAATACCATGTGACCTCAATTTTGAAGGCTTTCCCATCTAGAGAAAACCCAAAAGATCTAGAAGCTGATTTTCAAATGAAAAGCTAGAAAATACAAAAATGTTTTCTATACTGACATACACTGTTTCTTCTAAAGATTATTTTACTTCATTTTTCATGTGATGCAGATAGATGATTTCAGATTAAATCCATATGAATCTAAAATGTAAATCTGTACAAGAATATTACTATTACAGACCTATTATCAACAAGTCAGCACCTCAAAGTCAAGCTTAGAATTCATCAGAAAATATTATATACACTCTACCCAATAACTTGTGTCCCATGTATGCAGAATTTGAATTTCATTATTCTGTTCATTTGTACCATTGACTCATCAAAACAACGCTGCTAAACCCAACTGGTTGAAATGCTGCAAACTTTAGAGTAAGATTCTTACTCAACATACAGAAATAAGAAAAAAAAAAAAACAAAGAAAAAAAGTAAAAAAGTAAAAAAAGTTTTATATCTTTGTTATTATTCTTTCCAGACAGGACAGAATTTTGAATGTGCTATTTCAACAGGCAGTGATAAAAGATTCTTCCTCTCTCTGACCTTACTGCAATACAGCGGAATTGAGCATATACATTATGTATGCACTTACATAAGCACCATATATGCATATATATGCTATAAGGAGAGTATACATGGACCTAAATATAAATCATAGGCACACTCTTACCCAAATAAAGGTGCCACATTTTCCAGTCTAAGAAATCAGATACTGCTGCTTGACATTATCTCAAACTTCTGCCATTGACACTGAAATGTGGTAGTTCGCTGGTTATTTTGGAAAGAAAGTTTTGCTAAAAGATAGAGCTGAGACGGTGCAGTAGCTTTGAAAAATTAAGAACAAAACTAGATTTTTGTGGTTTTAAATTAAAATGTATCATATACAGCATACTAATTTTCTGTATAATGTTCATGTATGTATTTTGTACACACTGTATTTTAATCGTTTTTCAATAACATATACATTTAGCCTTTTTTCCATTACGATGAAGAGAATGACATAAATGTATGTTTCTTTCACTTGATTATTACATATGCTAACACATACAGTAAAATTTTTGCAAGTTAGTTTACTGATATAAATATTTTTTTCAGACGGAAGGGGTGGTACAGGTAGTTTGTTATATACAAAGTATGGACTAATATACCCTTATGTATAATTTAGTATACCTACACTATATTTTCGAAAAAACTATTCTATTTAAAAAAAGATCAACAGATTAGTGTGAAATTTAAACTTGTTTGCTTAAAATTTGACAAGGGGATATTCCTAAAGGGCAAAACCATCTTCAGGTCACTCAGTGATTGTTGATGAGGTATGATAAAGACGGGTGAACTTAGAGATGTGTGTGTCCTTTCTGGCAGCATTCTACTGCTTTTTGCATATTGTAACCATCATTTAGAAGAAGACAGGAACCTGATAAATAACATATTTGAAAGAAGCCCACATTCTTTTATAATACAGATCAGCCTGTACTTTAGAAGGCAAGGACATTCAAAAGGTAAGAATTTCTGCCTTACTACTTATTACCAAGTACATTCTACAACTTTCTAGTAAATTGCTTGAAATGAGTGGAATTATTTACTATTCTTAATTTTCTTTCTAGAAAAGCAGGCATGTATGGATATTTCCACTTTGTTTCACACAGTTTCAATGACTAGTACTGAAAAATTCTGCAAACTGTTCTGACTAGTGAATCAATACCAACCTCTCCAAAGTGAGAAGTGAAGCAGCTGGAGATGATTCTAGTGGAGGTAAAGATGACATAAGAGCTTGCTGCTTCCCAAAAAGGTGTATGTGTTCATCCTGCAAATACAGTGCTTATGGCTTTATTTCATGCTTTGAGGAAACTCTGATGTGACAGTGAGCCTAACAGACTAAGAAAAACTACATTTATGCTCAGTCTCTAGCTCCTGGGATTAAATTCTTCAGGGCCACTACTGAATTTGTATACTATTCTCAAATGGCATTTTCATTCTATTAGTAATAAAGTCCTATCAACTAACAGACTCAAAAAATTTTGGGTGTTTTCATGGTCATCTTTAGATAATAGCTGTTTTATGTAAATAAAATTATAACGTAATTTTACACTTTGTAGAAAACATGTTCATAAATTAATTTATTTCAGCAAGCTCACAACAGTAAAAATTTTTGAAAATACAATGGTCATTCTCCTAACATTACAAATGACCAGGTCGTTAAATAACATTTACACTATTTTTCTAGTAGTCTCAATGTGATTACAAATGCTGCAAATACTGTATAGCCTTATCTATTTATACTCTTTCCTATCT
The DNA here is from genome assembly GCF_965140245.1 of Athene noctua. Taxonomy (NCBI): domain Eukaryota; kingdom Metazoa; phylum Chordata; class Aves; order Strigiformes; family Strigidae; genus Athene; species Athene noctua. Next base: position 29,340,442 of record NC_134038.1, on the reverse strand, counting down.
TCTCTTTGTTTCTGTTTTTAATTGTTGCTGTGGTAACAATAAGCTGGAGAAGTATTTCAAACTCCTTTCTGAAGGCTGTGAGAATGAACACATACTGGGATTGAAGATCTGGATACGGGCATGAAAAGAACATATATCACACCATTCTCAGCTATCCCCCATGGCCCCTGAGAATCATGCATGTGAAGGGAATGGACACCTTTCTACCACTCCTGAGTAGGTTCCAGTCTAGGTGAGAATAAATGTAAAGGACCTTAACTGTGCATGAGTCCATACTAAAATTAAATCCTTGCCTTTGATAAAACTAAATGTAAGTTTTGTCTCTAAGCCACTCAGCTAAAATGCTGTCATGTTAACACTGTGGCTTCTTTTGTTTTGAAGGGATGATTTTTTTTTTCTTTCTTCATTTCCCCTTATGTCCTCTGTGCCCTACTATAAAGAAATATGTGTAATTACTAGGAGGAAGGTCTAAGTCAAACTACCAATATTCACAATAGCTGTAACTTGCCATGGAGCAGAAATTTGAAAGGGTCCTACAGATCACTGAAATCCCCACAGTAGAAGGTACATAGAATTTATCTGTAAATCTTGTGTTGGCTCTCTGCTGAGATAATTTTTTACCATGTGTCAGTTAACCTACTGCGAGTAATTATGTTATCCTCTAACTTAACTCACATTAAAGCCATCAAAACCAGGTTATTATTCTTACCCTATCATTGTATCTACTTAACACATACATATGACTACAAGATTTTTTAAAGAGAATGTGACAAAATGCTGTATATATATTTGGGAATTTTATATAGAGTTCTTCCTTCACTGTTATTTTGCTTGTTTAATTCCTATTAATAAAAAAATGACAAGAGAGAATTGTCTTTTTTTTTTTTTTTTTTTTTTCTCCTTTGACTGGTGATAAAAGAAGTGGGAATTTTGAATCCTAATTGGCAAAGTGATTAGGAGAAGAAAAAAAAAAACAAAAAAACCCACATTAAAAGTTCTCTGATCTGAAAAGCAGATATGTTTTCTAAAAAGTCTGCAGACTTCAAAGGGAGATCTGATCCATATTCTAAATTGAGTCAACTTTAAACTGGGGATCATATATACAGAGAAAGTGACAGAAAGACAAATCTGCTACTTTGGTTTTACTGTGTTAAAATTTACTCGTATGAAATGCTCTGATCTACTGCATAATCTGCTGCTACTAGTGGGTATATCCATATAGCTGTTTGTTTCACTCTAGCTAGAGGAACTCCTGTAAGTCTCTCTAGAACTCAGAGAATACTGTCAGTTTGGCACTAGCAACTCTTAGCACTTGTCGGCATGGAGATGCCTCAGCAGCTGCCATGGAGGGGCAGCCTCCAGGATGAAAGATTGCAGAGGGCAGGGCAAAGGATGCTGGAGACACTAAGATGGTTAAGCAGTCAAACCGTTCTCCTGGGCCTCCTGGCAGATGAAAGCCTACAAAGAGGATGCTTAGACAGAAAGATGAAGGCAGGAGTTAGCTTCCCCTGCCAAAGTGCAGGAGACCTTGGACACTGGGAATGTTAAACAGGGCAGAGGTCAGTCCCAGCACACTTTCTCTTCTGTGAGTTAGGAGCTCAGCAGGACCCCAGCCTGGGGAGACAGAGGCTGGCAAAGGCAGGGAGAAGGGACAATGCCAGAGGTGCCATATCTCACGGCTCTCAGACCAGAGCTTCCCACTGGAAAGCAGGGAGCTTGAGTGTGGTGTCTCTGGGGGGAACACTGCTCACACAGCTGCTTTGCCACATCCCACACTTGGGCAGGTCAGGGACCATTATCTCTCCACCTCTGCCAGCCACCATGGCCAGCCCTGCCAGTAACACAAGTGATCATTAAAAACACAAACTAGCTAAGGACTGACTGTTGGTATATACTGTATTTGCTAATTCTTCCTGAAGCTTAGGCCCTATTATTTTTACTGCTTCTGCTATCACTTCTACCTGGAGTACATCTAGCAACGCTAATCCCATGTCACAACCATGTCTTCAGTTTTCTGAATACTCAGTGATAATCACATTTCCTCATATTTACATTGTATCAGTTCCTAAACTGCATCATAAGAAAGGAGACATGTATGATTCTTAGAAAAGGGAAACTAAAAGTATGTTTACACATTGCCATATTACCAACTATGCATTCAACATTTGAGTGGTGCAATCCATTTGTGAATTACCATATTTAGACCAATAGGAGAGCATTTCTTCTGTCATGCCAAGAGGGACAGGGGGTAGCCTACACCAGTAATTACCTTTTCTGAATGTAATACTGAACTGTTTTTAAAACAGGCATCTATCTCTGCTCCTGAGGCAGATTTCTTTGGACTCCAGTTGGGTGCTGTTATTTGGAAGTACTTATCACTGCAGTTCTCTAATCTGAAATTGCATGTGATTTAACATCACTGGTGGAAGTCATCTAGCTACTGAAAACTGTAACACTAATGTCTATACCTGCACCCTTCACAACCAGTTATTAGAAACAGGTATTTCAAGACATGATTCATCTAGTTTATTTTAGACACCTACTTCTGGATGAGAGAAGTCTTACCCAGGAAGGCAATATATCTCTCCTCTAACTCTAAAGGGACTCTGTGAGATTAACTCAGATATAAACATCAACATATGGTCAGATTAATTCCACCCTCACAAGTCTTCTGGCTTCTGACTTAGGTCTTTTCATTTAAGTCAGTGGCAAAACATTAATTATAAAAGTACAGGATATGGACTTAAGTGATATATGTACAAAATCAGTAAGCATTCGTCATTGACTTGAACTAGAGACTTAAACCTGTCCACTGCAACAAAATATTTTGCACAAAACAATATTGTTCTTTTAATTTAGCTGGCTCTTTTTGATTTTTCTGTTTTCATCTTTTTTTCCAAACCTGATATATTTTAGCTGTAGATGTTTCCAGATATTGGGTGCTCAGCACTTTTTGAAACCCAAGCCACTTAGGAAGGAGTCTAAATATAGATTAAAAACATTTTGGCCTCAAGAACATATGGTTTGAGCATTCTGAAGTGAAGAATTGTCAGGATACAGCACAAATTATTCTCTAGACTTGAGAACACAGATATTGTAGAAAATCTTTCATTAGTTAGTCATATACTGTTCTTAAAAAAAAAAAAAAAGTCATATGTAGTATTACCTTATATTTTAGGGTTATTTTACGTTATTCTACTTTTGCAACAACAATCCCTTAAATGTCTGCCTAATAGATAAACAAATACGTAATTACTGTAAAATTCTTGCCTCATTCTCTCAGGAAACCATGACAACACCCATAGTAACTGTCAACATGATTTTTCAGATTCTGTTTGACCCTGAAAAGGCAGGCGGAAAGAGAGGACAGGGCAGTAATAATATTCTATAGAACATTTTTGGGAAAAGTCAGATTTCCTAAAGCATCTGTCTTGGTGAAAAAGTCTCCATGAAGTGGTCCTAGCAGCAAACAGAGACTTGAAGATCTCTGGATCACGTGAGAGTTGGAATGCTAAGCCTGGTGCCTGTTTTAAATGACAGAAATTCCACTTTTTGTTTAAAGGGACAATTTGAGGATCATAAATAGTTCCCTTTCCTAAATTATTTCTACTAGCAGATTAGACTGAAAAGAAAAAAAAAATATTCACAAGCCATTAATTCATTAGGTGATTTTTCAGTTGTGAAAGGATTTCAACTTATTTGCAATAATGAAGGTGATTTTATCTTTTTTTAACCCAACATGTTTGAGAGTATGGCTTTTCACCAGCTCTCCATAGCAAATAATCTTCTAAGAACCTGAAATTCAGCCTCTGGTGTGAAATCTCATAGGTCATAAGGTAGTTTATTATTAGCATTAGCTTTATTTGTATTATTTTTATATCATGCATTTTAAAGAAACATTGCCTGATGGAGAACACTTATAAAAAGATGCATAGGGAATTACAAAAACCCACTGTAATATGTTAAATTATTTCCTTTTTTTTCTCCCTTGTCTATAACCTTCTGTCATGTACAAGATTTATATGAAGCGCTCTCAGATTCAGGACTCAAAATCTGCTAAGCTTCTTTCTAAGAGGAGGAAAGGTTAAGATAGGAGCTAAATTTATTTTTTTGTTGTGTGTGAGGTGTTGGTGTTTTTTTTCCCTTGTCATTCCCACACAGTAACCATGTGTGAGGGGTTGTAGGGTCATAAAAATAATCTTGAAGGGGCTGGCCCACATTTTATGTATGCACTCATACAAAATACATCTGTTTGCCTGAATAAAAAGGCCTTTCTAATGCTCTTTTCTAGCATATTGCAGGGAAAAAAAAAAAAAAAAAAGAGAAAAAAAAATAAAAGAACCCCCCAACATTATTAGTTTCAACATAATAATTTTAACAAACATTTTTCAACGGAATTTCCCCATATTAACTCAGTACCCTTAATATACTAATACAAGTGTCCGATCAAATGAATCCAGTTTGGGAAGATAAACTTGTCTTCATTGTATAAACAGTTGTTTGAGACAAAGACATCTTTGAAAAAAAAAAAAAAAAAAAAAAAGCAGTTCTTTTCCTGTGAATGTAGGTTCAGTGGTTGCCAAAATTGTCTGCAAGGATCCATTCTGCCTTTCAGCTAGATGTTTCCTTGGCAGTAAAGTTGATGTAACAGACAATGTGAACTTTCCTCATTTATGTCCATGCAAAGTCAGCCAGATTCATTTTTTAACACTTTTCATTAGGAGTTTAAGATAGGCTGGCTGATTGCAAACTGAAGCAGATGGCAAATGCAAGCAGTTTGTTCTACTGGCCCCGGTATGTGGGAAATAACCTTCAGTTGCAGTTTGAATGGATAACTGTTTGCAACTTCCCTAATTACTCCAACATGCTCGCAATGATCTGTGTTTACCTACACCATGATGGAAGCAGTATGCAATTTAGCAGTTCACGTTGCCTTTTTTGGTTTACAACCTGCATCACGACCATCTCTGTTTGGCAATTAAGCCACAATGTAAATATCATCTTACTTCTATAGACAACAAAAGCATAATGTAAGATGTGCATAACAGTCTACATTTCCATTGTTTCAATTAAGAATATCACAAAGTCCATTTTCTTGACATATTGCTCATCCTCTCTCTCAGTTTTTATAATAGTGCACTTGGCAATTTTGGGCCAAGAAGGAAGCTGAGAGCATGACATTGCACACTGATAGCCTCTGGGATGTAATTAGAAGCAGCCAGCTACACATACATCTACAACATGGGGCTGGATTCATCCACAAGACTACTTTCACTGACTGCCAGTGTTTAACAGATTTCCTTTTTAGTGACATGCAAATGAAGTGCTTTTCTCAAAGCAGAAAGGGCACTCCATGAAAGAAAAGAAACCTCCCCAAAAACAATAAAAAGAGGTCATTACCTTGCCAGCAGTTAATATTTTCCAACATCTGACTTCCAGTCAGCAAATGGGGTCTAGCAAAAAGATCCTCTTCGCCTATCTGTATAGCCCTGTGTGATGACTGAGTCCTGACAAGCCAGCAAGGGCCATTAATGGTTTATTTTTCAATCATTTTCCATCTCTTCAATAACTGAAAGGGATCTTTCTATTCTCAAGTGCAGCTTTGAATCCTATTCTATACTTTCAAGGACACATTTCATGCAGCAGACAATGAATGTTTCAGAGTTACCATTTTATGTTAAGATCTTGGGGTGACTGGATATGGAACAGGTGGGCATATGCACACTAAACAAATATAATCCATAGAAGGTTTGGGAAGTTTAAGGACAGATTACCCTAATAAATTCTATCAGCACAACATGCACTTACTGATGGGGAAAGACAGGTTTGGTTTTTTAAATACCTGAAACCTTGAGGTTTAGCAATAGAAAGTATTATCTGTGTTAGCTGAATCCTGAATTAAACTGGATTTCAGGGAGAATAGTGAAATAAAAGAATCAATCATTACTCCATTTGTCTGCAATTTGCAAAGTCTTTTTAAATATTATCTTGGCATCTTCATCATTGTGCAATGTTATAAATGTAATAGTTGGGTTTTGCCATCTTTTATAATATTGCTAATTTGAGTGCATTTTGCACTCAAATAGATTCAGTTTAAAATAGAAGTTATGCTTCCTTAGCCTTACAACTACATATAAACAAAGCTGTAACTCAACAGGCTGGGTGTCTTTATCCTGGAAATAAGATGTGACAGAAGTCTATGAAATTATGAATGGCATAGATAAAATTATTAGGAAATTACTTCCTCATAATATATCAGTCTACCTAAACTGAATTTATCATTGGCAGGTTCAAAATTCAGACATATGTATTTTTTCACATCTGTTTAAACTATAGAACACATTGCCTGCCACAGGATATTGTGGACACCAAATGCTTACATGAGTTCAAAAAGAGATTACACCAATTCATGAAAGGAAATCCCTCAAAGGCTATTAAACACAAAAATATGGCCTATGGCTCAGAAATTCAATGAGCCACAGATTGCTGGAAGCTAAGAGGGAATATGCTGGGGTTTTGTTGCCATATGTTTGCCCTGCTCTTATTCTCTTCCCTAGGTATCTGTTAATAGCCATAACTGGAGATAGGATATTTTGTAGGATAACCTTTGATCTGAACCCATGTTGGCAATTCTGTCTTTAAAAGTATATACGCAAGTATAATACAATACAAATTCAAAGAAGATATTAATCTTTTACATATTTATCCTAGTATAGAACTGGAAAACAAACATGTGACAAGTGCAATGTCACACTGCTTGGTTGTAGATCAAATTTGATATTGGTAAGAGCTTATTAAAAATATATATAATCAATTAAGAACACTATGCTTTATGAAATTAGTATTGGTAATATCGTAATACAGACCTTCCTTTAATCTGAAATGTTTGGCTTTCTTTATATCTAACCATAGCGTATGACATGAGCATGGTTTGAGACACAGCTCCCTTAGGAGACTTAGTTTTCACAACTCCACCGGTTCATATTTCCAGCAGCATATATCTCCCGCGCTGTGTCAACCACACTGGCAGCCAAAAGAAATTTACTACAAGTTGATATATGCAGTTCAGAGATCAGGATTTTCATAAATTTATCTTGGCTGACAACACAGTGCCCAGAGCAGAATCTATGTACTAACTAGAGCCCAAGTACATTACACTAGATATTGTATTTGCATCAGGTCCAAGAAGCGTTTACTTGACAATCTACAAACAGCATGGTACAAAGTCGAAGGTTTGGTTTTTTTTCTTTTTATTGACTGCAAAACTTGACTAATTTTTTTGAATGCTGGAAAGTTAACAAAAATTTACTGATTTCTTGGCTTTGTTTTCCTGAAAACACAGCTTCATATATATACAAGTTACAAATATTCCACATTAATGTAAGTGGTAATATGCTCCTTACATTTAAATGTAACTGTACACCAAAAATATCTCGTAATTTTGTAATGGGCTTTCCCTTGTTATTATTTGTTGTATATTCTTTGATGGAAGAACTGTTCTCTGCAGAATTTCAGTATGGTACAGCAGCTGCCTTGGTAAATTTGCTACAGAGGTAAGAAAAATCATGCATTTTACTTTGATTTCTATTTCTCTTGCAGACATGAATATGAAGATAAGAGTATCAAACTACCATTACCGATCTACTATGTTTATCTAAGGAGAACTTAAATGTAGTTTTTGCCAAGTATTTTCTGCCACTGGAAGACAAAGTTTTATGGTCAGATTTTAGGCAGTAATTGCTACATTAAGCATCATGTCTAATGTGCTTGAAATCTAACATCTCAAGAAATCCTTGTTATCCCCAAGAGCTACTTCTAAATCTTGCTATATTTTAAAAAGCTACACTTGTGTAAGTAGGTCAGTCTTAAATTAATCTAGTTAAAAGTAGTGCACTCTCCATTCAAACTGGTTTAAAACTCTCTTAAAGAGGCTTAGATGCATTTAGTAATTTCCCAGAAAAAATAACTGCTTTAAACAAGGTTTAAACTAATTTAAGTGCATGTAGCTAGACAAATGTGAAATCAATTGTGATAAATCAGTGCAATTTTTGAAATAGAGGCAAGAGTTTATGCCTTAAGTTAGAGATGTTTATCTTCTGAGGAATAGCAAAAATGTTTTCATACACTCTCAGGTGAAGAAAGGAAATATATAAATTAAGAATCCATAAAGTATATGGTGATATGTTTTAGTAATGGATTTTGCTCTCTATTAGAACATAGTGTATATATCTTCATCCATGATGGACCCTTCTCTGAATGCCTTTCTTTCTGCTCTCTCTGCCATAATTTTTTAGGATTCCATCTGAGAGCTTTCTTATATTTCATAGGAATTATGTTTATAATAAATCATGCGATAATTCCAGGGAAAAGAGATTGGTGGAAAATATGTAAGGCAAAAGTGAAGAACAGACACATCTCAGTCATTATTCCCAAGTGATGGGAAGTCTGTGTTTCATTCAACACACAGGTAGCAGTGAGTACTAACTGCAAAATTCATCACAGCCTTTTCTTTCCCTGCCACCATCATCCAAAAACCTGGCTTTGATGGCTTGGGGTTGCCAGGGAGTATCAGAATGTTATGCAGGCTTGATCCATAAAATGGCCCTTGGGGTTTGCCAACAGAACTAGTCAAGATACAAGTCAACGTTTCTAAAGATGAGGCAGCCTTCTCTGAAGTCACTGTTCAGAAAACTGATTTCAGACTCTTCATCTGTCCCTCTCTTGGGTGTTACTTCAAAAATGGTGAAGGATCTGAGATTCATTTAGCTTTTGAAACCATCTGCTTTTAAATTATTGAGAAAACTACAAACTATAGTGAGAATAGTTCTTGTCTTCTCCAAGGCTTTATAAGGGATTCCTCAAAAAAACCCAAGCCAAACAAACAAAAAATAAAACAAGAAGATAACACTTCCCCTCCAAAATACAGCAGCTAATGATCCTATAATAACGGACATATATCTACTTCATCACTTTAGAAGCAGCCCCCACTGTGCAGACTGCATTTAGCAGCTCTTAGATCAAATATTGCCTCCTCTCCTTCTCAAAGTTCGGTTATGGGATCATAGGCAACCTTCAGTCACAGGAATGAGGCAATGAAATAAAATCTAGTAACTACTGTATATAATATATATTTTTACTTCTTTCTAATTTTCATTTTCTGAAGTACACATAGGAAAACTGACCTACTGAATTTTTTTATGTTTTTATTACTATATGCTATTAACAAGGCAGACTTGCAAGGTAAGTGCTTTTCTTGATTGTGTCATTGTAGAAATACACTTTCCATTTTCTCAGTAGTAAACATCTGTGTTCAGCAGACATTATTAACAGCTTTCAAAAGACTGTTCCTCAAAGTTAGAACAAAATATGGATAATATAAGTAGAATTTTGACAACACTATCTCTCAAAAAAATATGCACTCTTAACAAGAAGCCATTGTCTTTTCTGGATTTAGATACATTATTCATTGTCCATAATTTTTTCATTCAAAAAATGAGGTGATATATATCACCCAAATGGATTGGAGTAATGGGAACAATAAAATCTCTGCCTAGCCTCAAGACTGATATATTAATATTTCTTCCTTTCCCTTTTTGTTTTCTCCACTTTTTTCTCTTTCCAGTACTTGTTTAAAAGAAAATAAGGATTTAAAGTTCTTAAGTGCTGATTCTTCAAATAGATACTTATGTAACTTGATTTTCATCTCCTGTTTATATTTTGTCTCTTTTTACATCTTTCAGCGTACACTCTGTGAAATATTTTCATGTAATATCCCTATACTTTCTCATTTGTTATACCTGAGCAGTGTTTCACCTTTAATGTTTGTTTTCTCCATCCTCTTCTTGTACCATAGCTGCCAAGTGTTACCCGAATGATCCAAGTTATAACTGAGGCTACCTAGGAGCACAAGGTACTTCATAAAATGCATAAAGAAACCATCCTGTCCCAAATAATCTACAAACATAAGGCTGTCATCTCACACTGAAACTTGGATAGGCAGACCATAAAGGAAATGGGGTCTACTCTAGGTGAAAAGGTCTATACTCACAGTACAGCTTGAAAAGTAGATGCCCTAAAAGAACAAGTGGAACATGAAAGCTGACTGGAGGAAGGCTCCAGTCCAATGCATACAAACACTTTGTCCAAAGTACTGGAAGACTACCATTTCCATACCTTGCAAAAAACCCTCAAACACCTTTTATCCTGCAGTATACCCCTCCTTCCCTAGTAAATGAAATTCTGTCCTTGTTTCCATTGCTCCCCTGTGATGGCAAGATTCTTGTCCTTCTATCTGGCCAATACTTCTGTCATCACCTGCACCACTACAGAAGGAAATTTTGAGAAAAGACCTCTACAGCTTAGCTGGAGCTAAGGTACCAGCTGTACTTGGCTTACAGAGTATTAAGAAAGCAAAGAAATACATCATTTTAGAGAGCCTGTAAGTGTTAAATTTAATGACAGGAGGTTTCTTCCTGAGCAATGGACCCATTAGTCTTTACTCCTACAAGAGCCTTCTTCATTCTTCAGAATGAGGGAGGACTCAAAGCACAGATGTCTTCCCCAGAACGGGATTGATAAGATAGGTCTGCGATCCACAAAAACATACCACTGGAGTGAGAACAAAGGAAAGCAGCACTGCACTGTGCAGATGATGTATTTCTATTGGAATTGTCCTCTCAGACCACAACATTATTAAAACCAAGCAAAACACAAGAAAATCAAGCAAACATGATAAGAAACCCAAACCTAAAATATGAAGACACTGCAATTAACTAGTCGAGATAAATTACGTGAGGAATTACCTATACTCAGAATACTGAATATGATTCCTTATTTGGAATGAAAATTATTTTTAAAAGGACAACAGTTTATGAAAGCATTTCAAGAAGTTGCTTGCCTTTTCTGAGGTAGACAGTATGCAAATTATTTTCATTAGAACAGTAAAAGGGGGAGAATGAGGCTAGTACTTTTCAAGAGGTTCTTATTTTGCATTTTTGCTGCTAAATAACCAAGTTGGTCCATGTTTTGAAGTCACTCTGGGATAAAAGAATAGGAATCAGAGAAAATCAGCCCTTTAAGGTGAGAGTTAATTTAAAAATAAAAATAAATCACCAAATCTTCTTCCTCTTCTATTGGATTTCACATAACACTACATGAAGATGACTATTGGACTACTGGAGCAATGAACCTTAAAAAAAATGACACTCACCTGGGAAAAATGACTCATAGCTAAGATCATAAATATATTTTTCAACCTTCTGCTTTTCAGTGCTCTGAGACTGAGCTCAAGATGATAGAGAGCCTAAGAGAGCTGTAAGTCTTTTCTTGCTGTCAATCCCAAATGGCATGCTTGTCTTCTTTTTCCACCCAGAAATGTATTCCAGTCACAAAAAAAAAAAAAATCTGGGTGCTCCTTCAGGATTCCTAGACATAAGCTACTCATCAGCAGAACTTGCTCCCTGATGACTGGAAGTCACCAGTCAGACAAATAAGCACTCTGCATATACAGAGCAACTGCACATACATTGCTATTTCTACAGTTACAGTGACATAAGGCTTTTATTTGGACAATAGCTATGACCTAAGATCCATGGTTCATACCATCTCAAAAATGAAACTAAGACTTGCCAAAATTCTAAAAAAACTTGGATTCGTAAAATATTTATTCTAATTGTCATGTATTTTGCACAAATCTTCCAGTCATAAAATATCCTGGGTTTTCTACCTTGACTATTCCATTCTAAGAATATGTCTCCCTCAAAAAGGTGTATATGAGCACACCAAAGTACATAATTTATTAAATTTGCAGACTAAAGTTCCAGTGATACCTATTAAACCTTCATTAAACTGGGACAATAGCAAAACTTTTTTATTATAAAAGTTCAATGTTCTAAGAAACATAAAAGCATATTTTTAGTGATAGTATCATTTTACTTTCACTTGCTTTTTTTTCTTCAAAATATCTTAAAATTCATTAATACAAGAAATAGCTTTTGAAAAATGCCTTACAAAACTCAACCACAAAAAGGCATATAAAGGTGAGTGCCCTTTTCACTCTGAAAATTATTTATGTTAAAGGAGAAGGACATAGTCAGAAGTTTGCACGCTTTCATACAGACTAAAAGTATCCCTGTGTGGAACTGCTCCAAAAGAGTTATTGCATTTTAAATTGACACCTTGACTTCAACATACACATGCCCGTAGATTTTCCTGAGTGCCTGAAGTAATAGCTCTAAAACCACAGAACATTAAGTTCAGTGTTGGCATCCAACTGAGGCCTATAAAAACACCTTAATTTAGCCTCACAGTGCTGTGACTGGCTATATACCTGAACTGCACAAACAGAAGATTCCCACTGTTGTTTCTTTGAGCTAAACTTGTGAAGAGGGCAAATATGAGCAGTGCAATACAGAGATATTGCTCCAGTCAGAACCTAGAGATTGGTCCACAAGAAATAAGCTACTTGAACTCATTCTACTAGTATGGGCTTTCACAGTGCAGCACACCTCTCTTCCTTCACTGACCCTGGCACAACAGAAGTATTGCACCATTAGAACAGTCACAATACTGTATTTATACTCCTGAAATATGAATTCAAAGCTTTGTTGCAAACTCCAGGATACATAAAAAGTTCTGAATTTTACTTGGAAGATCTCAGGTGAGAAAGGGAAGGAAAGGAATAAGATAAAGCTTCTCATTGTTCGAAGTTCAGCATAACATTGAAATACAACAGTTCTGCACTTTTTGTCATCTTTTATATGCTAGAAACATCCTCTTTGTGCATCAGTGTGTCCTCCTTTGTACATCACTGTTTCCTGAAGAGACTCTCTCAAACTCTATGTAACTGGTTTAGAGAGATCTACTAGGACAACAGAGGCTGCTTGGAACCAAACCTGTGAAAGCGTCAAAGCATCAGACACAGAATATATCTACACAAAACTCTTCTTTGATATGTTTTGAGGAGATGCAAAGGCTAGCTTAAATTAGGTTCCCTACATAATGACAGTAATTTAGTCACATTAATTTAGAGCTCGGCAGGGGTCAGATTAGAGTTCTGTGAAGAGTAGCTTTAAAGAGTACTTTTAATCTTGATTTGGTAAATTTTAGGTATGTCAACTGCACTATGCAGTCACTTATTTGACTATGGGGAACATACAACTTAAGAAAATTATTGTTGGAATTAACAATTGCAGAAAGAGTTCAAAAGTTATTGTGAAACACTCTGTTCTTGGAATGGCATCTTTCTGTAAGAGATTACTTTAACTGCTGCCACTGTATTACCATAAAGAAAAACTGGAGAACACAAGGTTTCATGTACACTGGTATTCACTGTATTGGTAGGTAGTCTCAATCGTTCTTAACCTCTCTTACATCACTACTAAAAAACATTCCACATTTTCCCTAAACCTAAGTAAGATCTATACATTGCAAACAATTTCAAAATGAAAGTAGCTTATGTAAACATTCAACAGTACAATGTTTGAATGAAAACAAAGGTTCCTAGCAAAAATTGAATGTTTTTCAAGAGAAACAGGTTTTCATATTGCAACTTACATTTAGACAGAAAGTTTTCTGCCTCAGATTCTAATAGACCAATCAACTGAACATATTTCTAAACTAATGTGAACTTAGGAAACAAAGCTATATGACTTTAGGGACAGAGAAGCATGGAAATAGTTTTGTTAGCTGAAAATTCATACCATTTGTTTATTTTGTTTAAACTGAAATCTTCTCTTACCATCATGATTGGGATTTCCCAAAGTCCATGGCTCATCTGAGTCAAAATGAGTGTCTCCCCCAATTCCTGGCCCAGGGAAATATGCATGAGCCAAAAATCCTCCCTCCCCATCAAAGGGAGAACTGTCTCCATGAAAACCTGATGCAAAAATGATTGTAATATCCACGTCCCTCTTGCCATTTTCTAATTCAATATAAGGAACTTCTTCAAATGTTAGAGGAGTTACATTCTGCCACACATCGAAGGCACGGCGAATGGCTTTACGAGTTTCAGCATCACCTACTTTTGGAGTGACGTTCTTTATGCTGAAAGAAACAGAGAAATGTTAGATTAAATTTGAGAGTGATAAGTGACACTTTTTACCTCAATTTTCCCCTAATTATTAAAAGCACTGTGCTTTTAATAAAACACGCTAGTCTGGCATTATATCCTTTAAGAAGAGTATTTTTAAACAAGCTGGTGTCAACCTGTGTAGCCCTTTATGCTAGAGCTTATTATATGTCAGCTAGGTTACTCTCAGCAGTCCAAAAAACCTCATTTTTAGAAGATTAAAAACGTTTTAAAATGAAAAAATCTTAACAGTAGGATAACCAGATTAATCAACCTCTGACTGTTTACTTCCTGGACCACAATTAGAATCCATCACAGCTAAGGAACGGGATGTAATTTCTGATCAAAAGAAAAATGTTTCCAGTTAAATGAAATTTTAACTTCTTAGTGAGCCCATTAACAATAGCAGAGCTCCATACTGTGACAACCAACGAGTATCACAAAGCCTTAAAAACAGTTCTTGTTGCATTTGTAACTGGACAGATAATTCCTTATCACAAACAAAGCCTTTTTATTTCAATACAGGCTAAGATGTCCTTTTATGATCTGATTACTTCTATAAATCTTGCATAAAACTGTAGAATTCGTCAGAGAAATAATTTTATAGAAGACAATTATGTGCTAATTCAGAAATATATATTTAAACAGAAATTTCAATCTTCACTACTTCAAATGACACAAGTAAGAGAAAGGCAAAAAAAGCCATCAGAATTACAGTTGAGCTCAGTCACAGTTACTAGCAAATTATAGTGGAATAATCTTTAAAAAGATTTAAAAATCTTTAAATAAATATTATTTTTTTTTATCAGTGATTTCAAGAAAATAATGGCACTACTTAATTTCAGAGCGATTCAATTTCCTCCATCATTTTTACCCAATTCTTATGGCCATCAAAAACTGTTAAGTTTGTGTCTGTTCGAAACTGCTTCAATAAAATGTTCTTTGTTAATTTGACACGTGCTTGACTGAATGTCCAGCATAAATTCTGGAAATTACACAGTTCTAGAGTATATATAAGATTTATGTAAGTTTACACAGCCTGGCGTGTTAATGGATAACAAATTTTTTTTCATGAATAAACCTGGAGTGGTTGATTTGATTGGTGCATTAAATGTGTTTGATTATATTGTAAGCTTATATAAATGGAAAGAAATCCTTCAAGTCTAATTTTATAGATTTGATGTCTACATATATACTGTTTTGTTCATAGGTTCATGTAGAAAATATAGTTACCTATTTTGACTTCCACTCAAAATATTCTTGTATTGAGTCCAATAATGCTAGTCTAACCAAAACATTATTTCTTTTTAGCTAGCATGTATGTTCCAAAGAGGTATCAAGACAGATTAGAAGATAGCATGCTGTAAAGAATCCACTGATCCCCTTGATCTTTTGTTCCAAAGATGATTTAACCAGTTATTGCATACTTGTGACTATTCTCTTGTCTGGCTTCTAACATTGGTTCTTGTTCTGCCTTTCTTTTTCACATACATGAGCTTTAAGAACATTTTTTCCTCCTAAAAAAAAGATATTTAAAAGACATATTTGCACTGCAAAATCATTACCTTTTTGTTGTCTCTTTGAAATTAAAAGTTTGAACTCTTTACATCTCTTATTATAAGACATGTTCTCCAGTTTATTAAATATTTTCTGTGATTTTTATTGAACTCCAATTTTACAATGTTCAGTTAACACTGACTCTGTCAGAACTACAAAGTACTACTGTACTGATCATCTTGTCAGAGAGAAACAGTCCTCTGATGTGTAGTCATATTCTTACTCTATATGTTGCAAATATGTGATTCAAATTGCTTTGCATGATGCCCTTATTTTATGATCAGTTGTATGTTGATTTTCAGGTGATTAAAAAAAATATTGGATGCACTGGATCAAATAGTAGTCCCTGCAGAATCCCTCTCTGAAAACTCTCTCTGCTGTGAATTACTTTTTTGAGATGCATTAGTTAGCATGTTTGCAAACGATTCGTCCTCTGTCCCTTGAAAATGACAACCAGAGTTTCATGTGGCACTAAATCAAAACACCTCACAAAGGTACACTTACACTGCCACTACTAAAACTTAACAACAGTTAACCTGCTGCTACCCTAAGAATACCTCTTACAAAGCTGATGAATTTTCTCATAGTCAGTCCTGCAGTGTGCTCTCTAAAGCACATAAATTTTCTCAAGCGCAGCTCATTAAAGGATCAGAGCCTCTGTTATTTGCTATGTATAATGAATACAGCAAGTGAATCAACAGCTTTCATAGGAAATAGAATATGTCTAGTAAAAACTGATATTTTGATGTAAGAAAAGTTCATTTGGAAGACAGTTTGGTTTTTTTATTGTTTTGTATTTAAGAGACTTAGTAATGGGTCAAAATCACACTTTGGGATTATATAAATAGAGCAAAAGGATGTTTTATACTTTTACATATGAGGAAGTGGATAAAAATGGATTGTAACTTTGTATTTGTGGAAATTGATTTATTTCTTGGTCTAAAAGGGTTTGACTCATGTTTTAAACCTTATCACTTTACATTTTCTTGCTTTTTCAGTGCACGGAATTAAGTTTTAGTCATTGATTACAAATGAAAAATTGACCCATTGTGCTAGTTTCACACACATTAGCTAGGGGTGATTACCTATGATGGGAGACCTTTTCCAGGGGATTTAGCTATTGAATTACTTTTGAAATAGCATCCTACATCTCAGGATTCATTGTCAAGAAGAATAATTTTTCTAAGCATACATTCTTTATTAAAACAAGACAGATTTCTGACTTCCAAAACAACCTTCTGGAGAGAGTGAGATTATACTGAAAAATGTAGCTTCTAAAAGAAATTAAATAAATCAGTAGTTATTCCAATATAAGAGTATTTCCAGAAAATTATTGTCCCATTTTAATGTGTTTAATACAAGCCTTGTTCAGTCCCAAAAGGGCAAATTCCAATACTGTGTGTAACACAGATAATGAGGTTGTCTAGCTGGGAACTTTGCTTAGAATGATTCACCAGTGTGGACGTATGAAATCCAAGTTATTTAACATTTCTTTCATGGTGTCAATCATATAACCTCTGAAGGGGAAGTACAGTAAGATCAATCCATATAATGTATCAACTACTAGAGATTCTAGGACTCATCTCTTAAATGTCTTCAGTTTAGGCATATCATGGCAATAGCAAAAAAATTCTTATATGAACCCTTTTCCTATTACATTTGGCTCTACATCTTAAAGCCAGCAGTCATCTGAAACAGTAGTAACTGTCAGTGGTAACCCAAAAAGAGGAACTGGATATCTTATACTCCACATGTCCAGATAATGGAGCTCAAATAAAAATAAGTAGAGGACATGTCAACTCAGAACCACTCCTATTGCAAGGTGGCAGCATAGTAAGACAAAGGCCATCACAATAAGGAAACAATATTTCCTAAGTATTATTTTCCTGGCCTCCAAGTCTAGTGATCATTTCACAGAAAAGGCGTTCAAATGAAAGACCCAGTGCTGGCCTTGGCCAGATCAGCAGTGAAAGAGGCTGAAGAACATACAATTCCTTCAAAAGGGAAAATATTTTAATGAGCAAAAGATGATCTATAAGATGAAACATTTACTTTGATGTAATTTTTTAAAAACTAGTAAAATGAGTAATGCTTTGTATAAATTTTGAAAGCTGTTTTTCTTAGACAACGACAGCCATGTATCAGTTGAGTATTTTGTGGTTATTATTGCTGTTTGATACAAATATGGCTGTCAACCTGACAATTGCTTTAGGCATTATAGCTCTTAAATCCATGTCTTGCACAAGAAGAGTAAGATTTCACTAGTGATATGCACTTTTCACATGGCTTTACTATTTCTACAGATGTCTGAAGAGTCTTGTTTTGGAGACTGTATTGAAATTCTGAGTCCTATTTATTTTGGAAAAGCTTTTGGTTTACCCTTCCCTCCACCTCCTTCCCCAAAATATCTTCAAAAATTATCCATGTTTCAGTGGTACATTTTTGGCTGCAACAGCTTCAGGAGCCTTGCAAGGTGTCAGGATATACCTCACTTGGCTATGAAAAATCAGTCATCTGAAATTTAAATTCAGTACATTAAGTAGCACATATTTGCCATTAAATTTCACTATTTCCTTTTTAATTCCTGAGCTGTTATTAGAACAGCTTGTTACATTTTTCACGGAAATTGGTTCAATTCTGTATATAAAATCAACTCTTCTGACCCAAGTTAGACTCAAGAGGCAGTTCAGCAAAGGCTAGACAAAGCTCAAAATGCATAAAGCTTATTATTACTGCTTACCTTAGCAGTAATGGCCTCCATAAGAGTTGTAATAACTCAGTGATAGACTTCTTCATGGCCTGTAGACCTTGATACTTCTATTCTCCACTGCATATAATAAATAGTGTTTTTAAATTCGTTCTATGCTCATTTGTGCATTAAATCCAGAGTACAAGATTAACAATATCTTACTACCCTGTTGCTCTGATTAGACTGGATACTAATGAGTGCTTTTAGAATTTTAGTGATAATTTATGCAATGGTAATTATAATGATGCAAGATGATTTTTTTTTTTTTATAACATAGATATATCAATTAAATATAAATGGGGAAAATATTTCTACAATGCCATTTCTCTCAAACATTCCAAGATTTTCTTGGAGCAAAGTCACAAACTGGAAACCCCATTCTTGAGAAAGAAAGGACACGGAAGATAAAAGACCAAGAAATTCAACTGAGTAGGTAGAAAGATTAAGTCAGTAATCTGTCTGAAGTAAGCCAATTATAGATCTGTATTTGATATGAAACACTAAAGATTAAAATGAATTGAAACATAGCTTAAATTTGAATAACTATTTGAAACTGTATTCTCATTGTCATTGCTATATATCAAACCTAAACTGAAGATTTTTTCTCTCTCTCTCTCTTTTTTTTTTTTTTTTTTTTTTTTTTTTTTATCCCACTGTTACTTTCATTGAAATTAATAGATTACTTCTGGTCAAAGGTATATTTCATTTAGCACCATCATTTCTCTAGAGATACTTTCTATCAAGTTGCTTCATTAATCTCTCACTGATGTGGGTTTTCTTAGCTTCAACTCCTTTCCAGTCTCACTTTTCTAACACTTTGTAGCTATAACCTAAGAATGTTTCTCATGTAAAATGTGGTCTCAGTTCATACAGCTCCTGTTCCAGTTGATTAAACCCAAGTCAGAACTATTGCTTTTGATTTTCTTGTTCTGTGATCACACTGAAAGTCAACCTACTGCTGCCATGTTGGAAATAATTTATAATTATCCTGCTTCTTCGCTTTCAGCGACAATATTCTCCCCATAATTCATTAAAAGAAGATGAAAAGTGACAAAAATTAGCTTTCCAAGATACAAAACCAAGATTAACAAAATACTTGACAGATAAATGCTTTTATAGGTAATACATTCTATGATTCATAATTTACAACTAATTTAAAATTAGTAAAATGCAACATAAATATTTACAATTATAGAATATTTATATTCAAATATTTAATTATTTCAGGACTGATGAAGTAGGTAAGTGCTAAAGAAATGAGAACTGATATTCTTCAATATTAAAATTTTACATAAAGAAGACTGATACCAAAACTACATATAGTGAAGAACATTTTTTTGTTAATTACACTGTGGGAGAACTAATTGGCTTCACTGATTGTTACATAGTAATACTCTCTCACAATTATAGCTATCTAGACTTTTTTCATTGCATAAATCTTAGAATCACCACAGTAATTTAATCCCCTTTTATTAGGCGTATTTTACATGTCCTCCCCCCTTCTGTTCAGAGGTTAGAAATGCTAGGGTATATAAAACTGCTAACATAGTGAAGAAAAGGGCAAGCATTATCTTTATTAAATTGGTCTTTGCGAAAGCACCAAGCTTTAACTCAAGGACAAATATACTTAAATCAACACTCAGAAACTGAAGGATTCTATTTTATTCAGATCCTTAAAAATTGAACTAGCATTAATGGCTCTAGCAGATATCAGGTAGACAGATACTGGAAACTTTCCTGTGTATAATCAGGTTAAGTAGAATTGCATTTTTTATATTATTTCTGATGGAAAGCTGGTAGAACATGCAATTATAATAACAAAAGAATGTTTAACAGAGCCTTAATTAGCATCTAACTGAGCATCCATGCTTACTACAAAAAGCTAATGTTTAGTGCCAGGAATCATAGTATCCCCATCTCTTTAGTCCTTAAGGAGAGAGAGTCATTTTGACAGAGATTCATAAGTGTTTTTGTAAACAGCCCCTTAAAAAAAAATCCGTTAATAGGTTTCATAGATTTCTTCTCTGACTCTGTATAATGTTCAGATATGTTGCGTACCTGATATAGTCTAAAACATTAAGGAAGAATCAAGACTATATTATTAAGAACTTTGTAGTTTGTTCTGTAATGGGGATATAATTTTCATATACTTTAGATGTTCTTCTTCACTTGTATGCTCTTCTGGCTCATAAAAAGGATCAAACAATCACTTTCTGTTTCTTTCTTTGTAAAAGACATGTCAGTATATAACATAAGTACTAATAATGTTTAGAATGTATACTGACATGAAATATACCAGACAGAAAAGATACAGTAAGTAACATTGTTGTGTAATTTAATTAGAAACAGAAATTCTAACAAACACCCTAATCACCGGTTCAAATAAGCAGAAAGCTGCATTCCCTGTGGGAGAGAAAGTATAATTAATGCATCACAATGCCCATTCCATGCTGACGTTCCCAATACTGTAAATCTGCATTTTGATAGTCTGCATATACATTATTCTGTAAGAGTAATTATAACCTAAGTCCAAAATGTACTATGTAGCCAAAAAGGACATAATTAATGTAAATTATAATAGTAAGTCACTACCTCTGAAGCTCCAAATGAAATTTTGGGGAAATGTTTCAGCTTGAGAAATTATAAATTGAAAATATGGAAATGTAAAAATAATAAGTTTCATGTATATCTGTTTTGATCCTCTTAGCCGTGATTACAGGGACAATCTAAGAGGAAATATAGTCTGAACAACAATAATTACTTTAAATTTAACAGGCGCCAGGAGCAATTCTTGGGGAAAAAATAAGTGACAGACAGAAAATTCTAGAGTGAAAATATAAGTAGACATAGTTTAAAATGCATTTATATGTGATCTCAATTCTGTTGTTCCATTAATAATGTCTTGATGTTTTGCCTGAAGTGATAATTATTTAATTTAAATAGAGCATCTGAGGATATATTCTAAGACCAAGTAGCCAGACAGATAGCAAGTGGTAAATATAGCTTTTGATCTCTTTCAAAGGGGTCCCCTCAGCACTGGAACTGCACCTGTTTGACAGTGATGCATGCAAAGAATTCCATATCCACATGGTTTTCACTGAGTCCAACAAGAGTTTATACATTTACAATATTATATTAAATATTTTCTTCAAAGCAACAAAGAAGCAAATGTGAAAAGCTTGTCTTACTCTACTCCAATCAAAATCCTTGGCAAAACAGCCCTTCCAAAATTTTAGGAAAACCCATTAACTGCTGTCAAGGTCCATGTTCTGCTCATCTGTTGGTCTCTTTTTAACACGATGGGTACATTTTTTTTGCTATTACTCTGCCTGTTCAGAAAAGCTGGTGAGTGCAGTCCTGTGATAAGATAACTGTAATGGATGGTATCTTTTTTTGTTTATTTTGTGGTTCTGTTCTGTTGGGGGGGGGTGGGAAGGTTGAGGAGGTTGGTCTTGGGAGTGTTTTCTGTGAGATTTTGGTTTTGTTTTCCAGAAAAGTGGAAGAGGTAGAAGACACTGAGATGAGGGAGAAATCTCTCCCTCTTTGTAGGAATTACTAAGCTTGCTTAGCAGGCACACTTCATATTACAAGGTTCAACTGTCCAGGAAGACACAGAACGCAGCTGGAAACCTGAAGGTTATAAAGAGACTGAGAAGAATGGAGCAGACAAGTGATGTTAGAGATATGATCAAAAGTTTAGGGAACAAAGCAACTTCAAATGTCATTCAGTTAACTGGTATTAAGCCTGTAAGCAGGGCATTGCTGGGTGAGGAGAAGTGTGTAAAGAATTTTATTTCTTTTTTTTTGTTCTTATATGCTTTGAGTTATGTTTTAATTCAGAAATATTAATATTGTATTATTTATTCGAATAAAATTTGGATTTTCTACTTGAAATGTCTTTTGGTCTGTAATTCACTACCAAAACAATAGGCTCATTCACTTCAAAGCTCTGGTTGACTGGAGGTCTCGTCAAAGTGAGAGAGTGAACATTTTACAAGAGGGAAGGCAGGAGGTAAAGAATTGCTATAAATTCTTAAAAGTGAGAAAGATTACTAGGTAGTTGCTACATGGTTTAATAGTGGGTACGCTCATTTGTTGTTATGATTAATGCCTTGGGTGACAGTACAGAAGACATACGAGTGGTAGGATTTAGACTGATGTAAAAAATCCTATAATGAAGTAGAGAATCAGACTCTGTACAAATCAGAGCAATAGAAAACCACACACATCTGTAGGTGACCGTGCGTGCCTTGTCATATGTGTGCACACACACTACATTAAAAATTTTAAAATGCATATAAATGTGAAGTGCTGTAGATGGGCATTCTAACCAACTGCACTACATTTATGTTAACAATAAAGGACTCCAGTCAACGCAAGATACTAATCTCAAGGCAGTCAGTCTGTCTCTATTGCTTCAGCTTATATCAGTGTGTAATGTCTTAAAATAGAATTCTCCAATTCAGACATAAGACATAGTATTGACACAGAGTTACTAATAAAATTATCTCTTCACTTGTGCTATGAAGAACAGTCTATATGACCATTAGATGTTATGAATTTAAATACTTATATGGGTTCATGAATAATGATATCAGTTAATGAATTTGAAAACTGTTTTATCCCTCAGAACTTACCCTTGTTACATATTACAGGAATCTCGATGAGGCTGTGTAAATTTTCAAACAGGCTGTATTGGAATCCTTGGTTTGCTGACAAATTATGGATTTTGTGTTATATACATGACACTTTGGTTGACAGAGCTCTAACAAGTACATAGGTTTAATCTAACTTTCCCTGCAAAGGTCAGTTTTGACAGTAGGCAACATACATGCCAGACTCAAGAGTTATACAGATGTACACCCCCACACATACCCCTATGCCCACCATCATGTAGGCAGGAAATGTTTGGGTCAGTGACTCACCAAATAATAATTTAAATCATTTACACCTAGAATAGACCTGTAGGAACCTACATTTTGCAGAGATTAACTCCTTTCAATAGCCTAGTTTACATACTTAAATTTGAGATCTGTGTTTCATTACAGTGTTCCTAGTTTCAGAGCAATGTTCCCTGAGAAGCTGCCAAGAGGGTTGAAAGGTAAGGTTAAGGACATATTGGGTGTTAAATCAATGCTGAAGCTTCAGAGAATTTACTGGTTACTAAATGCATGCAATTTTAATCCAATATATTAATATGGTTATTGTGTAGCACATAGATACTTATCCAAGAGATATCCAAATTAGCATTTTTGTATCATATATTAATAATAAACTTCTAAAAATATTGAAAACTATTTCAGATGTTTATATTTATTTAAAATTAAAAGTCAGCACTACTAGTGACATTTATGTATCTAGATGAATATCTCTGGTACCTGTAAGTGATATGTTTGTGTTGCCATTTCTGTCCTGTTAATGCGTAGCGTTTCCGACGAATGTTAAATTTGGAGCTGCCTCTTGTTTGGTCAGGCACACCACATCGAGGCTTCTTCATCCAGCTGCAAGAAAGAGCACCACATAGTTAAAGCAACATGAAAGGAAAGTCATAACCATTGCATACTTTTTTGAAGTTACAGTACGATCAATTTTGTGTCTACATGTAACAATGACTAACAAAAGGAAGAGTTATCAGATGTATAGTTTGTGGAACTTCATTGCAACCCATGACATTCAGAAACCAACTTCTTTTTCCTAGTTATTTTTCCTAGTTTTCTTTTGCTACAACCTCTGAACAAAGACTTCACAACTGGACAAGTCTTTCACAGTGAATAATATATTTTGATTCATTCAAGGTAATTGTGATCTGTATTACTAGCTTGCTTGGTGAAGGTGAAGTTAAAGTATATACACAAAGATTTGGTGAAATCATTAGTTTCTAAATATTTTTTGTATTCTGTGATTCTCCTCTTTTGTCACATTGTCATGATATTTAAACAAGCCTTGAGTTCTTTTAATCAAAGAGCCCAGCAAACTGCCAGATTATTTTTTTTAATTCAAGATACTGAAACTGCTAACTTTATGACACTATTTAGTTCTTCTACCTGATTCTCTTTCCACACAGTGAAGAGTATCTCCTTTCAACTGTAAACTCGTAGTGGAGACATTTAACTCAAGAATTCTGCTTAAGAATATTTAATGGTCTGAAAAAAATCAGGCTGAAAAGGTCTAAATCACAAATAACAAAAATTACTATTGCAGCAGCACCATACTTTCCACAGACGTGCTCAATTTTTAGTGGCCTACAGTATTTCCATGTTTTCCAATATTTCAAAAACTTTAAAACTGACATCATTCCAAATATGTCAAAATTAAGATAATATCTAATTCAAAAGCGTGAATTCAACAGCAGTATCATTGAACTGTTTCTCACTTGTAGTGGAAGAGATTATTTCGTTTGAGTAAAAGCAAACAAAACTAGGCTGCAATTATTTTATATGAGCTTCAGAATAATTTATCAACAGGAAGACAGTAAGATTAAAGACATTCGCCGAATAAGTAAAAGACAAATCTCCTCTGTTATTTTTCCAGTTCATTTGACTTTATTTCTATCATGCCAAAAAATTACTGATGTAAAAGCTGTAGTTATCCAATGGTATTTACCACAAGAGTAGTCATACCCTGTATTCAGTCTTGCATGAATGAATTTCTGACCATTAAACTGGCCTTTAAGCATTGTTTCATAAATAAATATACACACAGAAGTTGTAGGTATGTATGACTGGATGACAGAAAAGTCATATGAAATGTCATCTGAGAATGTAGACTCCTTTTAATACATGGACTGGATTAGAAACTCAAGAAAACAACCAGCCAACCATCTTTCACCTCTTCCAGTAGATATTCTTAGTTCAATATATGCAAAATGAAGAAAACCATCTTGTTTTGTCCAAAAGAAAACACGGAATATTTGCAGTACAAAGGAGTAGAGAGTGTGTGTGTGTGTGTGTGTGTGTGTGTGGTGTGTATAAAAACTATACAATCTAAAGAAATAATTGATTTTTCAGTTCTGTACTCAAGGAATGAGATTTGCATTGTAAGTTTCATGCAAGAAAAAACATATTGCATACTGAATGCATTTTTAGAAGTGGGCTAATCCAGTCGAAATCAGGCACACACATTTTCGTATGTCCATGTGTAGAGGTTTAAAAACACAGCCAGACTTATAATACTTCATATATGCTGTAGCTATGGATATATAGCAAACTATTGTTTAAATGCATAAGTAGGAGTTAAGCTCACCAGCCTGTGGGATAATACAAAAATTTAGTGATAATACCAAGATGGCACTGCATCCCACTTGCACTGATAAAGACTATAGAAGTGCCTGCAAAAACTTTGATGGATGACACATCCATCAAGTAGTACAAGTTGGGAAGCCAAAACTTACTAATTGGACTGTCTGAACTGAAGACACTGAGTTCAGTTACCTGTTTCGAGTAAGAAACAAAGAATGATTTGCTCTAATTTCTAGTCAGAATAATTACAAAGTATGAGTGGAACCTAAACCACTATTATTTGTATTTGCAAGGAAGACAGTCTTCCTTCCCTAGTGTCTGCAAAGACAATACTGCAAAATCTATAAAACTTTACCCACCAGTATTTGCTGAAACACCCTGAAACTTTACTTCAGTTTCCTCTGGTTTTTTAAAAGAAGTGTCAATTCAACAAAGTAGATGTTAGCAACTTCTGAGATGAAATATTATTGAAAAGTTTAATTTGCTCTAGTAATAAAATGAAGGAAATAAGCAGATCTGAGTTACAGACCAAAGGGCAGTTCTATTCTTAGTAAAATTATATCATATTTACACTTCAGCAAATGAGATTAAAATTGGCTCAGCTCTCAGAAAACTTTTAGACACGTTGTCAGTAATACTTTTTCGCAGTGCATGTTAGATCAGCATGCAGTTACCATGCATTTTAATGACAGGGTATATTTAAATTATGCTGTTGAAACTGCACACACACATTGCAGAAAAAGACATATAAGTAACAAAAGGTCTGTGTTCTCACCTTAAGGTGATATCACTACATCAAAAGAAAGAAGCAAGGAATAAAGCAAAAACAAAAAACTATTATATTTTGTTAGAAACATTGTACAAAAATATCAAGGTCTTGTATAAAATACATAATATATCACTTATAGTCATGTTGTTTCAAGGGCAATGGCTAAATCAATTGAATTAGGCCTCTCCCCAAAAAAGTTTAAATTATTTAGCTTAAGTGATGGAGGCCTATTTTAACAACAGATTTTGCTCACTGGCAAACCAGGGGCAGATAAGTGTAAATATTCCAAGTTGTGAATTTAAAAAAAATCTTCTTCAAAGCTGTTATTGAAATAATCTCTCAAGTTATGTCAAAGGTTCAATACTCTTACAGAAAATAATGTTAGCATAAAATATTTTATGCTTAAGCTTTAATACAATAAGTCAAGAACACTAGGTAACATGGATTCAAAATTCAACATTTTATTATCTTACTAGAACTACAGACAATCCATTTTTAACAAAAAAAACATAGCCCAAAATAACATATTATGATATTCACAATTTGTTCTTGCATTGATTTTGAAATGGCATGTACCTATCAAGAACATTATGCTTGTATTCTTATTGGTTTGGCTGGTCAGGGAATGTTCCATGTTGACCTGCTGTCTGGCCCACTAATGTTCTTAGCTGAGGACGGGGACGGTGGTTCACAAAATTATCCTCATGTAAAATTTAAGGATTCAATTTGCAGCTGAAGACTTGGACTATCACCAAATCTATCACCTAGATCTTAGCTGAGCTAAGTTTAGTGTCAGAATTTTGAAAAAAAAAAATTACATGGTTAATATTGGAGTTCAGACTTTCTAGCACAGAACTGAGGCAAAACTGCAACAACTTCTGGCATGTAATTTTTTCTTTTTTTGATTTGTATTATGTAAAAAATAATATTTTAAACAGTAATTGTTCTCACACTGACTTGAAGAAAGACTTCTCAATAGTAACTATTAATGCTCATGACATTTGGGGATATTTAGTATGTAATATGCTCTTCCATCTGGGCAGGAGTTGACAAATAAAACATTAATTTCTATTTTCTTCCAAATATACCTGGTTTTAAAATAATATGATCAATTATGATTGGAGTATATTTTTTTTTGAAATAACTGTTTTTCATTTAAAAAAGGTGAATACTCATAATATTTTAATACTTTGCCTCTCTTTAATCTGTTTGGTTCTGAACTTGTAGAAATGTTTTATGCAACAGCCCCTCAAAATCAATATTTTATCAGTACTCAATAAAGAGGCTTAATTCTGACTAATGTACTCTATATGTAGACTATGTCACATGAAATTCCTCTTTTAGCTCTATTAGTTTGAATCTTGAGGAGGTATATATGTCAAGAAAATTAAAACAGTTTAGACTAACAGAAAATCTGAAAATATTAAAATAAAAATATGCAGCAGAACTGTAATGATCTTCCAGCAGAGAGCGAGCTGAAGCTGAACTTCTCATAACTCAAGCCAGTTGCCTAACCTTATTTTGTTCTTTGGGGGTTTAGAGGAAGAATCTCTGCTTTCTTAGTTTCTTAAGCCTTCAGAAAAAACTATTGGTCTAATGTGGAATCAAAACATTAAAAACCCTACCTTTGATTAAATGCCCATCCCACCCCACCCCCCGACCTCGGCCCATTTATCCCTAATCAAAACTGCTGCTTAGGCTGTATAATGTTTTTGGTGGTGGTGATTGGGTTTTTTTGGGGGTTTTTTTTGGCAGAGTTATAGCGAAAAAGAAAAATTAAAGGGAGAGTCCAGCTTGACAGTGCAACTTGACTTAGTGGCTGGAAAAACTATAGACATTTACTTAAGGAAACTACTGAATAGTACCCTTAAACTTCTTGTGAGGATAGATATGTTTTGTAAACATCTTTTCCCTACTGTACTCCGCTATTACAGAACTTTACTGATAATCCTCTAAGTAATA
This sequence comes from Athene noctua, assembly GCF_965140245.1. Taxonomy (NCBI): domain Eukaryota; kingdom Metazoa; phylum Chordata; class Aves; order Strigiformes; family Strigidae; genus Athene; species Athene noctua. Next base: position 29,312,099 of record NC_134038.1, on the reverse strand, counting down.
GGGAGCTGTCAAAGAGTGATGTAAGATACTGTATTTCACCCATGTTACTGACAAGGATTTGTCTGCAAGGCTTCTCACTGAATGTTTCCTGATGGTACAAGACCTTATGTATAGCTTTTGTACAAAAATATTTACTAATAAAAGAGACCACTGAGTCAATTTTAACAGCTCAAAAATTTACCGTTTACCCTTACTCTATTACTGATAATTAATATATAAACAGTAGAGATCACATATAAATTTGATTACATCTTAATTATAAACTTTGAAGTAAACTTGGTTAGAAGTTCATCTGAGCATTAAAGTAAGTACATTTGTCATTTATTTATAAAGGATGTCATTAAAGTAAAACAAATGTGTTGTTACTATTGTATAGATTTAGTCGGCATCCTATACACAACCATTCTGTCTGTATACCAAGAAGTTTGTAATGTAGTGCTTTAAACTGCCAGACATGTTTTGGAAATAAACTCGTATAGCAGTTTTAAGAAAAGACCACTGGTCTTTTTCTACTTAGTAGGTTTGGTTTAGGGATGTGAAAGACCAGGATGGCAACAGTTGGTCCATTTTCAGAAGTCTCCATTTTAATGAATCATTGACTGTGTTTGGTAATATATCAATGAATCACAGAAAATACTGTGGCACCCCATGAAAATGTCACTGGGTATTTTCACTGGGTTTGCTATTGTCATGATATTCAGAATGTCCCTCATATTTTTACGCCATTACAGTGATGACTCTTTCTGCCACTCACTCTTCCTTATCCCCAGCAATAAGAATGAATTGTGGTTTTCAAGACACTTGGGAAACAAATTTAAAAATACAGCAAAAACAAGTGAGTGTTAAATGAGTAGTAGGGGGAAGATGAACACTGTACATATTTATGCATACCAAAATATTCATTGAGGGATTATCTTTTTTTTCAGAGCAACAAAATCCCCCCAGGAGACTTTTGATGATCATGCTGCAGGACTTAATTTCTCTGTTAATATCCCAAAAGTTGGTTCCTATCAAGTTACTGCTATAACTTCTTTTAATTGTTTGTCCTTCTGAAGATGAAGAGGCACATCATAATCTCTCCTCAAGACTGCTAGAGAAGCAGGTAAATCCTCATGTACAAGATGAGAACATATTATTTTTATGAGGCTCCTGCTGTATTCTTTGTTTTGTAATCCAGGCACTGTTTGTGATCATAACATATTAATCACAGAGAAACAAATGGTAAACTGTCACATATTTCTGACCAAATGAGTATATATACTTCTGTGTAGATGAAAGAGAAAATCATTTTATACATTTAAAATTGAACAAAAAATTGAAAAAAAATTTAATTTCTTTTTTCTATAGTCATGTCTCCCAAGAATATTCAGTGGTGTTAATTGATGGTGACTTAAGGTAACAAAGCCACAGTTTAGTTTAATGAGTTGGTTTTGGTTTTTTTCTCAACACCAATGCAGGTGTGACAAGTCTTTAAGAATCAGTTTTGTTCCCAACTTGGTTAAGTTAATGAAACTCCAAATGTATAAGTAAATGAAGAATTCATCCAGCATGAATTTTATGTACCTAAGAATTGCCATGCTTTAATATATCTGTGTAGAAGAAACTCATGCATCAAAAGGTTTGGAAGGCTGAATATCTACAAGATTGTAAAATTAATGTTTTGGACTGCTGCATAGATTGATTCATTTGTCTCTTACATAGCAAAAGAAGTGAAGACAACCTTGCTGACATGCTGGCCAATGCCCAGTTTAGCAAACATGAACCACTTCCTTTGCAGTTAAAGTTTTGGTTTGGTTTGGTTCTTCTCACCAGGCTAGCTGATACTCTAAGAGTACCTAAGTATCTAAGAGTATCTAAGAATCTAAGACATCTAAGAGATGTCCCCTGCTTTTCCTTAAGTTATCAGTTAACTTCTCTGTACTGTACTCCTAACTGTGAACATACGATTTTTCTTTTAGTGAAATATACTGCCTATTACAAAGCTGCCACCAATGTGTCTTTAAAAGGCTACTAGTGACTGGTATAGCACCTTCTCCTCAAGGATCAATCACTGAATCTGTATAAAGAGCCAAAATCTCTCTACCCTGCAGATTGGATGATAAACATACTTTTGATCATGGCTCTCTCTCACTAGGCATTTACTGATATTGCACTGCATGTTCTAAGGTCCTTTAACTTCCTAAACTGAGGGATGTGTGATCAGCTCACCTCCCCTTAGGGCAGCCCCAAAATCTGCTTTGCTTTATTGCTTTTCAATGCAATAATGCAAGCGCCAGTGGAATAAAATGATTTTTCCAATCCTGCCAGCATTTTGGGTAGCCTCTTCCCTAAACTCTAAATGATAAAAAAATCATTCATGTCAGTTACTTTACAAAAAAAGAATAATGAAAAATGACACATCAGGCTAGGGCGGGTAAATGGGAAATAAAGGAGTATTTCCCCCCCTCCCCCCCCCTAAAAAGAGTTTTAGAGAAGTAGCAGAAACATATTTCAATAAACTAAGTGTTGGATACGTAGTGACAGTACTATTTTGTTATTGTTTGCTTTCCAAGAAAAGTAAATTTTTCTAAAAACACAAGATAATCTTTACTGTGTTTTAACTGGAATGAGTCCAACAAGCACATCAAATCTTAATCCCAGATACATTTTCTTATTTGTGTTCTAATACTCTGTTTTGTTTTGTTTTTTTCCTTCTACATTTTAAAAAATTGGCATAGTATAGAGTTGTTTCTAAGTGTCTTTCAATACTGTTTCAGAAAGCTTCTCTGTGTTCAGTCTGTCCGTAAAATCAGACACTGCTGGCCTTACACAACTCCAGAACTACGAAGGGCATGCAAAACTAATCCAATTTTACTGCATGTTAAAATGACCACACCTGTTTTTTTGCTACTGGAAGCTATTAAATGAATAGGCCCAAGAGTGTGCTACATTTTTTTTCAATGAGGGTAAGAAAATTGACACTAAAGATTTTCTGCAAGAAAAGACTCTTTCCACTGCGAACATTTCTTGAATTCTTGCCGATTTGAATAGTTTTTTCCACTACCACATTGATAACCTTTTGGCCCGGCCCTTTCTTTAGTTAACCCTGAAACATTTTCTTTACAATCATTTGCTCAAAGGCAGACAGCAATTAGACAGGTGACTACCTGCTACCATGAAATACAGAAGATAAAAAAAGAAAGACAAGGAGAGAGAGAAACATTTTATCTCCCCACCTGAAGCTGGAACACTATTTGGATATCCCAGTTACCATGCTTCATATGTTATAAAGTTTTTCCAGTTCTATTTTACCCTGCTTGAAACAGAAAAGTCAAGAGCAGTTCAGTACTGGTTACTTACTCAATTGTGTTCCTGTCCACTTTTCCTGTCATATTAATGCCATAGAACTGCTGCATGGCAGCTACAGCTGATTGCATGGTTTCTGCAGAGCGCAACACCGACATTCGGGGGTCAGTTGGTGGAAGGTAGCCATACTTTTGTAACCATACCTGCAATGACAAGTGCAATGGCTATTAAACAGAAATGAGAGGTAAATAAAATGTTCCTTAGTAATTAGTTTTGTACCATATATACTGAAACTTCTAATTCAACAAGCATAAATCCTGTTGGTTTGGGTTGGTTTTGTTTGTTTGTTTGTTTCAGAGAATAAATTCTTTGGGGCTTTTATTTCATCTCCTTTATTAAAGATTCTGCTATTTTAAGACTTACAGTGTTTTCTACCCAGGAGCCAGCTCTATTTATTATCTGTAACTGCCTGCTTCAATTATTTATTTAATGTATTTATTTGAAGTTGAAATTTAAGCACCTAACCCTCGCTCTAGACACTTCAAGAAATTTTTAAATCAGAAAAAATATAAAATCTATAATATATGCCACATATAATTGACTATCCACATAGTACATAATAATATTCATCAACTACCACAATAAACCCACAATAGCTCTCACACAGTTATACTATACTGTTATCATCTCAATGAATATGAAAGAGAGGGTGGGGAGACATTTAACTTTCTCAGAAGATTATCAAAATCACATACTTATAGGCAAAGCAGGCAGCCAGGACATAGTGAAGTAGCAGTCTGTCTCCACTTACAGGAAACTCCCTGATAGAGGCTCTTCCTTTTTAAATCAAGATGGATTTAATGCCAATTGTTTATGTTCTCCTCTCAATTGTGTAGAAGTGAGAGGGAGAAAGCATGATCCAAATAACTGAGAGCTTTATGGATTAAAGCCAGTATCTTAAGAGCACCTGTAAAAACCCTGTGAAACATGCTGTCCTCTTGAGGCAATGTTTCATAAGTAGCTTCAGTTACCTTAATGGTTCTAAGCGTTCTCAAAATCTAGCCTATACAAAGCACAGTGTAAGACCTATGAGGCAATGAGAGCACCGATCTTTAAAAATGTCTTAGCTTCTCATTTAAGCACTGGAACTATCACTAGAATGAAAGGGACATATCTTGCCAATCTACAATACACAGTTAAATTGTATTGCTGCAGCTTCACTCTCTGAGTAACAAAATACTTGTAATCCCATAAATCTGATCTTCTGTTCTATTAAAAAAAATTAATAATTAAAAAGTTAGTTCAGCCACATCTTTCAAACGTATCACGTCCCAGATCACAGATTCTGAATCATTACATTAATGAATGTTACCCACCCACTCTCCCTTTACAGTGTGTTGTAGGCTCTGTCTGCCTCATACAACACTTCTGGGTTTTTTATCTGTTTATACACACTGTTTATACAGAGTCTAACACCAAACTGGTGTCTGCAGTTTTCAGCCCCAAGTTCAGCTTTCAGAGTCCACCCAATTCAGTTCTGTAGCAGATTTAACCATGTTGGTGGTGCACTCCTATTTTATAGACCCAGTGAAAAACCTCAGGATGGATGAATTCACTGCTGTGGTTCACTTTACTAACACTGAACACGTATTACAGGTGAATATTGACTCAATGTAAATAAAAGATCAAACTGGCAATAAAGATAGGGGAAATCTTCAGGTTGTAAGTTCAGATATTTCTGATTTAAACAAGGTTTACCTTCCCATAGTGCAGTTCAGACATGATCTCAACAATGTGAGCTCTGCAAAACAGGAAGATACAGTACACACAGAATTAAGACCCAGCCTAACCTATTTCACCTTCATACTCTCCATATACAGGAGCTGTTCAGAATAAGAACAAAATTGTGTTTGATAGGAAGATGCTCTTATTTCCAGTATAAATTAATTGCTACAATCAGTACCTGCATCCAACTTTACACACTCCTGATTTCTTGCACTCTTCAGCTTCAAGGGTGAGCTTGTGAACATTAAGTTTGTGCTAGATTTGGATCATCACATAAATAATTTAGTTTATGTGTCACTTTGCACAGGAAGTCTGCTTTTCCTTCCATTATTGGAAGACAGCTCTGAAAGGCCAGCTAGAGCTGGAAGGCTGGCAAAAGAAATGCAATTAAGACCATGGAAGTAAGTTTGACACAGAGGGAGCTGATTTCAGTGTAGCATGTAGAATCCATTTGAATTAATATTTACAATGGGTATATTTAAGAATGGGTGATTTTGAGATTGATCTTCTCAAGACAGTGATATTAAAACAAATTATCAGTCAAGGAAGAAAAACAAGCATGTCACTGTTGTCTAAAATGATGCCACCTTCTTCCCACCTTCTCAGCATGAATTCGGTACACAGACACAGAGAAGGGTTTTTCATTAATCTCTTTTGGGTGCTAAGGGCACATGAAATTGCTTGGCAGACCTGTGAGGCCACCTATCACTACTCAAAACCATCCTCACTGTGGCATAACTGAAGGAAACAAGAGGTATAGGGTTACAAGTAACCAAATTCATCAGGAGCTAAACCTTCAGATATCCATATTAGAAAAGCTATCAAAAGAGAGAAAAAATATACGGAGTATTGCTCATGGGAGAAGTGGAGTAAAGGGGACAAACCGGAATCTAGTCCCACTGCAGACACGGAAAAGAGAGGTGGCTCAGAAACAGCAGGAGACGACAGTGTAGCTTTTCCCCATCTAAAAAGACTTAAATACAAATTCAATACAGGATGCTTGATAGTCAATTCCTATCACTGAACTAAGGAAGTAGACTACCTGGGTCTTCCCTCAGCCTTCAAAATAGCAACTAGAAGACACAGTCAACATACCATGAAGTCAGATGACACTCTGAAAACAAGTTTCATTTTTTGAAAATTCAGACAGTTTGACCTACAAGTTTAGTAACTGGTGAATGCTTGAGAGCTAAGGTTCTGTCCTTGTGAGAAAGGATCACAAACCAAGGTAAGAGACAACAAATCTGGTTCCTATTGCATTCCTCAGATTCCTAGTTTTCTATTAACAAATTTTGAAGAACCTTGTCTCAGTCTGCCAAATACCTGAAATATGCCTCTCAGATTCTATTATGCATAGTCCAAATGCTGGGAACTATGGAGGAGAAGCTTAACTTAGTTAAATCCAAAATATATAGGTGGGTAAAACACCAAAGAGGAAAAGAAACAAAATGAGGCAAACACAGAAGGAGAACAAAAGAAATTTTCTCACATCCTCGTCATTTTGAGGCAACCTATTAAAGAAATTATGACCACAAGAATTTCCCCTTCCCTCTCTACTGAAATTAGATGTCTCTGTGCCTTATTGCACTTGAGCAATGACAATGCAGCGCTGGCAAGCCATCTATCATCCTGGAATATATCACTGGAACAAGGAAATAGTGAAGTAGATCCATCTAACATGTAATGTCTTAGGTACTAAGACCGTTTGCATAGACTCCAAAATCAGTGATGTGTCCCATTCCTTTAGACAGTTTTGGAAGATAAAATACTGCTACCTTAAGTGAAGTTTTTGGGCAGGCCTTTCTTGTCCTGCAGCAAAATGAAAGCCATGGGAACCTCTCATGGTAACCTCAGAAAAACACAGCTGGAAGACAATGAGTTCCACCACTTCCCTCTCTATTACAGTGCTTTACTATCCTGCTGCTGTTAAGTTTGCCATCGAGTTGAATCTACTTTACTATAATTTAAGCCTCTAACTTCTCATTTTACCTGCTGCTGGTGAGGGGAAGTGATTTTCCTTTCCCCACTGCAGCAGTCTTTTATATATTTGAACTCTCTTATGTGAGTCACTCTTTCTAATATTTTTAAATAAGCTAAAGAAACCTCTTGCTTAATATTATTTCATTGTCCACATTAACCTCCAGGAAGCTAGAAGCTAAAATGTATGTTTACTAAGAATCTGCTTGCACTAATTTGTATGTTAGTTCCCATTGTTAGCCTATTAACAAACACTGGAGTTCAGTTGACACGCAAGAGTAATTCAGAAGAACACGGACACTCAAACACTTCATTTTGTTTAAAAAAAAAAAAAAAAAAGAAAAGAAACAAAAACATAAATAAATTAGCTTTTTTTTTTTTTTTTTTTTTTCCTCACTAATTGAACTTCAGGGCTAATGCCCCATTTATCTATACATTTTAAAACCATAAAACTATGCTTTACACATTTTTTTTTTCCCACCAGAAAAATTCCTTCACCACAATTCCACCTTCTCTTTTCATAATTGTAAGGAAAAAGATAAACAGAATCCATTGGTGATGAAAGCTGTAGAGATGCTAGGAGTTTGTTGGGGACCTGCCACTTTTGCAAGAGTCCACATAACCTGTAAGTGCTCAGCACATGAGCTGTATCACCTTCCAGATTTTGGACGTCATTGACTACAAGCCTAAGGTTTGGGGGGTTTCTGCCATGATGAAAAGAACTTTCATTATGCTTATATGGATCATCTGTCTATGGAATAGATAGCACTTTGTCACATGTCTGTATGTTTGTCTTCTCTAAAGGATAAAGCATGGGGTAACTTAAAGTGTATTAAATACACCAATGGAAGTCAATCATTTAGATCTTTGCTAGTTTGGCAAGAGGGCTTTTAAAAACAGTATGTTGACACCACACTGTTACCAAGATCAAAGAAAACCCATATATCATCATTAAAGCTTAAGCAAAAACATGAAGATAATCAGAGTTTCAGAGAGCTTACTGATTTCTAAGACAGAAGAGAATTTTTCAAGAAATTTTTAATGTTCCTGAATGAGAGTACATAGTATAAACTACAGTACAATTATGTTCTATGAACCTGAAAGATTAGCAAATCAGTCTAATAAAGCACAGATCAAAACAATTTCATAAACACCTTCAGTAGTGCAGCTGCATATCACTATTATTCATATATTTCTGTTTCTTTTTTAGATAACATGCAAACAAAATTCCTATCTGTACTGAGTAAAAATGTGAGATTTCATAATTTCAAAATATTTTGACTTTTTTTTTTTTTTTTTTATAATACACTTCCACCAAAGACACTGTAAGTGAAATGATTTAAAATGTCTGAGGAATTCAGATATATTTTTTTTCAAAAAGCACACATTTAAGAATCTAACTTACACTGATCACCACAGGACTTAGCAGCTCAAGTGCTGACACCATTTTGAAAATATATTTAAGGCTTTTACTATGGTATGGATAAATAAGCTAACTCCAGAAGTAGTATGCATATGGCCAGGTCATTTATCCATTTAGGTCAATTAATCATGTCTAATGGTGTTTTTTAATTACAGACCTAACTATTGCCACCAATATTGACTTTGCAGTGACCGGGGAGGTCCCAACAGATTGGAAATCGGCCAAAGTGATTCCCATATATAAAAAGGGTCGGGAGGATGATCCAGAAAATTACAGGCCTGTCAGCTTGACTTGGGTGCCCGGGAAGCTGATGGAGCAGCTCATCCTGAGTACCATCATACAACATGTGCGGGACAACCAGATGCTCAGGCCCAGTCAGCATGGGTTTATGAAAGGCAGGTCCTGCTTGACAACCTGATCTCCTTCTATGACAGAATGACCTGCTTATTGGATGAGGGAAAGGCTGTGGATGTTGTTGAACTTTATAGCCAGCCAGCCAGAGATAGACAAAAGTGTTTACATAGAGCATTATAGAGAATCTTCTGCTGGTTTTTTTCTATCTCATATATCTAATGCCACCGGTTCTTCATTAGTGATGTTTTCACTTTTTACCAGAAGACATTGGTGTGAATTTACAGTCTGTGTATATTGTGTATGGTATCTATCTAGTGAAAAAAATACTTTTAAAAAAAGTATATAAGAAAAACATATAGTCCATATAGTCTAAACTAGTCTATCAGAAATGTCTACAGAATGAGAACAAGAATTATGATAGATAACATAATTGCTTAATGGTTATGATTCATTTGCTACCTATGGTTGTAATTTAAGATAACTAATCCTTGACAGCTAAAAGAGAGCCTTCATGTTCAGAATACATTATTCTGGAATGGCTTCAAGCTCACAAACAAATCCACTTGGAAATTGTATAGCAGGGTGGAAAAGATCTTAAATAGAAGGAATCATAGTCAGACCAAGCACCTATCTTGTTTGTCATTATGAACATGTCAAAAGAAAAAGTTAAAATGCCAACTTGCACAGTGTCGTTCTCCAATGACCTAAACTAGAAAGTGACCAGCTTCTTTTCTTGTGAATTACTGTGACAGCCCCCCAAAAACCAATTTAGATGAGGCATTGGCATAGACTTAGACACATTAATGACAGTAATCTTTAGGGTGAATTACAGAATTTGTAACAAGAACTTAATAATTCGGAAAAGTCTGAGGGATGTCTAGGTTGCAGACTGAACTAAAGTAAATACTTAGATGCAGTACTAGAAGTAGCACAGTTGGGCTCACAATGGGCCAAAGAACAAGATAAATTAGGCCTCATTGAGTTCAGTGTTGCTGCAGCTAGATAGTTCAAAATTAGTTGAGGCATCTCCACTGTTCAAGTATGTATATGCTTATAGCTTTTTTCTGTGTTACACCTGCAAAATGTATATAAAACTGAACATCCATATTATATAAGACTCTGACAGTAGATTTACCAATACATGATCTTGTATGTCTTCCTACATGAGGTCAGGAGAAGGAGGACAGAGTCTGGAATTTCCCCACAAAAGTGTATGATGACTGAGATAATTTTAAAAGGGATCTCCTCTTCCCAGTGAGAGGAAACTCCATTGCAAGAATCAAGACTGCAGCCCAAGGCCAGAAGCTCTGCCTGGTTAGTGACTTGAACCAAACTCAGAGTCCAAGGAGTGGCAAGAGTAAAAAGGCAAAATATATTCAAAACTCTTTGTTGATTTCCTCTCATTTATATTTCAAGTTTAGTTTAAATATTCTAAATCCTTTGCTTTATTGCCACACTTGAGCATGGGGGGAAAAAAAAAAAAAGAAAAAAAAAAAAAAAAAAAGTAGCTGCAGAGCAGCAGGATTGGAAGCTGTAAAAGAACAGGAGCACCAGGACAGAGACATTTGAAGATCCCAGGCAGGCGAGGACCTAGCAGTAAGTGGTATATGTGGGATATGCACTGTGCTGGAGAGACTCTGAAATACACTTGGAACTGGGGTCAGATACTATTGAGCTCCAAAGGCAGGAGTTAACATTGTTCATTCACTACTTCTACTGAGTGTCTGTACCAAGAGTGGGTTAGTGTTATAACAAACATGACACAAATCCTTGTCCTGGAAAGAAACTCCTTCTAACTTGAACATTCCCTGTAACAGTATGAACATTTATAACCCACTGCAGAATGTGGACCTTATTTGTTAGCTGCTCAGGAAAATTTTCTCCAGTCACTAACAGAAATCTCTGGAGAAGTCTGGCATGGACCCAGACCAGCGGAAATACTTCCACAAATAAAACTAACAGTTCCAGCAGATGTAAACACTCAAGTCATAGAGCTCATGGTAGGGGACACTGCCTTTACATCTTACCATCTTACTAGTATTTCTGTAACTTCTAGGAAAATATAAAGTGCTTTACAGGGATAAGGGTGCTGTGTTGAATAATCTGGCTGGATAAGTTATGACTGCTTAAAAAAAAAAAAAAAAAAAAAAAAAAGAAAGAAAGTTCTAGGGCCATGAAGATGATTGAAGGATTGGAGCATTTCTCCTATGAGAAAAGACAGAGAGCTGGGACTGTTCAGCATAGAGAAGAGAAGAAAGGAGAAGGCTCAGGGGAGATCTTGTCTATGTGTACAAATATCTGAAGGGAGGGAGCGGAGAAGATTGAACCAAGCTCTTTTCAGCAGTGTCCTGTGATGTGACCAGAGGCAGTGGGCACAATCTGAAAAACAGGAGATTCCCTCTCAGCATAAGGAAACACTTTTTCACTGTGAGGGTGGTCAAATACTGGCACAGGTTGCCCAGAGATGTCATGAAGACACTCAAAAGCCATCTGGACATGGTCCTCGGCAGCCTGGTCTAGGTGTCCCTGACTGAGTAGGGAGTTGGACAAGATAACTTCCAAAGGTCCCTTCCAACCTCAAACTTTCTGTGTGATTCTGTGATTTTAGACTGAAGCTTCCGAAATTGTAATATCCTGAAGAGTTGTAGAATCCTGCTCATACTGGCTCAAACCATGGAAAAGTCCCTGAGAAACTGGAAATCCAGGAAAGTCACTACTGATATTTTTTATACTTCCCCCCCCCCCCCCCCAAGGTCTGTTGTTAATAATTGCATAATTGCTCTAAAATTACTCCAGACTACTTCTTATATGGTCATACAAAACAATTGTTTCTTTTACTGTGTAAACTACTCTCAAACTGAAATGAAAGTGTATTTTAGCTCACACAGAGAGGGTGCATAGGTGCACACAGAAACATGTCCTGAGTCTGGCTGATTTAAATTAGCAATTCTAACAGAATGTTCAGTTGACTTCATTGCAAAACCTTGTTTTGAAACAGACTGTTAACTTCAGCTAAGCATGTTCTCCTTGCAAACTATATAGTGACTGATATCCTTAGACAGACACTCTTCTCATGGAGAAGGGGAGACCATTTGGTATTGTAACTCCAATACTTTTACGCAGTGTCATTCCAAGACCCCCAAGACAGGAAGAACAGTAGTCATGTAGGATGGAAAACCTGCCTACATACTTACACTCCTAAACAGCCAGCATATTTCATGGACTCTCTTACCTTCAGCCTAAAAGACATTGACACTGCTCCTAACATGAGGACAAAAAAAAATGACTGGCAGAGAAGCAGGAAATATGAACATGGAAACAACACTAATTATTAGTATTGATACAGTAGAAGTCGGATAGTTTGCTATACGAAGCAACAGAGTCCCATTGCGCTACAATGAACAAGTTAAGAATGAGAGTCAATTCCTTCATCAGAAATAGACACTATCTAGTTCAATGTGAAGTGAAGAAACAGTTTATAGGAAGGAGACTGAAAGCCCCTATGTAGAAGGGGTGTTGAGTAATTTAATATTTTAAACAAGTTGAAAAGATAATGAGTAATTCTTAGTAGTCATCCACAGTCATTTAAAAAAAAAAAAAAAAAAAAAAAAAAAAGAGAAAAGAAGAGAAGCCAGTCTTGGAGAAAACAACCTATCTAGCAGTGTTGCAAGATTATGGGAAAAAGTCCTCACGTTTGAAGACAAAAATAAGCCTCAGGAAGTTAATTCTCCATAGAGTTCTTTTTCTGCAACACCTATTCAATAACACATTTTGTTTATGAATCTCAAACTAAGGAGGAACTTGGGTGGAATTTTGCAACTTTTTGCCTGATACCTAAGCAGCCTGGTATACATTTTGCAAGAACTGTGGTCTACTTCTTTGACAGCCATCATACTGTGTGATATGGAGATTGCCCACAAATTTCTGTAACCTCCAGTCTCTTTAAGACTCATTTTATTTGTCAAACCTTTCTTTGCCTCTTTTTCTCCTTCTCTGTGTTATCTTCTGAGAGGATACACATGTGTTCCCACCTGAAATATCCTTGATCATTACTGGTCTTCGACTTTTCTTTTATTGTTTTCCATGGCTTGTTCTATGTAACTGTGGATTTCATAAAGATACCTGGATCCTAGAACACCACTGGCCAGATCAAGGTGACTGGCATATATCAAAAAGAATGATGAGACTGGAGTCAGAACAATCCTAGTTGAGACACAAGCCCATTAGGTGTCCCCTGGAAAATCAGCTGGCTTTCATGGTAGCATAAATAAGAATGAGTGATGCTTCCAAACTTTCCTCAGCACAGCATTGCAATAACCCAGACAGGGCTTGGAACATTTAAACCACTACATAAATGCAACTGTCACTTGCTGATGTATCAAGGAAGGTAAGGTTTCAAAGTGACTCTTTCATCACATTCCAGATTACCCCACCTTGTCATTGCCTTGATATTAGCATCTTTGATCCCTACAGCTTTGCAATACCTCACCTGCAAGCTGATTATTTTGGTCTAATCCATATATATATATATATATTACTGGCATTATTTTGACTATGCTTACCATCACAGTATTTTACTGCAGAATTGTTTCTTTTATTTCACTATTCCTAAAAGCAAACAGGGAACTGGACACCAACCTGGGAAACAGACTTTGCTATTTAGATCCTACAGCTTAGAACTTGCTTGGACTTTTTTTTCTTCTGTTTAGACTCCACAAAGGAAAGGCCTATCTCCTATCTCCCCTGACACACATATGCTAAACAACCAAAGCAATGCATTTCATAATGAATTCATAAGGACTGCCTCACTACTTCCACTGCCATCCTACAAGGAGCAAAGTCTCAAAGTGATTGTCACTAGCTAGAAATGGCCACTGTCATTTTTAGGCTCTGAGAATAACATTGCAGTCAACCATGTACTTCAAAAGAGAGGCATTCATATCAGTAAAATTTAACATCAATATAGGATTTTTTCCTCACAGAATGCAAAATCATTAGTAGCAACAGCTACATCAGACAAATAGAAAATGTATACTTCTAATAAGAGTAATGTAAAAAATCTTGGTTATTTGGTATGTCTTCTATGGCACAATTATAAATTACATGTTGTTATGTAAAAAAAAAAAAAAAAAAAAGGCTACCAACAGTGTAGTAACCAAAACTACATTAATCTCCACTGCCTTTTTTTTTGTATGTCCCAATAGGTTGTTTCAAATTATCTTAAGAAAAGTACTAAAACTTTGTTCTAAGATATTTATGTAGGAAATACATGAATACATAATGTACCAACAGATGGTGTTGTGCTACTTTAAAAAGGCTTATAACAAAATCCAAAGGTCAAGCTACAAAGTTCATTTGGGAAAATGATTATTCAAACCATATCTGACACTTGGTATTTGAATCCATTTGATAAAATAACTTTACTATTATAATTAATGCAGTTCTAAGTTTACATTGGTGAAGTAGATGAACTGCAAGCTAAACATCTATAGGAAATGTGACTTGGCCAAACCTTTTTTTTCCATATCACTTATATTTAATTTTCTTCATTATAATAGTTTTTTTCTCATTTTATAGACATAATAAATATAATATTTTGAATAATAAACACATCCCTTAAACACCCATGCTAATATTTCCAGTATAGATATCAATATTGTAAATATTCTTACATTATGGATTAAACTAAAATTGCATTAAGCAAAATACTAGAAATACAACAACATATTGCATATCTTTTATGAATTTATACTTCATAGGTTTTTTTACTATACATTTACAGATAGGACTGCATGTAAGTTCATACTGTATTGCACATTAGCGGCGTTTGAAAGTCGGTGTCTCTAAAAAAATAACTGGCTATGCTAAAGTCAGCAGGAAAGCTGCCTTCAGTGGAAACGGGAGGTATTTAACTGAATCAGATAGTTCCTTTATTTCACTGAATGTTACTTTTTCACTTCCTATGCTTTTTCTTCAATTAATGATGTCACTACAACTTGAAATATAAGCTGTTATGGCATGTTTGTTTCCCATGGTAAAAAGAGTTTGTAAATATGTTAATGTCATTTTTACATTGAAAATATCTTTTTTTTTTTTTTTTTTATGCCTTCTGCTTTTCAAAGTCAGATGTATAAGACATAAAATTTAAATGCTGCCCTTCCTTGAAGGATATCCTTCCATATTTTAGAAATCCTTCTTTTTTACAATCAAGCTGGTATAAGGTTTGTGGTATTTTCAGTAATATAATAGCTCTGAAAAATCTGATTCATGTTTTCCTGCAGAAATCTGTAGACAGACGATGAACATGAATTTTATCAGTACATAAAATCTACAGATAGTAACAGTTTGTCACTTTCCAGGGAGAGACAGGAAGAGAATGCAATGAACATCAAAAGTAATACTTGGTTTCCCAAGTTACTTTATTTGGTCCACACAGCAGAATGAAAACAACACATCATTTGAAATAAAAGCCTTGTAATTTCTGCAAGGAGACCAGGGAGCTAACAGAGAAGGAAGTAAGTAAAATCCATGGAAAGTATGATATCTTTGGAGCAATGCATCCAGTTGGGAGAAAGAAAGGCAACATTTTAATTCAGCCACTCTCTTCCTGTTTTTCAATTAAGACAATCTATTCCACTATGTAGTAACTCTATCTGGTCAGAAGCTGTAACCATGAAAAGGAAAAGACAGTACAGAAACCAGCTCGTCCTCTGTCCTAACCTCATATTGTTTCTGACTTCCCAGTTTTGAAAATGTTGGTCCAGTAGAAGTGTTTCCATGGGATATTGATCTGTAATTAAAGTTTCCCACTTTCATTTCCAACCCTTCTTCAGAAAATGCCCATGAGAGATTACTTTGCCACAGGGAGGGCAGGGATCAATCAGAATCTAGCACTTCCATTTTCACCTGTTTGCTTCTAATGATTCTCTCTGATAAGTTATGCAAATTACACCTGTCATTTTCCTGCTGTACATTTGGTGCAAATGGAGCCAGGCAGAGGTAACAACAATACTGGCCAAACATTTTTACCTTTTTAAAAAAATAATCTTCAACCGTGAACACATACCTTTCATAAATTCTGTATCAGCCTGGATCACGATAGATGAATAGAGTAGCTTTTCTGTACAGAGATCAAATCTTAATTAGCAAGAAAAGGTGAATTTAGTACAGGTAAGACCCTATCCTTGTTTCAGATCACCACAGAATCCATCACAATTGACTCCTGCCATAGATGTTAAGGTAAAGAAAAAAAGACAGAAAGTGTAGAGAAAGCTATCTTG
Source organism: Athene noctua (assembly GCF_965140245.1). Taxonomy (NCBI): domain Eukaryota; kingdom Metazoa; phylum Chordata; class Aves; order Strigiformes; family Strigidae; genus Athene; species Athene noctua. Next base: position 29,295,995 of record NC_134038.1, on the reverse strand, counting down.
CTTGCTTATCTTATAGAGACATATCAATTTTAAAGTAAAACATTCCTGTGTAGATTAGTGGCAGAATATAATGAACTTAGGTTAGCTGTATTAGCTTTCTGCTTTAATAAAGATAAAAGTCCTCATACTTCATTTGAGAAGGAAGTCTATTTTGCTTGCAGTACGCTAATTCACCAGCTGTTTGTAATCCTTCTGCAAGTAGCAGAAAGACTGCATATATTTTGGTACATCTGCAACTCTCCTTTTTATGTCATCCTCTAAACTCTATTTTTGTTAAAGGGCAGCATTACAAAAATAGAAGGGGGGAAGGGGAAGTGGTAGATTGATGCAAGTGAGGGATGTGACAAGGTGATTCCTGCAGGCAGAAAGGGACATACAGTAATTGTTTTAAAGCAAACCACAGGATTATCTTTTATTAGCTCTCCTATGTAATAGAACAATTTTAGCTTTGCTTAATTAGGACCTGATGCTGTGAATTCCTGGGTACTCTCAATAGCCACAGGTTCAGATGGATGCTTAGAGAACTCAGTACCTGGCAGAATTCAGTCAAGTGTCTCTAACAACCAACAGCAAGATTAGGATTTATCTATACTTTTATATGTATTAAAAAACCAAATTGCTTAAAGAAAATAATTTCTTTACACTCATCACTGGTAACATTTATAAAGTTCAGACATTGTAGAGGCTTTTTGGTATAAATACATTGTTTTTCTAGCTCAAACATGAAGACAGTCAAAATAGTAGAAAAGGCCAAGGAAAAATACATGAGCATGCTTTTCCATTTTTTCCTTTTGAGAGACATGGTCTTCCACACAATTAAGAAGGATAATATGCAAAACAAGTAGCCTAGTACATTTTAGAAATTACATTTGCAATTGATAAACATAATAGGTCGTGTATTCCCATAGCAATGTCATTAGTATGCTAATCCTGTGAACCTAATATTTAAGTATACCAAGCAGCACTTTATTTGGTATTCACTTGTTTTCAGTTTAACCTAAGTTTTTAGACATGGTCTACCATAAACTAGAGGCAAAATTGGAGCTGGTATTACCCTATTCGTCAATAAAATCCAAATTTCAAAAAATATGTACGCATTTTTGTACAGGTTCAAACTGCAGATGAGAACAACTTTTGCATGTATTAAAGCCAAGGGTGTTTACAACTGTCTATATGTGCTGTATACATATGCTTCAGTGGAAAAAACCCCACATTTTTGGGGTGTCGAAGGCCCAATATGCAGACCGAACCCGCTTCATAGGGAAGTCTGCTGCCTCCCTGGGACCCACGTCAAGGACCTCACAACTAAACTCCCCTCTCTAGTGAGACTTGAGGACTACTACCCTCTCCTGGTTTTACAAGTGTAGTGAAGACAGAGTAGAGTGTCTTTGAGTTAGAATCAGGGGGAAGGCGAACAGGGCAGATATTGTAGTAGGAGTCTGCTATAGGCCACCCACCCAGGACAGAGAGGGGGATGAAATATTCTATAGGCATTTAGGTGAGATCTCAGGATTGCTTGCCCTTGTTCTTCGCAGACATCTGCTGGAAATACAACACAGCAGAGCGGGACCAGTCCCAGAGATTCCTGGAATGTGTGGAGACAACTTCCTGACACAGCTGGTGAGTGAACCAAACAGAGAAGGTGCCCTGCTGGATCTCCTCTTTGTGAACAGAGAAGGACTGGTGGGTGATGTGGTCGTTGGAGGATGACTAGGGCACAGCGATCACAAAATAGAGTTCTCTATTCTTAGAGAGGCCAGGAGAGGGCTAAGCAGGACTGACATCCTGGACTTCCAAAGGGCTGACTTTGTCGTGTTTAGGCACCTGCTTGACAGGATCCCTTGGGAGACAGTTCTGAAGGGTATAGGGGTCCAGGAAAGCTGGGCACTCTTTAAGAAGGAAGTGTTAATGGCTCAGGAGCAGACAGTCCCCAGGTGCTGTAGAGGAAGCTGGTGACAGAGAAGACCACCCTGGCTGAAGAGGGAGCTTTGGCTGCAACTCAGGGAGAAAAGGAGATTATACAGTCTTTGGAAGAAGGGGCTAGACACTCACAGTGATTACAAAGATGCTGTGAGGCTATGCAGGGCAGAAATCAGGAGGTCTAAAGCCCAGCTGGAAATTGATCTGGCTTCAGCAATCAAGGACAACACGAAATGTTTCTATAAGTATGTCAACAGCAAAAGGGAGATTCTCCATCCCCTGCTAGACACAGGAGGAAAAAGGTAACAAGTGATGAGGAGAAGGCTGAGGTCCTTAATGCCTTCTTTGCCTCAGTCTTTAATAACAAGACTAGTTGTACTGAGGGAATCCAGCCTCCTCAGCCAGAAGACAGAGACTGGGAGAACGACCCCCCTGCAGTCCAGGAGGAAACAGTCAGTGACCTGCTGCATCACACAGACACACACAGTCTATGGGACTGGATGGGATACACCCGAGGGTGCTGAAGGAGCTGGCTGGGGTGCTCTCCAAGACGCTTTCCATCATTTACCAGCAGTCCTGGCTGACCAGGGAGGTCCCAACAGACTGGAAATTGGCCAATGTGACGCCCATCTATAAGAAGGGTTGGAAGGATGATCCGGGAAATTACAGGCCTGTCAGCTTGACTTGGGTGCCTGGGAAGCTGATGGAGCAGCTCATCCTGAGTACCATCATACAACACATGTGGGACAACCAGATGATCAGGCCCAGACAGCATGGGTTTATGAAAGGCAGGTCCTACTTGACCAACCTGATCTCCTTCTACGACAGAGTGACCTGGTTATTGGATGAGGGAAAGGCTGTGGATGTTGTCTACCTTGACTTTGGCAAGGCCTTTGACACCGTTTCCCACAGCATTCTCCTGGCGAAACTGGCTGCTCGAGGCTTGCATGATCGCACTCTTTGCTGGGTAGAAAACTGGCTGGATGACCGAGCCCAAAGAGTTGTGGTGAACAGAGTTAAATCCAGTTGGCAGCCGGTCACGAGTGGTGTCCCCCAGGGTTGGTTTTGGGGAGGGGATCGAGTGCACCCTCAGTGAGTTTGCAGATGACACCCAGTTGGGTGGGAGTGTTGATCTGCTCGAGGGTAGGGAGGCTCTGCAGAGAGACCTGGACAGGCTGGAGCCATGGGCTGAGGCCAACTGGAGGAGTTTCCATAAGGCCAAATGCCGGGGGCTGCCCTTGGGCCACAACAACCCCCAGCAGCGCTACAGGCTTGGGGAGGAGTGGCTGGAGAGCTGCCAGTCAGAGAGGGACCTGCGGGTGTTGATTGACAGCCGGCTGAACAGGAGCCAGCAGTGTGCCCAGGGGGCCAAGAAGGCCAATGGCACCCTGGCTTGTGTCAGCAATAGCGTGGCCAGCAGGGACAGGGAAGGGATCTGACCCCTGTACTCGGCACTGGGGAGGCCGCCCCTCGATTCCAGTGTTCAGTTTTGGGCTCCTCACTACAAAAAGGACATTGAATGACTCGAGCGTGTCCAGAGAAGGGCAACGAAGCTGGTGCAGGGTCTGGAGCACAGGTCGTACGGGGAGCGGCTGAGGGAACTGGGGGTGTTTAGTCTGGAGAAGAGGAGGCTGAGGGGAGACCTCATCACCCTCTACAGCTCCCTGAAAGGAGGGTGCAGAGAGCTGGGGATGAGTCTCTTTAACCAAGTAACAAGGGATAGGACAAGAGGGAATGGCCTTAAGTTGCACCTGGGCAGGTTTAGACTAGATATTAGGAAGCATTTCTTTCCAGAACGGGTTGTTAGGTGTTGGAATGGGCTGCCCAGGGAGGTGGTGGAGTCCCCATCCCTGGAGGTGTTCAAGAGTCGGGTTGATAGCACTGAGGGATATGGTGTAGTTGGGAACTGTCAGCGCTAAGTTAACAGTTGGACTAGATGATCTTCAAAGTCCTTTCCAACCTAGTTGGTTCTGTGACTCTGGTTTTTTGGTTGTTTCTTTTTTTTTTTTTCAGTTTTGGTCTTAGTAAAAGGAAAAAATGTTTTAGTAGAGTGACTTAGTTAGCAATTGTTAATGGACGAACTGAATATTTGATTTCTCAGCTCCTATCAGGAAGGAAAAAGAAACTTTAAATAAAAGGAACTGAAAGAAAAGAGAAGGGGAGGGGAGGGGAGGGGAGGCGAGGTGAGGCGAGGCGAGGCGAGGCAAGGTGAAAGGAAAGAGGGTTTGTAATCAAATTGAGTCCTGTGTTTTCCAAACATTAAGCTCTGCTCCAAATTAAGGTACCTCAGAACTGTAACTAAGGAAGAAACACCCAAAAACTCTTCAGCTGTGACCCATGTATAATGAACAAAAAAATACAGATTATGATTGGTATGGTATAAACTGCTTAGGATACATTGTTCTACTCCATTCTATCCCTGAACAGAACAGACACACAAAACATTTCCAACTGAGATCTTCCAATAGGTTGTGGACATCAGAGAAGTAGTACTCTCATTTTGCTGTATTGTTTTCCTGTATGACAGCTAAACTATAACTTATTTTAGACACTTGGCAATGTTTTTTTATTTTTTACAGGTAAGAGCTAACAGTCTGCTTTTGCACTGTTTGAGGATGATATCTGTATGATAAACATCTGCAGTATAAATTTCATTTTTATCAAGCACTATCTCCTTACATTAAAATTGTGCAATTGACCTTCATACCTGTTCTAAGGTTCAGGTTTTTTAATACATGGTCTCTACACACTTTTTTCTGTAAGCAGTTTTTCACAAAAAGTAATCTTTCTTCTTTCTCTCAATCTAAGGAATATTCAGTCTGAGAAAAGTGATAAAGTTACCCATCCTTTTTTACTAATGAAAATTTCATGTTAATAAAAAGTAGAAATTTCTAGGGTTACCTTTTAATTTTGGACTGCTGTATATGAGATCAGCTTTTAAAGCAGTAACAGTTTTCTAACTCAACAATCTATCAGGTTATTCTTAAAGGCAATTTAAATATATCATTAGGACTCAAGTCCTTTGTACTTTAATAGTGGATTTAATAATATAGCCATTATCTAAACAGAAAGTGGTGCAAAGATGACTTCCTTGAATCTACTGAAGAGTACTTGAAGTGCTCGTGCTGCTCTTTGATGATCTTATAAGGAGGAGCAGGGATATGAACATGACTTTTGTTGAGAAGTTCCTAGAGAGTGAAAGCTGTGAGGAATCATACTGCTGAGAAAGCTACCTGTGGGAAACACAGGGATGTAAATGGAGGCTCAAAGAGTGGCAGCAATCTTTCTCTTCCCAACAGAAAGTCAAAAGAAGCAGTGATGGACACCAAGTTTGCAACCTGATGCAAACCTGTAGAGAGTTGTTCTTCGGTCTTACAACTACTGAAAGACAGAGCTTCAGGATTACCAAGCACTTAATACTCAGAAGTTGATTTTAAGACCGTAAGACATTACCTTAACAGAAACTATAAGCAACTTGCCATTAGTTGTTAAGGTACCTATAGTCATTTAAGCATCTCATGTGTCTTTTCCATGAAGTTTAGCATTATAACTCTCAGGAACCTAAAGTTGCCATGTAGAAAACTGAACTTTCCTCCTCATTCACCTTTACAGATAAAAAATGAGACACTGCAATTCTGCCAAAAAGTGAGGCATGCCTAATGATATAAATGTTTAGCAAATGGCATTTTTAGATTCATCAAATTTAATTGATCTTTAGCTCCCCTTCCCTTCCTTTCCTCCTTTATAGAGCAGAAATGCAGTCTTGCTTCAGCACTGGGTAAGCTTCACAGATGAGCTGAAAGCACAGTAAAGCTGACATCAAAAGCTCTTAACTGATTGTATGTACTCATGCCAGGATCACTATCCCTATCACATAAACTGATAATCACAATAATCAATTGGAAACTAAGTATGGGACTAAACATGGGAAATTCCACAATGTATTGTCTCAGTGGTGCTTCATCTTCTGCCTTAGTAAAAACTTCCTATTATACAGTTACGGAATAATCTGGGTATAGGGGTAAATCCATTTTCATCCAATTCTCTTTTCTTAATGAATCACTTCCTGAGATGTTGTCACAACCTCACAAACACTAGCAAGAAAATAGTAACAGATTAGCTTAATGATATTAAAATATTTCCAATTTTTTAGCATTGTTTTTAAATGTCCTAGTATTTTCCCTTTGTGGCACACTGAACAGCTGTTTTTGCTGAGCTGTCCAAAATATTGCGCAAGTCTCCTCCCTCAATGACTACAATAAATTTAGAAATCTGAAATGTGTGTGAGAAATTAAATTATCTCCTCTAGTATTCATTACCTTATCAGCACTGAATTTCACCTGTCACCCTCAATAAATTGACAACCATTGACTCCAATCAACACAGTCTGAGAAATGTACTATAGCATCCAGCAAATAACCTCCACCTCTCTCAAAATAAATTCAAAATCTCATCATAAACTCACTTCTCAACAAAATTTGTGGTAAAAGTCTTGCAAGGGTAAGTAGCTAATGGAATAAATTTCAAAGTTTTAAGAAATATTCTTTTCACTGGCAAGCTGAAAATCAGGATGGATTGTCTTTTCCCTAATGGATGTGCTTTATTTCAAAGCAGAACTATTTCAGGGAAGTCCTATGACCTTTACTGTGGAAGCAGTCTTCTATGATCAACAGTCTTCTATGTGAACAGGTCTCACGTTATTTTCCTCTTAGACTTAACAATCTTAGAGATAATAATTCTTTGTAAAGAGGAAGATGTGATGGAATACTTGTACAATCACTGTGGCAGGAGCTATTAGACTTACATATTTGCATATCATGATCTAGAAATCATTGGTCTTTCTTTTGTGCCTGTTCACTTTAACTCCGCCCCACAAAACGCATGTGGTTGTGACAGCAAAGAGGTAATGGTTACCGTAAGTGAAAGCTGTTTATTTAAGCAATATGCATCATACGAGTTTGGGAGGTCTGGCAGCTGATGCCTCCAGGGAACACTGCAGAACCCTTAATGAAAAAAAGCAGCAGAGACTGACAAATAACAGGACATAGGTTTGCAGAGGGTCTACTATATACCAGTCTGGGGTTGGAAGGAACTAGAAAAGATGTGGTTTTAGTGAGCAATGAACTGCTTTGTAGGAAAAAGAATCTGAGAAAAATGAATCAAAAGTCTGCTACTGAGGTCTGGGATGATGTATTGGCTCAATGGCTGTTTATATAAATGGCTTCATTTGTACACATAAGGTCTAGACAGGTGGAAAACATACATACACACCTTCAAACTTAACCGAAGCCAGTTTTCTGTCATATGATTTAATAATAAATAAAAAAAAAAAAAATAAAAAATCTGCTTGCAGGCTTTGAACGGGCTATTTTTTTTGTTTATTTCTGTAGGGCACTTAGGGCAGATGACATACCAAGTTCTGTTAATGTCACTTTTCATAATGAAACACTTGAAATAAATCTTGTAAAATCCTTACAACTAATTAGTGTGAGAAGAATATTTAGAAAGTCTCTGTTCCCGATATTGTGATGGTCCTGAAACATTTCAGATAGTGCCAAGTAGTGTGCAGTTCACCTTTATAACAGAAATGCTTGGCAAGACTTCTTTTTCTTCTCCTGACACTAATTTTTATGTTCTCCTTTCTCTCTTAACTTTAAAATATTGAAAACTTGCAATACCAGGAAATTACCTGCAATCTCTCCGAAACACTGGTTTGATTTTCATATCCTGTATTGAAAATTCTGCTTAAAACTCAAATGCCTCCCCATGAGGTGTAGATCTGGTATCCTCAGGCATTATTCTGCCATTCTCAAAAGCTTCTAGAGTAGCTGCTCATTTCTAGAAATGCACAGAATCTAATTTTGAAATACTGAGATTTAAAATTTAATTTCCACACACAACCAGAAAAAATTTATTAGGGAGAGGTCGTTTCAGTACAGCATTGACACATACACATAAAAATCTATGATAGAGTTTACATTGCCTTAAAAAAATAGTTTCTCTGAATATTTCGCAATTTTAAAGGACTTCTTATAGCAGGTCACATAGGGAAATAATAGTAATCTTTCATAAATGAAGAACTGAAGCAGAACTAAGGCAAAGAACTGTCCCATTAAGCCTCTGACAGGAGATTGAGAGGAGAAAATTCCCTTGGATACAAACTGTGCTTCCTCCTGATTCATCAGAACAAACTCTTATTCTGATACTTTAAAGTTCCTGAAGTTGACGAACTGCTTTCGCCCTGATGTTTGACCAAATGCTTTGTAAAGTACATAAAAATACCCACTAAGGAAGGTTTCAGGATAATTTAAGACTTTTGCAAAAGAGGAACCACATGAATGAAAGTACATATACTGTTAAAATTTATTTCCATACTCATATATTAGAGCCAACTTGTTAAGGTGTATTTAACTGTTACTTAACTCACAATTTGTCTTCCCTTTAAATATATACTTTTTAAAATAAAACCCCCAGACTTTTTAAAATACTAGAGCTTTAAAAATCTGTCTGTGACTCTTGTATTACTCACTAGCGTTACAAATGTGTCCCCACACTACAATTTGGATCACAAATTAATTTCTTAAAATAACTGCAAATTTCTCATACTCCTAAGCAAATAAATCTATTTCAGTGGTAATAGTATTAGAAAATATACAATACCAGTTAGCATGCAGTGGGTTATTTATATGAATAATTAAAACCAATAAAAATAAATAAATAAATAAATAAATATGGAAATAAATCCATGAAAATGTGCATATGAAAATGTTTTACTCTTCGTTAATTTTTAACTCATAAAATTAAATTACTTTCAGCTCTCTCCCAGTAAAATTCTGCTCTCAACTATGCAATACCAGGTAAGATCTTTGGAAGTTATTTTTAAAGAATATCCAAATAGACCTGTTTTAAAAATAAAATATCTTTCCCTATTTCAATGTTAAAGATATAGGATTTTGAGTTCTATTTTCCAGCATTTTTGCATGCATTCATTGAAAAAAAAGCCTATCAATAATTGAAGTTAGCGTATAAAGAAATTTCCCTCTAAGACTTCAATTTATCCAGAATGTCACTACATTTAATAAATTGATTTTTTTTTTTTTTTCCCGATTTCAGTGATTTTACAGAAATGTAGCAAGAGTTTCATGGAATATTTTCCATTTTTTCTTCTATAAGATATTTTCATGGTTGAAAAGCTGATATTTGAAACATGTACTTCAGGGTTCCTTTAAACCACTTATTGTAGAATATCCAATTCCTAATTGGTCTTAGTGCAGTACCTTTAACTCAACTCTGTTTTACTTTTGGAGACAAACACATTTTCCTTGGTTAGTATAAGGATTATCCCAGATTCCTCAGGTTGCTTTGAATTCAGATTTTTGCTGTTCATAAAGGTTCACACAGGTATGCATGAAAATTTCTTTCACAGAAAGAGAAATTAGCAGTCTTTGGTCCCATTGTCCTGTTTCCTATTCTAACCAATGGAATACCCATCCACACTGTTACATGCTGTCTTCTCGGTGGAGGCATTCCCACTACTTCAGGTAGCATTCCTCTTACACAGTAGTATTTTTTTTAGAGGGTGGAGAGCTTCAAACTTGCCTCTAGTCTAACAGACTACTGCAAGGGACTGTGGCAGAGAAGAGCCAAGAATATGAGCAAATGCTTTATTTAAAAGACATAATGGAAAATTTGATGACTCCTCAGCACCAGCTAGATATCTGGCACTACTTTTCAAAGACCATGGAGAACCAGATACTCAATGAGCTTTTTTGGCTTGAAAAACCTGAAGATAGTAGATGGCACAAACTTCTCTTTTCCCTATTTCTGAATGGAAGCTGAAGGCAGAGTATAACCCATGCTGATAAATACCCTGCTGTCCCTTTCCTGTAAAAATGATGCACATTTGGGACATGATTTTTTTAATTCTCTCGCAGTTGAGCCATGCTAACACTCAACTTTGTCACATTACATATTCTTGTTTTCCTGGGTCTAACTTCCTTATACAAGATTGCACATGCCAGCATATACTACAGCGAATGTCCATATGAACTGCTTAAAAAGCATAGATTTAAAAAATTAGGAAAAAGAACATGACAATGAAAACAAGATAGAGTCCCATATAGATGAGCACATAACCAAGGAAGGTATTCGCCCCTGTGATCTAAACAAGCAAATCTTTTAACTGCCTTCCATGTACACCCTTGTAGGTAAAATTTTGAAAGCATCTAGTTTTTTGCAAGGCTCATAGATGTCACAAAGAGGAGAATAACATGTGTAATTACAGCAGATCCTCAGAAGTCCTTAAGTCTAGCTTAAGCTGTTTAAATCCAGAGCAGCCTCTTCGAGGCAGACTGAGAAATCTAATAGTGAACTGGAACTCATATTCAGTGACAGATGCAAGCAACGAAATATAATATGGAAATGTTTCTGTTAAAATCAAAAGTATGGAAAATTAAGTCAAGGCCTCTTCAGGAAGATAGCTCAGTAGGTCAGGTGGAACACTACACAGGCTACAGATTGTGAGTATTCATTCATTATATATTTTTAACTGGCCAGGATGGTTATATTATAAAGGGGTTTTTTCCAAATAAACCCATATTTTCATACTGTCTTCTATGCATTACCACTCTGAAGAATTATAAAATATATAAAAATATGCTATTCATTACTACTCTGAAGAATTAGAAATATATAAAAATATATAAAACGCATACCTTCTAAGACTTGAACATGACTGAACTTTACAGTGCTTGTGAATATGAACTATTTAAAAAAAACTCAAATTAAGAATAAAAACAAGGAATGAAAACAATGCATAAATCCATATACATAGATAGTACATCTAAGGTATAAAAAAATATAGAGAGTTATTAAAACTACAACTAGTTTCTCTTTTTCATATTAATAAAGCGACAAAACCAAAAAGCATGGATTTTTCCAACTGCAGTTGCAGACGACTCTACATGTACCAGTCGGATTAAACTAAAATACCTTACATGCATTCACTGTGTTTGCAGCCAGATAGCCATGAGTTATGAATTTCACAGTGTGTTTACATTTTACTTCTATTACTGTTACTTTAACTGTCTCATAGTTTCAAAATACCTTAATGATTATCACTTGACTCTGCTTACTGTCCTTCGAAGGTACTTTTCCTGCTGTTCCATTGCTTAAAATGCCTTCCATTTGATAAAACATAACGGCATTTCAGTTTACTCTGACACTAAGTTTTATTACTTGGTAGTTTTTAACTACATAAAAAACCGACACAAATTGGCAGCTAGGCAGAAGCTTTAAATTTAGGCAGGGACTCTACACAAGCACAGCTCTTGCCAGGTATTTTTCATGTCTTATTATCAGTGACAAGGCCCATAGATCCATATGACACCTTGAATACTATCACTTTACTGTAACTGATCCCAGTAACAATGGCTTGGCTTTCAATTCAATATCTTCCATCTTTACAACAAAATCTGTACATACTTAGAAAAAGAAGTCTGTGTTTCTCTGTACTTTAATGTATCAAAGTAATGCTTTTAATGTTGCTTATAACACCCAAGTTCTTGTTGATAACTGTGCTTCAATTAATAAAATGAACTGCAAACATATTGGTTTTCACAAAGTCTTAAGATTATGTTGGTTTTTCAACACTTGGTTGTGGAAATATGGAATTAAATACAGACCCAGATGTCCTCCTCTGTGTGTTACAAATTCATGCAGACTTGCACATGAGGAAAAGCTTATCTTAAAGCACATGAAAGTCTGAAGTTTATTATATAAATAGGATATTATTAAAATTAGGATTAAAGTGGCCTCACCAGATGTTTACTGATATGAAATGCTTAAGAGCAGCACCAAGTTAGACTTGGTATCAACTGCTTACTGTCATTTTGGCCAAAAATTGTCAAGTCCAAACTTTTCATTATTTTCAGAATTCAAATAAGCTATGACCAGTGCTTTGGAAAGGCAGTTCTCACTTCACCTGATTATGCTGGCAAAAAATGTACCAACTTTCTGATATGTAACAGTATGATAGATGATTTTGACATTACATTTTCAGATAATGCCCAAATAATGCTCAAGTTTTTTATCAGCCTATATACTGACCCAAAATTCAAACATGATCTCAGTGACAAGGGATCTGACAAAGAACCTCTAAGCAATGCCATCTGTGACGAGAGTCTGACATGTTTATCTTTAGAAAGGTCAGTGCGGAAGGACAACCTTGCTTGCCGCATCCATCACAACAGAGTTCACCAGCCTGGATAAAGAAAATGCTTTCCTTTAGTCTGATCAATCACTCAGTATCAGGGCAATGTCTCAAAATACTATGAACAAGCACTAACATGCTTGCAAATATTGATTTTTCTTTGACACTGTCACCTTCAAATCTGCATAACACTCCACTTTGGGAAACTACTTCAAACCATGCAATATCATAGAAGGAATGAATTAGAAAAGTTGTCACAAAAAGTACTTCAGAAAATAGCGTTCTCTTTAAATCACAGCTTTTATAATGCCTTAAAGTACTTGTAACAAATGTCTATTTTTAATTGAAAAATAGGTACAAGTTTAAATTCTGGTTAACTAATTACAATATTGTTCAGTCCAACAACCTCCAGGCAATGAAATACTTTAATTGTTTTATTCCTTCATGAGTTACTCGATCCTGTCTATGCAGACAATGCCCTTCATCAACTTTTCAGTGCTTTTGGTCTGCAGGAACACTTTGACCTTCTGTATGCCTCTTCAAAATGTTACAGCAAGGTAGAATTACTTACACTGTGCTTTGCTCAGAGTTCAACATTTTCCATGGACACGTCAAAAAAATACCTACAGGCAACATCTGAGTCTTGAAGGAAGCTTGGTGTTACTTTTTGGTTATGGCAGCTTTGTAGATACATAGGTAACTATGAAAAATGCAAGTAGAAACAGTACACAGAAGTATGTCTGGATACAATGAACCCTGTTCAGAATTAAGGCAAATAATGTAGGAAAAACAGTAGAAGTAACACTACAGAAAGCCACAGAGTCGTAACCTTGAGCATGCTGCCATTGAAATCAATATCAAGCACTGCTTGATCTCTATGGCACAACACTATGCTACACTAGCTCTAACTGATCAGTCAGAAGTCTACAAAAGAGTATAAATGTGGCCCCAACTCTCTGGTTACTTTCCATTGCTGAGATAATATACAATGCTAATTTACATATAATGACAATTATTTCTTTGTCAGAATGGAACACTCAAGTAACATTGAATTCAAGAATGTTTTTATTTCTTTAAACAGTTCACAGCATCTTTTTATGACTGACATAACTTATCATAAATAGATTATATCTTCCAGAAGTACTATTTGCTCTAATTCTCTCATCCGTGTTTCTCTTTTTCATTTTATTATCACCAAAAGAAAAATTCAGTAATAGTTATATTTAGCATCCTGACTAGATAGTCCCCTGGAACTAGTAGTAGCAGGCTACAGGTAGAAGCACAAACATTAAATAAAATTGGAGCGTGAAGAAGATGCTCAGACCTATGATAGTCACTGACATTAAAAATACATCTGCAATGGTTAGATAAGTCAAATATGACAAAAATGATTTAAAGATTATGTCTCTTAGCTGCTGTAGTGCCACCTAATGAGCATAACTGCAGAAGTCACCTCAAATTCCACTATTTCTTTTAAAATAATTTTTTAAAATGTTTCAAAACAAACAAAATGTGGAGTGTAATGTAGACACAACGTGGACAGCGTGATGCCACTCTTCATGTATATTGGTTTAGCATCCCTAAATCCCAATGGAATAGTACAGAGAAGGGAATCACCGAATGTTGACCTTGGGTTAAACTGTGTGTTTTACTTCATCAGTTGTTCTCCTTTAACCAAAACTAAACACATGAGAGCAAGGAAATTATTGGTAAACATATGGAAATGACTCATAGCTCTCTGCCTAGCCCCTCCTGGCTGTGACGTTTTCTATGTCATTTTTTTACACGGGGTTCCCCTGTATAATGAACAGCCACTCTCACAGAGTCTGTGCTGAGCCACACACATGAATCACAGAATAACAGAATCGTCTAGGTTGGAAAAGACCTTGAAGATCATCCAGTCCAACCACTGAAGTCTCCTGTCCCACCTCTTCCATATGGCAATGGTGGTAGCTGGCACATCTCTGTGCCAAACTCTGCATGGGCACAGGAGGAGGCATTTACTGGCCACCCAACAGCTGTCATTCATCTCCTCTGTGAATAAAGGAGCAAGATGTTTTACTACTATTATTTTGCATGTTGCTTTGAAATAGATGGTGTATGAATTGTGAAAAAAGTATGCCACGGTTTGGTAATCCTTGGGTTGGGACTAGAACAGCTAACAAACTGTTGTGCTATATCCAAGGTCAATTCAGACTGATGGCAGCCCATTGCTGGAAGTGGTGTAGCTCCATACTAGTTATGAAGAAGTCCAGCTAGGACATTTGCATTACAGTGATGCCCCCCCCATCTATTGTGCAATGACAATTACTGCAAATAGTGCACACTCCTATTTAAACTCAGTGCTTTCCAAACAATCAGGATGAACAGTGACTCACACATTTTTAGAGCATGAAATGTATTCAACCTTGCAGTCCTGACAACTTGCACCATGCTCTCCCCAGCCCTTGCTAAAAACCAGACATCAGCCAGGAAAGCAAGGCAAAAGAAAGTAAAACCACTGCTGTCCTAAAAGTCCTTTGGGACCACAGGCAATCACTGCAGGTCAAAGCGCACCACTTAGAGTCTTCACCTGTGCTCAGAGACTGGCTTTATGAGAAACCAAATGGTCTTGATGTTTGCACCATTCACCACTTAAGATGTGCCAAGCAACTACTTGGCCACAGCTGTGACTCTAAATCAAAATATCTCTTATTTGAAAAACAACAAATACATCTTTCACTTACAAAAGATAAGAGCTTCCAGATGGTACAACTGTCAAGGCGGATCAATTTCTGATCCAGTTCCAGCTACCTTGACAGTATCGTCTTTAGTACAGATGCAGACAAAAAAAAGTCCAGAAACACAACAGGACAGATGAGATTTGAATTTCAATTGTAAGGTTCTCTCTCTCTTTTAATCTTGTGATAAAAGTCACTTTAAAATAATATAACATTCTGCTATTGCTTTTGAAACATAATATTCAGTTATTTGTTGTCAATACAATTAAAAAGCTCGTCTCTGAGAACAGCACAGTGATGCCAGACTAGTATTTTACAATACAGCCCAGCCAATACACACTTCAGTATTGCTTCAAGCAAAAGCAAAGCAGAATTGATAGAGCTGAAGTGTCTATGAAAACAGACAGCTCTAAGATATGAGAATATGTGAATCAGAGAAACTGCACATCCCACAGAGGGAAATATTGCTGATACTTGTGAATGAATATTCAAAAAAAAAAAAAAAAAAAAAAAAGCTAACCTCAGTTAAGAATGACATGCAATTCTAACCAATTAGAATGATATCCAATTTCATAACAAATTTGATTTGAAGTTTTCTCCACTGTTTCACACAGGTTACACCGTTACTTCATCTTTTCAGGAATCTTTATCAGAACATTTGATCAGCTGATACTCACAGTTCACCCAGCTACTATCATGCAAGCTCACAGATCTCTGGGATAAACTGGCTTGTGGCCGGTGACTACCATGGTCAAAACATAACATATAAAAGACTTAAGCGAAGGGAGCCATCACACCTCACAGGGAAGATTGTTAATTCCCAGAACCCTCTGCCGTACATCATGAAATGCTGAATGTCTGGGAAAACTTCAGAAATTATTTCACAGGAAGGAAAGGAGAAAAAGAGGAAAGTTGCATGTAAGTTTGATGGAAGACACAAAAGACAAGAATAGTAAAATAGTATGTATTTAAATTTATATAAGATCTTCATAAACAAAAGTATTTCTAAGCCAAAAATTTAAGTTGGCTCTAAATAGGTTCCAATATACGCCTATAGGAAACATGCTGCAGCATACCTATGATGTGTGCAAACATTTTGATGCTTATTTCCCCACCTTATTTCCTCACATAAGCCATATATGATTTAAGGTGCTTGCCTTACTGCCACTGGACTTTTTATAAATTACTCATAATTGTAAATTATTCCCAAATGAAACATTTTTCTCCATTTGAGGGGAGGAAAAAAAAACCAAAAAACAAAACAACTCCCAAACAAAACCAAAACCCTAAAAGTTTTTGTGGACACAAAGGAAAGAAGCCATCATACTTTGAAAAAACACCAGCAGCTGGTGAATTGGCATCTAGAGGTTGATGACAGCTCTGTGGAGTTTACGGAACATATATGCACTTGAATGTTTCCACTCTAAGAACAAATACAAAACTGAGCTACCTATTGCTTATCCTAAAAAGCAGCATGAAAGTCAGAACTATAGTTTATGGTCACATCTGTCTCAGACCAGAAAAGGGCACCTATTCTACTGTTGCTGCTTACCACGTAACCTGGTACATTTACCCAGACATGTACAAAAATCATCCACAGCACATCACAACCTCAAGCCCGGCCCCACCCCACCCCCTTCCAATCATGTAACAGGCTTTAGACTTTCACTATGAAAAAACAAGAGCCTCACAAATGATAATGCTGCAGTACAACATCTTTTTTCAGGAGTGCTATGATGACTTATTTGAAAACATAGGGTTTATATCTTGTGGAACAGAAACACTGCTGTCAAGGGGAAAACTTGAGGGCATATTGTGATGAGAGTTTCTTCTACTTGATTTCTCACGCCTGCACCTGGTGGAGCCATTTATAGTTGTTTGCAATCATAAGCATACTGACCTAAAATGAAAATAGGAACCATTACAGAATGACATGCGTAAGCTTTCTCAAATAAAAACATGCAGGCAGCCATCAGCAGAACTAAATTCATATGATCAACCTGAAGTGTGCTCTGAAGCAGCTGTGTGGTGATTATACTGTAAAGGGAGAAACTGCAGCTGGAAAAATCTTCAACAACTTCATATCTTTGCCCTTTGATTATAAAGAAGTAGGAATAGAGAGAGAGTTGATATCAACTGCACCTCACTTCACCACAGCTTCTTTGTGAATTAAATAAATTGCAATACATTTTGAGTTTAGAAGAATCAGACATTCCTTCATGAAACAGCTATTTAAACAGTCTTCCTTCTTAAAAAGCATGTATTTTATACGCTTTTATGTAATTGTATAGTTTGCTTCTATTTATCTGCTCACTTGTCTCTGAAAACCTGACTGATATTCTTCCTTAAGGCTTTCCCTGCTGTCATCCACCTGCTTTCTCTGCCTCCTGGATTTACATTCAAAGCTCTGCCTCTGCCTCGTTCAAGTTTTACACAGTTCTGGATTATTCCTATTTACACACCAATTGACATCTCTACAAACTCCAAGAAAATTTTACCTTTCTCCTGTTTCACTACTTGCCTTGGGATTTCAAAGCATGAAGTCTGAGCACAGTACTTGCTTGCTCACTTCACTCAGGCTTTACCCCAGCCTCCTTCCCTGCCTTTTCCATGCCAACAGCTTCCATAGCAGATTATAGCCCTTCTGGCAATGGCTAACACAAGTCTACACAGTGCACTACAGAGATGTTGAGTTCATTCAGCATGCCCTATGAGCTAGCCAAGATGTACCTGCTTTACATAGAGCTAAGCCTGAATTAAAAATCACTCCTGAGATATTAAAATCAAACCAAACTCACCACTGTGTCAATATAGGCTCAGATCTTTTGGACTCAGTTCAACTCACACTGCACTTTCTCAGAGCCCACGTGAGAGACCCTAAATACACCTATAGAATATCTTGGACAGATTTCCTCATTCTTCTAATTCTTCCTCCACTAACAAACTCCACATGCATTCATATAAATGTGCACAAACCATTCCTGGGTGAAGTAAAAAAGACAAATCTATACTGCAGAGTACTCCTCCTGGTTTACCCTTGCTATTTCCTCTGTAGTTTGGGTGCTTTGGAGTTTTTAAAGAAAAAAAAATAATTCCCCTTCCCACAGAACTTCTGCTGAAGGTGCAAAAACACCTGAGCCAGCTCTGCTTAGGACCACAAAGATATAGATCACTAGCCCAAGCTGTTCCTCACTCAGGTACAGTTGCCCTGCTTCTGATGCTGCCTTTTGTTGAAGGATTCCTGTTTCCACACCTTGAATACATTTCCTATCGTGTCATGGATTACTGTGTCCAGTTCGGGGGTCCCTAGTACAAGAGAGCCATAGACACATTGGAGCAAGTCCAGCGAAGGGTCATGAAGATGATTAAGAGACTGGAGCACCTGCCATATGAGAAGAGGCTGTTCAACCTGGAGAAAAGAAGGTTCAGGGAGGATCTCATCAATGGGTATAACTAACTCATGAGTAGGAGTAAAGATGAAAGCAGATTTTTGTCGGTGGTTCCCAGTGACAAACAGGCAATGGGTACAAATTGACATAATTAACATAAAGGAAATTCCCTTTATACATAAGAAAAATCTTTCTCCCTGTGACGGTAGTCAAGCCCTGGAATAGGTTGCCCAGAGATGTCTTGGAGTCTCTATCCTTGGAGACATTAAAAGTCCAGCTGGACATGGCCTGGGCAACCTGCTTTAGGTGATCATTCTTTGAGCAAGGGGGTTAGAATAGATCATGTCCAAAGATGCCTTCCAGCCTTCAACCATTTTCTGATATCTATTAATTTTGTGCTTTTGATTGATTTTCTTGCTTTTGACACTGTTCACAAATCCCTCTTTTTCTCCTTCCCCCATTCCCAGCACTTTGTGTCTCCCTTTCTTGGAAGGCTCATTAATGACACCCAGCTGCAGAGTCAGCTCAAATCAGAAAGCAGCACACCCATCTCTACATGGCTTTTAGACTTCTGAATGATGCCACATGCAAGAAGCACAAAGCAGAGTTAATTGTGCTGACTGAACCCACACCACGATCTACATACAGACCAGATAATTGATAACAGAAAGTTGATATCATTTCTGTTCTCTCAATTCCTGCTCACCCTTTGCTCACCCTTGTCACCTTTGTCTAAAATGTCTCTTTTTTTTTTTTTTTGAACCAGCTAAGAGGTCATGCTCTGACTAAACCCACACTACTTCTATGACTTTCTTTTCTTTATTATAATAGGCATAATTTGGGTTTTAATCAGGAATATCAAAGTAAAGAAGGATTTAAAATCCTGGGATTTTAAGGGAAGACTTACAAAACTTTAATTTCGTTATTTTTTTCAGTTACTTTACTCATTGTAAAAATCCACATATCCAGAATACAGGACTCCTCTTCCTCTATCCCCACAGACCTGATCATTCTCTCATTAACCCTGATGGCTTTGGTGGAATATTCCTTGCTTATGCTGGTGCAATAAAGGGAAGAAGCTGGTTCTCCATCTGTACTGGGTCTGGCTGAGCCGAAATTGGTTTTCCCTTACAGCAGCCCTCATGGAGCTGTGTCTTATGCTGGGAGCTGGCAGGGTGTTGGTAGCACCCTGGTGTTGTGGCTACTGCTGAGCAGTGCTCACACAGCACTGAGGCTCTTTCCGACATTTTCCCCCCTCAGTGGGACGGGGTGGGAGAGATCTTGGGAGGGGACACAGCCAGGACAGCTGACCCGAACTGACCAAAGGGATATTCCAGACCATGTGACTTCTGCTGGACATATCAGAGCCCTGCTCCTGAGAAGGCCCGACATCGCCTGTTTATGGGAAGTAGAGAATAAGTCTGTTTTCTTTTTTTCTTCCACGCACAGACCTTTGTTTTGCTTTGCTTATATTAAAACTGCTTGCTTTACCCACAAGGGTTGGTTTTTTTTTCCTATCTTATTTTCTTTCCCCTCTTTGCCCTCTTGAGAAAAAAAGGGGGAACGGGGGGGAAGTGATAGAGCAACTTGGTGGGTACCTGGGATTTAGCCAAGGTCAAACCACCACACCATGTTGCAAGACTTACATCAAAGTACTGGAGAAAGAATCACTAAGCTTTCTATCACTCTTTTTTTTTTTTTTTTTTTTTTAATTGCATTTAATTATTGTTATAAAAATGGTCCATAATAAGCTTCAAACTTTGTTATATATTAACTGTATTTTTTTTCATTGTTGTCACGTATGCAAGCTGACATAAAGGAAAAACTTCAAAGAGTCCTGTTTGTCCAATTGAGATGGGCTAGATTCAATTAAAGATAAGAGGAAGGTGAAGTAGTAAATTATTTAATCAACAGCATGTCTGCTTTACTAGAGGTTGCAGTATAATAAAGCATTCTCTAATAAAATTTTACTTTATCACAAATCCAAACAAATACATTGAAACATCAACCTGCTTCATGAAAAAGTATGAACTACCGATGCTATCAAAAAATATTTTTTATGCATTCTGTTATATAAGCTGGTGCTGCCAAAAGTTACGTAGTGCTTAAAATACGTAATTATACTGAATAACAGGGACAAAGCCCTGAGGAGTTTTAAAGTCACAGATAAAAGCCAACACAGTAGATGCAGCTCTGCAACAGGGAGACTGGCATTAGTGCTGCTTGACTTTTACTACTGGAAGTAGACTGACAAGTCAAAATCTAGCTATGAGAGATGCAGACACAGGTCAAAATGATTACAGAGCTATCTGGAACAGAAAGCAGGGAGGGCCTGCTGGATAAGGTGCTCCTAATTTAGCTCAGTGCTTGCAAGGCCTATGAATGCCACGACAGTGACCTTTCATGCTTCCCCACTAACATAAACATGTCAGTGATAGTTATGTTAGGACAAGGAAGCAAGCTCACATGGATCTTCCACTAGACAGGTACTTCTTCTGGTATCCCTCACCTAGAAGCCAATTTCCTAGGTTTTGCTGTCCACGGTCTCCCAAGAAAAGGAAAGGAAATGAAGGCAGAATAATTTATTCTTGCTGAGGACTGAATGAAAAGGTAAATACTAGATTGCCACTCCCCATGCAAAAGGAGAAAATCTGAAAATAAGACCCATGAAAACACATATAAAGCTAAGAAAGCATCTGTGCTAGTGTTGTTATAACATGAAACAAGTATTTGGCTGATTCGGAAATTCCTACCATTTACCTACTGGACGTCAGCCATGTAAAAAACAATTGGTTGAAACATCTGATCTCAAAGATAAGTGAAATGCAAAACTGATCAATTAAGATAAATGAATAATGAAAACTATGCTTGTCATTTGCTGGACCAGAAACAAAAACATTGCAATGGATGAAGAAATATGGTTGCTATTGTTGTTTAAATGGACAGAAGTTTTGCATGAGGTTGCTTTCATTATCCACAAAACAGCAAATACTTAAATGCTTTCAAAGAGCTTTATAGCTTTAGTAAGCTTTCATTGAAAAACATGACATGGTGGTCTACTATTTATTTTTCAGAATAAATAAACTTACAACCAGAGTATAATGTATTAAAGGGAAAATGTGACTGTTTTGCCAGAAATAATAAAAAAAAACCCCAACAAACCCAGAACAAACAACTTTTTTACATAATCACTTCAACTGTGAAAAACAGAAGAATCCTGCTTAAAAACCAGAATACCCTTAAGTATCACCCATCAGCTGTGCATGAGCAAAATAAACAAAAGGTTACATTACTGCTGCTCCTGAAGCAATGTCTCTCACTCCAGCCAACGATTTTTTTCCTTTATTGAAGCAACAAAGATAGTTAGTATCTGTGGAAATTAATTTCATCATCAATGAAAATACAACCTGTCCATCTATGCTTTCACCTCTCAGCTTTTAAATGAAAGGATAAAATATTTTTTAAAAGAAACTGTCGCAATTATGAAACATAGCCCTGTTTTCTTACTGAATCACACAGTTTGAAACAATCTATGATTCTCTCGCTTACACAGGCACAAATCAGGAATAACTCTATCAAAGTTTATATAATTACTCTGGTACAGAAGTCATGCAAGGAAATGGAATATCCAGCTCAATTTGTTCTAAGATAGTGGTGAAATACCTGTTAGCCTGTCTGAACTACAAGTTCCATGAGGCACTGCAGTCTCACCTAAATGAAACCAATGTGATAGGGGAGATCTAATCAAGTAAGGGAGATGATAGAAAACAAATGTCAAAATACTGGAATTGCCTATGGGACAAAATCTGTTTCCAGCTAGTTCTAATGTGATGTGATGCAGTGGCTGCCATGTCCACCAAATAAACCCAAAATAAACAAGATTGAAGCCTGGAGAGGTGATATTCTCAGTCCACAGCAGAGAGACTGCTGTGCTCCAGATGCACATCTGGAGCATCCACAAGACAGAAAAATGTTCACGCAAAACTGTAGAGAGAGTTTCTGTAGCAGCAGTCTGGCAAGTGACTCACCCTGAGCTGGTTCAGAAATTCTGTTCACATTCTGTACACTGACTGTGTAAACCTATTTGGAATAACTGATTAATTAGAAAGCCATCAGATTTGAGGTACCCTGTCCAGTTCCCCAGACAGAAAGACCAAATTAAAAGGTCACATTAAACTACATAGAAGTTTTAAAATAATAGAGATGAGGGATAATCAGATTTTTGACACAGCATTTTGCAAAGAATCCTAAAAAAGGAAGGCTGGCCAAGTGTACAGGAGTAATGAAGTCACTTGTCTATCCCAAAAGCAGTGAAGTGTATCTAGACTATTCAGGATGGAATTTTTCTTAAAAATCACCAGTGAAAGAGAATCCACACTGTTTACTGTTATCATTCCTGCATTTCATTCACAAAGGTGAAGGTTTTTTTTCAGGCACCGGGTTTGACTGGTTTGATATTTCTAGGGTTTTTTTTTTTGAAAACTAATTATTAACTGTTTATCCACATGGATGTCTTTTGTCTGTAACAGTTTTTTAGGTACTGAAAGACTATTATCATGAGTTCCACCATACAGAGGAAATGAATTAAATGTCTTCTCTGCTCAAAGGGGAACTTTCTTGTGGTTCTGCTACTCTCTGAACATACTATAATTTTAAGTTCTCTTCTAAAGTGTGAAGGCAAAGAATTGTACACATTACTTCATAGTCAAGTCTTCATGAGGTCTGGAGTAAAATTAGCTTACTTACACTGCATATGGCATTCTAGTTAATATAACCAGAATAACATCCGATGTTTGTTTTTCAAAACGAACACTGCTTTAGCTGACAGTTTGTGGTCCACTATGTCATTCAGATACTGTTCTTCAGATTAAATACCTAGTTCTTTATCCTCGTTTTCAATTTGTGCATTTCACTCTTCCCCCCTAAGCATTTTACACTTATTTATTACTGAATTTCAGCACAGTAATACAAAATATATCAAAGTTTCCAAGACAACAATCTTTTCTTCCTATTGTTCAGAATGCTTTGATACCCATAGTTCATCCATAAAGTACATGAAGTATACTTGTTGGTCTGTTACCAAGTCATTTATGAAAATTTTGAACAAAACCAGGCCCAACACAGTCCATTCTCCTTGACAGTCAGACATTGATAGCTCAGCTTTAAGTATCGTTTCCAACTAGTTATGCACCTTAATTTCATCTAGATCATATTGTACTAATTGATTTATAGATTCCTTTATGGGACAGTGTCAGAAACCTTGCCTGAAGTTAAAATTAATCCTAACTGTTCCCATATTCTGTTAACCCAGAAATCTCATCAAAAAAAGTAATTAGAGAATGGTGATGTGATTGTTTTTCACAAAACCATACCTGGTGTTTTTATTACTTTATTATCTTCCCTGTACCTACACATTGAATGCCTAATAATTTGTTCAAGTAACTTTCCAGATGTTGAAATTACACTGATTCATCTCTAATTCTAGAAGAGTCTATTTTTCCTTTTTAATGTTAGGTACTATGTTTGCTAATGGTTTGAGGATTGATCTGGCTAGGTTTTCTAAGTACTTAGGGAAAATTAATTGGATCCTGTCAACATGAATACATCATGTTACATTAATATTCTTTAAACTGTTTCTTCCAAATTCTGTTTGTACCTGCTTGGTAATGTCATTTTGTTAGACACATGCCTACAGAACTGAAGGGGACTTTTTTTCCTCTGTTTTTTGTTACGCTTTCTTGCTAAGCAATGGACCAGTGCTATCCTTTATTATTCTATCATTCTAATATATCATTCTAACACCTTCAGAATTTTTTCTCCAAAGCTTTCATGTGCCTTATTTGTGTAGCCCAATGCACCCGTATTTCTGAGTATACTTCTTGTCTTTCCTCCCCATTGTGATACCTTGTGACTCCGCTTTTAACATATTTTCTTTCAGTAACTGTTAACTCTCCATCACTCATTTATCCTTCAGATTATCTTCTGAGGAGACCATTTCTACTAGGTCCCCAAGTTCGTTAAACTATGGTTTTTTGAATTCAGTTGTTCATGTTCAAGGGTTGTTTCGTCATAAAACCACAAACATTGCCATTTTACTGTCATTTTCACCCAAATTGGCTTCCAAGTACAGATTCTTATGCAGCTTCAGAAATCACTTACAGCCAAAACTAAGAAATGCTATCTGTTATAATAACTTTATCTTTTAAAATTGAGCTGTTCATATGTCAGACCTTCTCTATCCTTACATACCATTTTTGGAATTTAGTAACATGCTCCCCAATTAAACCTCAAATCCTTCAGGTGTTTCTAGTGACTCTGTTCTTTTGACCAAGATGTCTACAATAAGTTTCAAGAATGACAGTTTCCCTTTTCTTTATCCTGCACACCCTTACCCAGGCTGGTGAAGGCGTGCGTGCTGGTTTTGGCTGGGATAGAATTCATTTTCTTCACAGTGGCTGGTATGGGACTATGTTTTGGATTTGTGATGAAGAGAATGTTGATAATACTGGGATGTTTTTGTTACTGCTGAGAAGTGCTTACACAGTCAAGGTCTTTTCTGCTTCTCACACCAGTAAGTAGGCTGGGGATGCACAAGAAGCTGGGAGGCAACACAGCTGGGACAGCTGACCCCAACTTACCAAAGGGATAGAATATTCCATAGCATATGTCAACACACTCAGTATATAAAGCTGGGGGAAGAAGAAGGAGGAGCATTTGGAGTGATGGCTTTTGTCTTCCCAAGTAATCATTCCACGTGATGGAGCCCTGCTTTCCTGGGGATGGATGAACATATGCCTGCTGATGGGAAGCAGTGAATGGCCATTGGTATGGTATCCTGGCTTGTGTCAGCAATAGCGTGGCCAGCAGGGACAGGGAAGGGGTCTTACCCCTGTACTTTACCTTACCACTGGTACTTTACCACTGGTGAGGCTGCACCTCGATTCCTGTGTTCAGTTTTGGGCCCCTCACTACAAAAAGGACATTGAATGACTCGAGCGTGTCCAGAGAAGGGCAACGAAGCTGGTGCAGGGTCTGGAGCACAGGTCGTATGGGGAACGGCTGAGGGAACTGGGGGTGTTTAGTCTGGAGAAGAGGAGGCTGAGGGGAGACCTCATCGCCCTCTACAGCTCCCTGAAAGGAGGTTGCAGAGAGCTGGGGATGAGTCCCTTTAACCAAGCAGTAAGCAATAGAACAAGCAGTATTGGCCTCAAGTTGCACCAGGGAAGGTTTAGACTAGATATTAGGAAGCATTTCTTTCCAGAACAGGTTGTTAGGCGTTGGAATGGGCTGCCCAGGGAGGTGGTGGCATCCATAGCAGGTCGACATAGCGTTTAGGGATCTGGTGTAGTTGGGAACTGTCAGTGTTAGGTTAATGGTTGGACTGGATGATCTTCAAGGTCTTTTCCAACCTTTTCTGTGATTCTGTGAATGAATTTCTTATTTAGTTTTGTTTTACCTATTAAACTGTCTATATCTCAACTCATGAGTTTTCTCACTTTTACCCTTCTGATTCTCTCACTCATCCAACTTGTGGGGAGTGAGTGAGTGGCTGTGTGGGGCTTAGTTACTGGCTGGGGTTAAATCACAACAGCGTGCCTTCAATAAGTCTACTTACCACTTTCTTGAATATCAGACAGCCATAAATAAATTTTTCAGATGAAGTGTAACTCTACCTGTTTTCCTTGGATTGTCTTTTCTAAACAAGTCATAATCTTCTAACCCAGTAGTCCAGCTTCATGATACCTCTGTGATCCATAACAAGTAATATTTCTAGATATGTGCTCAACTTCAAGGTCTTCCAGTTTATCCCTCAGGCATTTCTGTACAGACCTCTCAATGTTTAGCAGTTTTTAACCTTCTGCTCTTTCCTACTTTCCTTCTATAATTTCCACGTTCCTGCTTCAGTTTTCTGTCTGTGAATACTTCAGCCTATCAGTGATATCTTTACTCACAAATAGATTCTTGTCATTAACACATTTCAAAATTAAGTTAAAAAGGGCTGGAACACCTCTCCTATCAAGAAAGGCTGAGAGAATTGGAAATATTCAGCCTGAACAAGAGAATACTCTGGAAAGACCTTATTGCAGCCTTTCAATAATTAAAGGGGGTGTATAAGAAAGATGGAGAGGGACTTTCTACTAAGGCCTGTAGCAGCAGGACAAGGACAACTTTTTACACTGGAAAAGGGTAGATTCAGATCAGACATAAGGAAGAAATTCTTTACATGGGAGTGGTGAGACACTGGAACAGGTTGCCCAGACAAGTTGTGGATACCCCCTCCCTGGAAGTGTTCAAGGCCAGGTTGGACGGGGCTTTGAATAATGTGATCTAGAGAAAGATGTCCCTGCCTACAAGTGGATTGTACTAGATGATCTTTAAAAGGTTCCTTCTAACCCAAACCATTCTATGATTCTATGGAATCACCCCCCTTTCCCCATGGCTGAGCAAATGGCGTATATTATGTTCCTAAAATTCACCAGAAGAGTTTTATTAATTGTTTGTCTATATATGCATGCATCTTAATAGAAGTCAAATCAAAAAGAAGGGAAAACAAAGGTGTTTACAAAACCTATAAACGCCACAATAAATGCTATTAACCAAATTAACACAAAAAGCATTCTGTTACAGCTATTTTTTTAGGATTTGAACATTATTGTTATTGCTTTAGGCACAAGTGAGGAAGTCCTAGATGCCTTTCTGCTTTCTTAAATACTAGGTATCCTGTCAATATCTGTCAGTCATGTCCCTTTATCTCATTATGACTGAAATTTCCATCAAATTATCTTCAGAATTGTTGAGGAAATTCTGAATTACAAAGATTATAATGACAAAAAGTGTGACTTTACTAAAATAATTTAATTAGCTCGCACTAAAATAAGGACCAAAAGTATCTATTCAGGACACTGGAAAATACCTGTACGTACCCAGCTGCTGTTACGTTCAGTGAAGCCAGTGCATTGAGGCAACCTTCATAGCACATTCATTGTGCAAGAGAATTTATGGGAATATAGAGGGTTTTCTATGAGCAGGCTAGTGAATGAAGATTACCTCCTCAGTGAGTAGGCTTTGGGGAGAACAGAGATGCATACATAAATTCATCCATCCTCATAGTGAGAAATATCCAAAAGGCCACTACAGCAGTTTGATTCCTACCATCACAAGCTTGTCTTTGAAAGGAGGTGAGAATTTGCAATATATACTTCACACCTCTCTTTTAAGATAAACATATCTACTGAAACCCTGAACCTGTAAAAACCTACTGTATAAAAATACAAATATCTATAATTTTCCAAGCATATATAGTGATGAAAACATACATCCACACATGCAAATATTTACGCAGTTATATATACTGGGAAATAAAGACATAATCTGTATTCTCAAAAAGGATATAATGAAATTATAAAGTCTCTACATATTTTGCATTATATATGCATTAGAAAAAGTCAATAAAAATTTAAAGGGATCCATTTAAATTCTAAAAACACTGCTCATCTAAAACTGATTTATTATCTCAGATTAATACTAAGTTAAAGACTGGACAACTGAGTCAGAAATGTAGCACACCATTGTCCTAAATTCTAATTAAATGAAAAAAAGAATTCCAATAAATACTAAATTCCAGTAAGACAGAATATTTTCATAACATTTTCCTCATTTCACATATGCTGCTGCGATACAAACTGAAACACTGACTTTGTAACTAACAATTAGTACAGTGATCTTATTTGCATTTTGTTTAATTTACATTTAATTAACCTATGTTGCAGTCACATGAGATTTTCTCAGTATGTAATTGTTTTATACACAATTCTGATAAGTTAAAACTTTTTCAGCCTTCTTCAGTACAGCTTAATATTTAAGAGAGGGTTTCTTTTACTCTGTCATTACCAAGTGTTTGGCAATTTAACCATCTCTCTACAATATAAATATTTATGAAACTGTCAATCATTATGGCTTACACATACTTAAAAATATTTAAAATTTCCCCAGAGGGCAGTAAACTCAGTTCCTTGTCCTGTTCTTGATACAGTAATAGGCTGTTATTACTGAAATAGGCTGTTATTATTGAAAGTTCTCCCAGGGTCTTCTGTTTCTTTTAGCTGGACCTAAATATGGTGAGAAGAAGGCTTTCTCTAATGTCTTTTTAAATGCTTCTCTAAAATGACCTAATCTTCAGCTCATTTCTGTTTATTCTTGCATTCTCTTCAACAAGATGTAAGAGATGACTTCTGGGGTCTTTAAGGTTATGTAAATCTAATCATTAAAACCACTGTAGATGTAAAGCTTTTCCCACCACAAGATAGCTACCATTATAAAAAAATTATCAGAGATAGCAAAAAAGCATTTACATATTCCATGATTTCCAGAGATGCCTTAATCTGATTTTATTTCGGAGATTGTGTAAACTGTCTTCTTCATACTGTGCTGAATAGAGTGTAATGGAGAAACACTTTTTTCATAGTATATCTCATTTCAATAATTTAATGATGAATCACATAACAGCAGTTTATAATGAGTAGTGTGCTCTGGTGTGGAGAATAAACAGAAATTAAAGAAGAGGAGAGAAGCTGCAAAGATCTACTTTGATACTGAAAGATAACACTCCTCCACTAGATGACAACTTAAATAAACTATAGCACAATAACCTTGGAGTTGCACAAACATGCTTGGCAAAGCCAAAAGGCAAAATGCAAACTTTATAGCTCTCTAAAAGTAAGGAGAACATTAAAATCAACTAAAGACCCACTAGCTTCAACAAGATCCAGATTTCCTCGGGACACTCTAACACCATCACTTCACTGTCTCAATTTACTAAAAAATTCAAAGTTGAAATAAATTGTAGTGGTGAAAATAATGAAAAGACATTTTGAAAAGGGTAATGTAGTCAATGAAAAAGTGACAGGTAAAGTTTCAAGGGGAATTCAAATATGTCAAGATTTAAAAAAAAGATGGGTCAGATGTTAGGTGGAATCCATCTTAGACTTTGTTACAAAGAAATTTATTCATCCTTGATGTTAAAATAATGTTAGCTCTGATCTGTTTCTGCAGTAGCCTACACTGCCTGAGCCAACAAAGATGTTTTTGCAGTTTCCACTAGAAAGGAACAAAGCTTTTTCTCTTGTTAGCAGAAAATGTTATAGAAATTCAATAACATGTTCTCAAAGTTCACCCTACAAATTGAAAAAAATCTTGTTCACAGAATTACACTAAGATACTAAATAAACTTAAAAAGGGATCGTTAAAACAATGGTTGAATGTGTTCCAGTTTGTATGAACTTTGTCAAAAACTGTAAAAGACATTTTAGATGAGGAACAGGCCTGTGAGACAGAAAATCAGTGACTCTAAAAGAGGTCAAAAGGCTAAAGAAATCTGAAAAGGAATTCTTACTGTGATGAGTTGTAGGCACTCAGACAAATTATATTTTTAAAATTTAATCTAATTTACTGGAATCAGATCCTTGCTACAAAATTCTCTATCCAACAACATAATTATCGGTAAACTAAATGTCATTGTGCTATGAATAAGTTTTTACTAAAATCACATACTCTGCTATACAGCAGTGGATTCCAAGAATCACAGATATAGTAAGAGGCAAAAGGTTTGAACTGTACTGAGAATTTCTGACCAAAGCATTTTGAGAAAAATCCACTGAAACGTAGAGTCCCGTAAAACAAAGCAGAATGAGTTATCCATTACAGGAATTTAAGTAAAAGACTTTTGCAAATGAATACGGTTCATGTCACAATTCTTTCATCTAGAGTAGGGGATCTAAACTTTAGACCAACCACTCTCAACAATATCTTTAATTTCTCACACACTTTCATTACTTAAAGGTTTTCAGATTTAAAAAAAAAAAAAAAAAAAAAAAAAAAGTACCTTTATAATAATGTCCTGAACTCTTTTGGAGTTAGTTCCAACACACATGCAAGATTCTGCAGGCTGTAGAATGGACAGTGCACAGGAAGGAAAGCACATAATATTCCTAGCAACCTGTAATTTATTCCCTGAAACCTTTTCTTTGTACTAAGAGACTTGATGCTCACACAGGAAGTAGGTGACCACAAATTCTTCTTCCCCACTAGCTCCTGTATGAAAAGTTCAGTGTTAAATTTTATTTTACCACGTACTAACATGACATAAAACTAGTGAGGTCATATTTAACACATCATGGGATTAACTAAAGGTTAGGTTTCCATGTTTCATGAACACGTGTTTAACTTTTTATCACATCCAAAGACAAAAAGATTTACATGCACACAGTAAGTTCATGATAGAAGTTATATCACTGAACTTCTTGGACTGACTGGCTTGAGGCATGACTTTAATGAAGGAGACATATGTGGCTACCAACACCAGCTTTCAGTTATTTCTCTGCTTCTCCTAGAATCTTTAAGTTTTGTATTTGTTTAATTCTCAGACTAATTTGCACCTTTCTATTTCTCACAAGGTAAAGAAGTTATATTTAGTAATTCTAAATAGCTTTTTTCATACTGTCAATTAGATGAGCTGAAAAATGCCTTCAGATGACTAAGGAGAAAACATCTGTCCTTACTCTAGAATTCACCACATTTCAACAGAAGATGTTACAGAAGAATGAAGAGGAGGGGGTTTCTGAGTTTTTTTATCCCCCGATCTATTTGGGCTTGGAAAAGTTACCCTAAAATAAGCAGTAATTATGTGTAAGGCTAAACATTAACCCTTAGATCCAAATACACAGGAGTAATCATCAAGCAATATATCAATATCTCCTAACAAACATCTAAAAGTTAATTATACTAATTTCACACACTAATGGATTTGGACTGCACCTAAAAGAGCCTACAGCCACTTTATGAAGGAAAAAAAAAAATTAATAGCTGCTGTAAGGGTGAATTTGAACAATGTACAGCTCCTGTTTACAGCTCTTGCTACTGTGAAGTTATATTTAAATTCTTATTTAGTAAGTAGCTAGTGACACTTTTTGGCCTTTGTTGTAGATCCAGTTGTATAAATCTTTATTTGTCCTGGATTTGGATCAAAGAGATGAGCTTTGGATCAGATGAAGAGACAATCAATTCTCATTCCCTGTATGGAAAACGCTCCAACAAAGCCAGTTTAATTATAAATCCAGACACAATCTATCAGAACTGCATTAATAAGACCTATATCTAGATTTTAATCTATATGCTCACCTCAAAACTGACTTTTTTCTTGACATATTAAGAAACCAGTTTGTATCATTTGTTGTTACAATAGTGTTAATTCACTTTGAGACTAAAAAATATGTTATCATCCGAACCCTGCTACTCTGCAGGGGTTTCACGCTGCTTTCATTGAATTTAAGGGACACTTCGCCTCTGACTTCAAGACTGCTGTGATATTGTAGCATACTGTGATATTAAAGCATACTGTACTTTTCCAATCTACATTTCACTCACAATGTACAGATCTGCTAACCATCTTCTTTCTATTTGTGGTGAATTCTATAGGGTGCAACAAGCTAATTCTGAATACAACTCAGATTCAACTCTGGATGTGCAATAGTCATTAAGCAGATGCTAAATTCCCCCTATTTTTTTTATATTCAGGGTGCAAACAAGGCCACATCAATGTTTACTGAACTGCTATGATAATTGTCAAGCTGATTCTCAGTATTCCAGGTCATTGCTAGCTCCCTCTGGGTCATTTCCACAGCAACTCAGAGGCCACATAGGGAGACTTGAC
This sequence comes from Athene noctua, assembly GCF_965140245.1. Lineage (NCBI taxonomy): Eukaryota > Metazoa > Chordata > Aves > Strigiformes > Strigidae > Athene > Athene noctua. The sequence continues at coordinate 29,264,048 of NC_134038.1, read as the reverse complement.
CAATGGACCAACAGAAGTGAATGAAGGGCAGTCACTCATGCAAATGTTCCTACACCTCTGCCTCTGGACATCTAATGAAATATAACCTGCAATTCTTCTGGAACTGTGAAACTGGGAAGTCTGATTTCCTGTTCAAACTGTAGATGTCCAGAGTACTTTTATGAGAGAAGATGATTTCTAAATCACTACAGAATACAGGATTTTCAGCCCCCTTAAGTCTATCTTTTTGAGGAAAATTAAGACCTGAGAATCTACCATAAGGCACAAAATTTGTATTTAATAGTATAAGATAAATAACACTTTCTAGGAAGCTGTCACTTCTGTAAACTATGTGAACATTCATCGTGTTGCAGTCAGTATTCTAAAAAGCTTAAAGTTAATTATTACAATGGACTCATAAGAGATTGCGTCACAGATGTCTCCAGCTGCTTTATAATGAATAAAAAAAAACCCACAGAAATTTTATTTAGAGTCATTTTACACATGCAGTATGTCTTCCATTTTTCAACAATGAATTAGAGGGAAAGTCAAGTAAAGAATCCAGATCTTCTAACGTCAGTGCTCTGCTGTGCTACCTGGGCATTAAATTTCCTTCAAAACAATTAGTGAAATACAGTGCCTACTTAACTAGCTATATTAAAAGTGTAACTTATGCAAGAGAGGGATTTATCTTTTTAATTGAAAAATATACTAGTAAGCATCTGTCTTGCAGCTCTCATGAAGAGTACTACAGCACCATCATGTTTGGAATCCTGACTATGTTTAACTACAACTGTGGGTAAATTTCCTCTACGTGTGGTTAGCATAAAATATTGATATGTATGATCTACAAAAATTCAAAGTCTTAAAATAAACCTAATAAAATCTATTCTGTCCTTATTTAAAAGTACTCTAGTATACTCTGCTCATTGCCTTAAGTACTTGCAGGATTAGCAACTGTCATTTCCTCTTATGGAAGAAAAAATAATTTAACCTGCACAACATTGATCTGTGCTTGGGACACTGAGTTAGAAATAATGTTAGTTTCCAAATACAGTGTTAAAAGCAGTTGCATGGACACTACAGGCCCACAATTCCCACACCAATTTGTATTTCTACAATCACAATTTCTGAGCGTTAACACTGTTTTTCTCCCCTCTTTTGTAGTGTAAAACACCTACACTGAAAGTGAGAATTGATTTATTAGCACTCTTTTTAAGTAGATCTAATGCACAAAGATGCATCTGGAGCATCTCTATACTCCTGTGAAAGAGCAAAGTAACTGCAGCCTATTCATCTTTTTCCAAACTTAAATTAAATTATTTGAAGGAGCAGTGATGTTAGAAATACTGCTCCTATATGGGACAGATGCTAGATTCCAGAAACAGATACAGAATACAGTGAGCATCTTTTCTCCAAAGGAGACAGACCACTCCAATTTGCTTCACTATGACCGATGCATGGCAGAATGAGAAGCACTAGTTCACTCGTGTAGTACAGTTAGTTTCCTTACACATAAATGAGTAGGAACACTTGGCAGTAGTAGGCATCTAATTGCAGGCACTGAAAAAGGATCTTATGTGACAGGGGAAAGGCAAAAGTAGGGCACAAAACGAAATGAGAAAATTGCATGTCTGGCTGAAAACCACACCCCTGCTTTTACCATTAGTACAATATTTCTTTCCACTACAGATTTACTATTGGAAATCAGTGAAGGACATAATTCCATCAGAAACAAAACATGCAAATATATTTTTTTCTTATTTACTTGTTCTGAGAGGTCTAAACTTCACCTCCAAATTTTACTTGAGTCGTACTTAATTGAACCACATGCTATCTGCAAACTATATGCAAAACATTGCTGCAGCAGCCAGCATTACATGTTCTACTGAGAAGAAACAGATCCCTTCATCCATGCATCCAGTTTTCCATTGTGAAAATTCTAAATTCTTCTTTAATCTCTACTCAAGCATTAAAGAAATGTGATAACTTATTGTCACGTAATACATCCCTACAAATATTACCAGTATTCAAATATTATTAATTCTTCTTTTTTAAGGGTAACTAAAAGTTTAGATTTCCTGTGAGCTCAGTGGATTGACTAAGTACCATCTAACGTATTATCTTTTTCACTTTAGATTTAGGACAACTTCTTTCAGTCTGTTGTCTTCTGTTTCCTCAGCTATGCAAATAATAAAATTAAAAGCCTATAATCTATTTTCTCTTTAATTTACTGAAAATCCACAATATAGTTTTTCTCTTCCAGCGTTTATCCGACAAGCACACATCTTTAATAGGTTGGTTTATTCTTGATAAAAACGTCAAAACAAAGCCCTGTATCACAGCTTAGTTCAGCTCTACTGTTCTCAGTAAAAGCTATTCTGTTATGATAGAATTCTATACTTTACACACTATAAAGCTACCTCTGTTCAAACAGTGGATGATAGCCATGGTTAGTTTGGCGCTCTCAAGTGCAAATTCTAATTTGACACAATTCCAGGTGAGCAGGATCCTCAGATTCAGCTGCCCCAACTCTGGAACTTCAAGCCTTTTAAGTGCCACAGTTAATTGAATACATTTCTCATAGAAAACACATGGCTATAACAGAGACACTGGCTTATCAGTAATGTCTTAAAGAACAAGGTAGTAACAGAAAGAACTTGAGTTCAGAAAAGGAATTTCTAAAAGACACAGAAGTGCTGTTTTCCTGAAAAAGAAATGAGTGAAAAATGAAGGGGGGAAGGAGTGGCAGAGGGGGACAAAGTAAGTTCCTCAGGGAAACAACAACCTCCTGAATGTAATTTTATTTGTGAAACTTCTAACGAACTTTATGCACATCCAGAAGCTATGTTCATTCTCCCCCTTACAGATGTTATGTTCATTCTCCCTCTCCATAAGCCATTTCTGGCCAAAAGTAGCCTTCTTTATCCAGAGAGGATGCTCTTTTTAAAACATTCCTACTTCTGCTGTTTCAGTGGAAGTTCTCTTTTCTCTAATGCTCCTGTCATTTGCTACTGGATTTCTGGCCAGAGAGCTGTTCAGAGTAAATGGCCCTGCCTAAAGAACACTCACGCTGTTCCCAAAAGGAATCAACGCCAATAGCGCTGCTTTTCTCTCTCACATCTTCCCACATTGGGCAATAGTTTTCTTGCGGAAAAATTAACTCTCACAGCCTTAGCAACAATGATGTTCAAAGTAAGACTGAAATGTATTGTGCTAACCACGCACACACATGCAGAAAAAGACACCCCCAAAAACTAAGGACTTCAAACCCTGGTGGAGCCTTAGCCATCATCTGGTCATAGAACGTAGCACAGTAAAATACACTTCTTGAACCAGTGAGTGCAGTCAATTTTAAGGGGTGATTCAACTCCAAGGAGTGTTCCTGTGAAAACAGCTCCTCATAGCTCAATGTTTACTGTTTTTCAATAGCTTTTATCATTTTACAAGTAACAAGATTATAAAGAAACTCCCCACCCCCCTACACTCTTTCCAGCTCTCAGCATGGGACCCAGAAAGCTGGTTCTCTCTCGCATTCTCCCCAGTAATCTTCATCCAATTTGCGCATAGCAGATGGACGACTATGGCAAGGTTCACTTCTCTGGACTACTGCCCCAATCAGTAAATGTGGACATTAGTAACTGCCTTTATTAAAAATTATTATTTGATTGATAGCATTTATAAATCCTATACACATATTAAAATATATCTGGAATTTACCCAAATTCTCAGAATTCTGGGCAGATGCAAACTCCAGGTGCACAACTTGCTTGAAAAAAAGGTCTTTACTAACTTTTTGAATGTTAGCAACAGCAGAAAGACTGAACAAGCAGTTGTGCTCTGATGCTGCTGAGGGAGGTGACTGGGTGTATTTGAGAATGCTCTTCCCTTTAATCACTGTGAAAAAATAAGTTCTGGAGAGACTGGCCATTTTCAGTTTCTAGAAGCTCACTGTGGATAAAGGGTAGTTGTATTTCAGTTGAGGATTATGTGGCTCGAGCAACATTAAAAAGCAGATGCATATTTCTGCACATAAAACTCAACAATTTGTCACCTGCTCTATAGGTTGAGTATCATCAGTAAGGTCTGAGATGACATTGCCATACGACTGGTAGTAAAGCAGCCAGGATACTGCTACCAGGATAGATGCTGCCACAGTCTGCAAGAGGCTGGCAGGTGGAAGACAGGCAGAAAGCATGGAGAGGCAGTACAGTCAAGTCGCTGCATCACACTTAGATAGACTGTGTGGCCCAGATAAAGAGAAAGGCTACTCCCACCTTCACCTGCTTTCTTTAATGTCTGCTTGTATTAGTGATTTAATTACTTTTCTATACTTTTAAAACATATACAAGTACAATAGAAAACCTTACCTCTTCACCATAAATCAATGTCTCATTTGAAATATTTAAAGAGTAAAGCATCATCTGTGTTAACAAATTTAGTTTTGGCAGCTAATCATACTGACTGCACAAAAAGAACCTCTGCCTTTCATAATATTTTAGGTAGTCTCAGAGGTTAAATTCTTGATTACCTAATCAAACACCTGCATTTTGCAGGATTTGGCTATGTAATTAAAGGCACAGCACTGAGCCGTAGTGTCCAAGGTCAACAACTAAAAAATCAATCATTTAAGTAATAAGCCATGGCTGACTTTCCTAAAATCATTGTTCAACTGCAAAGTATTTTTTTAAATGGTTTAAGAAGATGACTAGCTTATGAAATAGTTTTATTTCTCACTGTCAGACCTTTTCAGAAGTTTTAATTAGAATATAAGCTTCAGACCCTGCAGCATAACATGCCTATTAAGGAGCATATAGGTATAATCAGGAGTGGTGCTCAATTATAAGCATGTTATAAAATTATTTTGCCTTGCTATTCCTCCTAAACTAAACACTTCCCTCCATACTCTAAATATTATCTTCATTACTTGTATCTTAATAATGTCCAGCATTGTGTATTGTAGATATAGTTTATCATGTTTCATCAGGCTGTAATTCAACCTGATATTTAACTACTAAGAATGTAACTGATGTTATCTAAGTCAATAGGTCTATTCAAAAGCCATACAGCTGAGAATTTCTTGTGGAAATTTTGAAGGTTAGTACCAGCAACATAGACTGCAGAGCAGTTGTGCTTCAAGGCTGGTGCAGGTTACTGGGAAGATTTAAGATTTGCTTGTGGAAGGATCTTGCAGTATCTCAGTGGCAGAAAATGGTTTCACACCTGTATCTCACTGAGGGGTGGATACAATAGTCTTTCTTAAGCAAGGCTCCAGTCCCATTCATGTAGTGGACATTCTACCTGGATTGCTAAGGTAGAATGAAGCATTTGGTCCAAACTGCCTTTCTTAGTTTTGCAGTTCAGCACAGAAAAGCAACCCAAAAATTCCCTGAATGTTTGACTCCCCACTTTTTCCATTCAAACATCCGATATGACCTCAGAAGAGTTAAACATGTCTCACTCATTTTAACTGTTTGAAAAACAAGAATGCAATCAGCCATGATCACTGATGATAGAATTATTGAAAATGCAAATATCTTCCCTTATACATAACGGTCAAGCACTCAGGTACATAAAAAGTTGGAACAGTCATATATAGTAGTTCAGTGCAAAAATGTTAACAATATTTTTACAAGACCATGCCACAAAGGAATAATTAAACTCATTTACATGTTTTCAGAGCATTTTGAGACCTTTGAATTAATTTTAGTCACTTTTAAGGAACTTTAAATTCTCTTCCAGATTCCAATGTTCCAGGAAGCAAATGCCTCTGTCCTTTTTATTCCATTTATTCCATTCCATGTCTCAAATGAGACACTGATTTACAGCGAAGAGGTAAAGTTTTCTATTGTACTTGTATACTTTTTAAAAATATGGAAAAGTAATTAAAACACTAATACAAGCAGACATTAAAGAAAGCTATTATTATGCTCTATGTTCTAAAACACAGAGCATAAAACCAGCAAGAATGACTGAAAAGCAGTTGCAATGGTTCACTGTTTCACAAAGTGCTGAGTGGAAAGTAAGTGATAGAAAGAAGGAAAGAAGAGTGGATAGAGTGTTCCAAACAGGGAGAAATGAATGCTTTGTAGTACACTTGAATATGTTCTGCAGTTACAGTTGCTCTGAAGAGGAAAAAAATAATCCTTCTTTCTTAAAGGTTAAGAAGAAATCTTACTTATTTAGCATAAATACCTGCCCCTCCAAGAGAAAAAAAAAACCTTTCTGATACAATGGCTATTTCACATGCTATCATATGGATAATTTACATATCTTACGTATGCATAATATCTTTTAAGGAAAATCCACTGAATCTGCATTCTCCTCCCACTAAAGCTTGCTGATGGAACTGTGTGGATGTTTCTGTAAAAACATGTACCATGTGTCACCTCTTTTGCAGATAGAACATCATCAGTAAAGTATCTTTGTACTAACTGCAAAACTAAAGGATTAAGCTTAAGAAGGAATCACAACTCGTGATCATGTGAATTAACTCCCTTCCACATCAACAATTGATTATCATTCTGTGGAGGCCATACATATCTGCCTATAGATCTTTTTAATGAATCCCCCACATAAAGTACAAAGCCTTTTATTTCAAATTAATGGGAAGAAAATGGTGTTCGCATTAAACCAGAGGCTGTCTTTATTTTTCCTATAGTAGTATGTATGTCAACTACTTTGCAAATGATATTTACACACCTGAATTTGCAAATCATATCAGATCTAAAGTTTCTATATTGCTCTTTTTAATCTACAACATTTTTTTTAGGGTCTCATTCCTCTTCTGCAAATGGTGCTTCAAACAGCTGCTCACAGTATAGTTCAATTTGTCAGAAAATGATACCTACTCTATTATTAGCATGGTTCTAGTATCTGGGCACACAATATACAGACCACTCTCAAAGACTAGACTAGACTAGAGGTCATTCAGACCAAACACACTGTGCATCAAAAATGGCTGGCTTCCCTTTATTGTCTAATTGCAGTCAAGTGCTGGTTCTTAGTCATGCAAATTAGTCTCATTTATATGATTTCACAAAGTTATAGCTGTCTATTGTTACATAAAATAGGCATTTCGATGTAAAAAGTGTATAAACCATATGCATTTTGAACTCCACATTCTCAGAAACATCTACACCAGGAAACTGAGGAAAGAATTTCAATATCAGCAAAGAATTTGAAGGCAAAAAATTATTTTCTCTTTAGCAGTACTTTTTTATTCTTTTTAGGTAAGAAAATGGTCAATAAATGTTTGTATTTTCAGTGCACTGCCTGCAACAACTCATTAGAAACTGTAACATACAGCAAGGGAATATAGAGAATATTTCACACATTTACACTGATTTCTATTTCCACCATTTTGAAAATATTGCTTTTTCCTCTTGTGCCCTGCATAGAAGTGAAATTTGCATGTCTGCATTTAACAAGACCAACTTCAACTTGCACAGTGTCTTGACATGACCATATATCTTTGTCTGCGTACCACCATCATTTGACTGATACTTGCATAGCTCTAGGAATACTGATTGCTTTTTAACTGTATCAGCATAACAAGGGAATGACCAAAAATAACTTCTATGTACTTCACAGAAATAGTGATTTTAAAAATCTTTACATCATAATAGAATAAAAGTAACCTAGCCTAGATAAGGGGGATCTGAAGGCTATAACCCAGCAGAAAATAGCACTCAACAACTGAGCCTGATTTGATGTCTGACATTTACTGTTACATAAAAAATATATCATGCCAGACTAATACCTGGACCTGGCTGAGTTCTGGCTACACTGCAATGAAAGTAGTTTGATCACATTACCTTTGAGGACCTGAATAAAAAGCTGGGGTTTGTTTCTTGTACTCCTAATGTACTACCAAACAGTGCTCTACTCAAGCCCTGAAGAGTCTGATTTCTAGTGAGACAGGGAGGAAAAAATGTAAGAAATAGCTAGTAAATAAAATTTTTTATGTCTTAAAGGAAAAAATAACCAGACAAATACTGTGTCCATAACATGCTGTAAATGGATAATACATGGAGCCAATTACAAGTTTCCTTACAAATACATAGTTTCATTTACTTGTAGATATAGATCTTCAAAGGCATTTGGAGAAGGAAGACTGAGTGACCTTGAGGACAGTCTCTGAGTTCTGCTATTATCGCACTAACTGAGAAAAAAGTGTCTTTACAGAGGTGTTATTTCCCAACAAAAAAATCTTGTGTGCATGCCCCTGTGTGGAAATACTTATTTTTTTAAAGACTTTGTCTAAAGAGCCTATCATATTAAAACCTATAATAAAATCTTCCATATAATTTATTTGTTTCAGTAAAAAACTGGAGATGGTCCAGGGTAGTTTACTTTGTAGCAGGGAAGCAGTTAGTTACATTTATGGAACTGTAGTCCATCTTTGAATCACATGTATTGGACTCAGCAGTCACAGATAGAAAACTATAGTTTTTCAAATAGTAAATCTTAGAGTAATAGCTTTACGAGCTAGTACAATGGGATCAAATGTCTTCAGTAGCTCATCAGCCACAGTTTAGCCCAGTCAAGTTAAATTAAGGTCAGAGGTTCAGGTATGGCTGCCTTTAGCTGATGAGTTCTGGGATAAGCAGTGCAGGTTGTCTGTTGCTGTAATAGGCCAAGAAAACGTCCAGAATAGCATGTTCCTCTTCAGTTTATACAGGTGAGTTTAACACAATGACTTTCTCTCCATCCCTTCCCCAATAAACTAATCACTTAGCAGAAGTTTGCCTAGTCTAAATTTTTAAGCATATAGTAGTATTCTAATTCATTGTGGAAATAGCTTTTGCCAGACCTACCTGTGGAGGGCTTAACTTTTCTTAACCATTTCTCTGCTATGCTTTGGTATCTGCCTCACCTGTCTTTCCTGAAGTCAAGCAGGGCATGTTCTGCAGATGCTTCATCCCATATTCTCATTTGCTACCAAAACTTCACCAGCTGGGACATGCTTTTGCAAATGGAGAACAGAATAAGGTAGCTAGTGGGGCAGTGTCCAGGGAGGGACAGAGACAAAAAGAAATGGGCATACAATGCAAAGAATAATAAATATTGAGAGGTAAAGTTAAGGAAAAGAGGGAAATAAAGGGAAAGAAAAGGCAGAATGTTTGGGGTCACAGGACAGTTATCAAAGCATTCTGTGAGTAGAATTTTTGGTAAAGGTCTGTGGAAAAGGGAGTAACATAAACAGATAATGGCAGAAAGTGGAGAACAGAAAAAGGGAAGCAGGAAAAGAAAAAAAAAAAAAAACACAACAGGAAGCCATAGTGAGCTTTTTAATATTTTAGAACATTCACCTTAGTATTTTCTAGGTATAACAGTTAAAAAAAAAAAAAAAGTTTTTGTAAATCTCTGGATGAGAAAGGAAAATCACCTTTTCTCTGAATTTTTAACTCTGCCTTCACCTCCTTACAGGAAAGTACCTTAGCTGACTTCAATTGATGCAGTCTGTTTCACCAAAGGAAGGTAGGGCCCCAAAAATATCTTCCCAGATGCAAAGATTTGCTCCACTTAAAAGAAATACCATCCAAGACATTTCTTAACACTCATCAGCCACATAGAATTATGTGACACTAACTGGAAATTCAAACATCAGATAAAAATAAAGCTGGTCAAAGAAAACTTTAATGGAAATTGAGAATTTGTTGAAAAGCTTTTTTCCTTTGAAATTTCGGCAGGTTTCTATTGAAAATAATAAAATCAAGCAAAACATCAAAAACTGGTTTATAATGGCATGATTCATTTGGTATACATTTATTCCCTTTTCAACCACAGCCATAAGAAGCAGATATTAAGTTATTTAACACTCTGTAAAGTGTTAGAGCCAGAGAACTGAATAGTAGACAACTCCTTGCAATATCTTCCTGTAAAATATTCGAGCTGGTAAAAAAAAAAAAAAAAAAAAAAAAAAAGGTAAATATAGCAAACCCAAGAATATAGCAAAGCAGCCTATTTTTGGTTCCCTACTTTTAAAAAACCTGCCTAGTAATCATATTCTGAACAATCTAAAATAAACACGAATAGATAATTCTGGAAGATTCAAACAGTCAGAGAAGTGCTATCCAACAGGATTAAATAAAATTCTGCAGCTGCAGTCACTTACATTGAGCTAGCACAAGCTTTTCAAGATACAGACAGAGAAATGAAATGTGCAGTAACACTTTGAACATAAAAGCTCAATACACAGAGTGTGGAATGAAAACATACAATTTTTTAAAAGACAATAATATTTTCTCCTGATAGGTTTCATATAAATTTTAAATTTCAGTGGACATACAAGAAAAGAAAAATAAATGAATATCTTAGTGAGAGATCTTACCAATCCAGACATACAGAAGATAAATTTTAAATAAAGGATTACTCACTTTTTACAAATCAGCATTTACATTCATGTACATAAAAATACAAAATATAGTGGGCATCAGCATCAGCCAAGAGTTTAGCTTTCCACAGACCATATGGGAGGATGTCCCCATAGACTGTGTATTTTGTACTAGCATGGCATCTGCAGTACATAGCAACACTTTATCTGATGTAATAACGCCTTCTGCTCTTAGCCTTTCTAAGTTATAAAACAAATGATTAAGTTATTTCACCATAAGCAGCCTCATGGAACACTGACAAGGTGGGATGAATATAGGGAGTTACAATCCACATGCGAAGCACCTTCTAAGTCACTATGCTACAGCCTAAGTTTATCCTTTTTTTAGAAAACTATATTATTTTTTAAAACAAACTAAAACTGTTACCTTGCAAATTGAGTGGAGGCTCCTGGAGCTCTTTGGTTCCTTACACTGCTTATGGCAGTGGTTCAATATATTTAATGAAAACATAATAAAACTATGTAAACCTTGCTTATCAACAAATGGTTATCAAATTTTGAAATTATTGTGTTAGCTAGAATGCAGTAATGTAACTAGCACCATCCACAACACCCACCTATAAATCCTGAATGAGCTCACAGCCATGCATGTTCAACAAATATTAAGAGAGCATAGACAAGACTTTAAGAGCTTATGCAGTCAGATGTGTTCACAGCAGTGCACCTTCAACGAATCCTAAGAGAGCACAAATGGACTTTAGCAACTGTGCTATGAGCTTCAGTCTTTAGAGCAGAGGATTTCCACAGTGGGATAGGTGCTCCCTGTAGGCACCATCTCCAAATGCATCACTAGAATAGTTAATAGAAATGCTGCTGATAAACACTGGAAAGAAAGGTGGGAAAATATCAAGATAAAGATGCTTTCCAACAGAGTCCCTGTCTCAATCATGCACTATAGAAGGATGGCATCATTAAAATTTATTGCAATAAACCAAATACCGGCATTCTTTTTTCTATAGATATTTTGCCATCAAATATGGCCTTTACTATTCATTAGTATTAGAACACGTATCTAAATACAGAAAGAGAGAATATGAATGCCATAAAATTAAGGAAGAATGACATGTATTTATCTCTTTGACCTTCCTCAGAAAAGGGATAAGGAAACTACCTATCACCAGTCTGGATTTACCCAAGGGAACAGAGAGACAAAAAATAAACTCATACACTATTTCATGGGACTCTTCATCGCAGGAGAAAATAAGTGGAGAAAGAAAACATACTCATGAAATGTTTCTGTTTTAGCAAGTTAGCATTTTCCAACACGCATTCTTCCCTCAAACAATTTCCATCTGCCTCTTACCTTGTCCTGTCTTATGCTAAAAGCACTGAGCAGGAAATGCTCTCACTGAAGTCATAAAATCAACAATATAATAAAAATGTCTTCAGAGTGCTCTGTCTTCTAAGATGTCTTTTATACTGTCTGCATCCAAAATGATACCTCTGCTGACAGCTACTGACAGAGTACAAGACAGGATCACATTAGAGATTAGTTTTAGAGAGTTCCGCAGTGATATCATGTTCTCACACAACAGGGATTAATCAATGACATTAGTCTTTCGGTTTATTACAACCTCAATTTTAGTATACTATGTCTGCTTTTAGCATTCTTCACTGACGTGTGAAGACCACTTGACCAAGTTGTGTTCCATCAAATACTTGGAAGGAAATTATTTTTCAAAAGTATAAGAGACGGATTATCCAGAAAACCACAGTCAAAGTTCATTCTGTTTTTCCTTAAATATTTTTATCCTTAAAGGCCTTGACTCTCTAATCATACCTCTTAACATGTAAAATTCATCTCCAGGTACAGTAATCTAATCCTGTTTAAGCAGTGGAAATTCTTTCAGAGTTTTTTCAACATCTGTAAAATATGTGTTATTTTTTAGCCTCAGATAAAGATAGCCTTAGAACATACTATATTTTTCCACCCCCAGGACTGGCTTTGATTAACATTCTGTAAATCAGAATATTTTTCTCTGTAATAAATGTTTACTTAACAGACTGTTTCTTACTGTCTGTTTTAGAGAAAAAACAGCACAACTGCACTGGTTATATAAAAGAGATACTCTTAATTTTATGCAGTTGAATTTGCTCCAATCTGCCTATTAAATTTGACTGCTGATGAGATTACAAAGTTTAAGGATTCCTCATTTGTGAAGATCCGATAATCTTAACTGGGTTATAGGTCCTGAGCACTCTGCACAAAAATTATATAATCTCCAAACATTTGTAGGTAAGCAGTCAGCCCTCAGCAGGGCTTCTGAAGAATGCTCTTTTAAGTACGAACATTCCACTTGAATTTCCATGTGAATGCCAGAATGCTTTTTGGATATTTTCTTAAAAAGGATTCCATAGAAGGAAGATGTTTTTATGTTTGAAAGCACTTTATGTTACATATGTACTGCAGATTGGCTAACATACAGTGGTGGGTCTGTAGTTACTTCCTGCGTGAAAATTGCCACTCATGTCCCAATCCTCTTCATGTAGTATAGTCTTTCCACAACTAATCATCAGTAATGATAAAGTCACACATCTTCCTTCAGTATGACAACTGCTAACTCAGTTGATATATAAAGGGATCAAATAAAATCTTTTAATAGCATGTCTTAGTTTAATTTTCTAACAAGCCATGACAAATGAAATACACCCAGGCAACAAATGTGGTTATCATGAAATAGGAAGGCCACTCTTTTCCCATTCCAGCCACTGATATAGATCTCTCACCCTCATTTTCAGTGTGAACATAGGTCTTTATGCTTTTTGGTTTAAACTCAGATGTAACTACATTAAGAGAGGTCAACTTCAGACTTCATTTTTGGCACTGCCTTTAATTTTGAACAGAATTCTCTAGGTCGTTTTCCTACACGGATGTTTTTAATAAACCCTATTCCCTATAATTCCTATTTCCATGCATGACTGATTCCTTCCAGTTTTGCTCTCAAAGGAGGATAAAAAGATTCAGATATGGGGGCTGGGAGACAGAACTAAGCTTTGCAGAGATGTGCTAATCTTTTTACCATAACACTGTCACTGTTGTATGTGAATGAGATCATGCAGTAAGAACCAACAACACTCGTCTCTAGCTGGAGGTAGAACAGAGACTCTTGGCTAAAGTGTAGGAAGAACAGATAAAGAAAGAATGAATAACAAAGATGGAGAAGAAAGAACTGAGACAACCTGTGCCAGAAGAAATTAATTATTCAGATTTTTCCAACACCCAGGGGTAGATATCAAGCTTCTACTAATCTTTCCCAACAGGTGGCATTTGTTTGCAAGGTGCAGTGAAGGAAAAGACAGGCAGGAGTCTTTTCTCCTATTTAAACTGGTAGCCCAAGGAAAGGTGGATTTTACAGGATCTGGGAAAGAAGTCTGGTATCAACATAATTAATGCTGATCCCAAAAGATATTATGTTGTTCCTCACAAGGGCTTCTTTAGAACAGTTGTGTTCAAACTGCCCTGACTTGGGGGGTGATTTTCTATGCATAGATTCAGTCACTGACTGCACAACCTCCAAATAACTCTGTGATAATTCTAGACTAAGAGAAAATGCAACACAACAGCAACATAAAGCAATTGGTGGAAAAGTTATCACACTTGCTTTGATAATGTTGGAGGCTGGGATTAACCAATCCATTCCATTTCATTCAGTAATAATCAAGGGCTGAGCTGTCCTGCTATGAAACAATGAGGAGGTATGGCATGGTGGAAACAGGAGTGTCAGCAGAAAGCAGTGAGCACATCAAAACAGGAAATGGTTTTAATGAAAATAGACTCCTACTCTTCTGCTGCATTTTTACCTGGTCACCTGAATTTCCATGCAGACTGGCTCTGAGCTGTAATGCTCTTGATCTGCATAGGCAGTAAGCTGAATTCCAAGGTATGTCAGCAGGATATAACGCTGCCTGTGGAGTCGCACAAGGTAGCTCAAATACTAGAGGCAGTATAGTTGCATTATAAAAGTGTTCTGCCACAGCTAATTAGACCAACCATGGCATCATGTTGTGGGAACATACCCTAGGAGAGTTCCTCAGATATGACACTAGATTTCTCTTAGATTTTAATTTCCAAGGTGATGTATCTTTTGTTGAACCTAGACTGCCGCAAGCCCTTTTAAACACTTTGGATGCTGAGCTCTTCCATCTGAACTGACTCAGAACACCCAAACTAATCCATTTGTTTGGTGGAGCCCTGGCTACTGTAACAGCCTCTCTGTTTCTTACTAGGTAAGTTTCAGGCTATTTTGTGAAGCTTTTCATAGCTATTAGCAAACAGGATTGTCAGCTTCTGTTCCAGGCAGATGCCTAAATCACAACATACTCCAATAGCGAACCCTGAGCAACATGGAACTTTTGGAGCTGTCTCAGTCTCAGGGAAAAAAAAAAAAAAAAAAAAAAAAAAAGTCTTTTTAATAGAAGCTTATTTCACTTGCAGTGATTTTCTACATATTCCTACTCCTTGTTTACCAAGAAACCTCTTCACTGTTTGAAAATTCCATCAGTCCAATAGTTTTATAAACAGTTATAGAAACAGAGTACTTGCTTTTCCTGAACCAGAACAGCCAGCTGTTACTCACAAGTTTCACCTGGAGGTTTTTCTCTACAACCTGCTCCAAATATTTCACCTTCAAAAGCTATGCTTTCACACTTTGATTTAAAAGTGTTACTCTGGTACTCTGAGGAGCACTTTACACTGCAGGGTAGATGAACTCACCAGTTCATAATCCACTAACATTACCCTGACATTAGGAACTTCTTTGGTAAGTTTCAGTAGATCTGAAAACAGGGTTGAATCTTAAGTCTACTGAATTATGGAAAGAGATAAGCCCCTCTTAGCATGCATACTTCTCTCCTGTACATTCAATTTTTGTTCTTCATCTAGATAATGTCTTAAAATATCATATGTCTGGTTAGGGCATCAGCATTACCATGTTTATGCCCATGCCTCCTTTAGCTTTATAACCAATCTAACATTTCAGGTTTTTTTCTGACGCCTTAGCTAGCTGCCCCTCAAGAACCCTGAACTATAAAATCTATTGCAGGGATACACAATCTCTCTTGAATAGAAATTATGAAAAATAAGATTAATATATTCTAGAATGTAATCACAACAATAAGGTTGTGTAATTATTTCTCTCAGGAAAATCTGGACTTCTGTTGTGGCATGCTACTTTCTGAAGACACTGGTATGTTTATGTATTGTCCTTAGACTGTAAGGACTGCCAGGTATGTTCAAATTTAAAGAATTTTGGCATGCAAGCAGCAACTAGAGAAATGACAAGAGTTGTTAATATTTGAGAAGGAAAAATCACATTGCATTAACTATTTTAAGCTTGCCTTTCTGACTGTACAGTGTTTGTGCAGTATTAGTTCAACAATATTACTGAGCAAAACAAGTAGAGGCTCCTGCAAAACTTTTCATATTCTAAAAGGAATGGAAAGCTATCCATTTCCATATAACCTTAGTTATTTTAGAAAAAATGCTGATCACACTGACTTACTGTCTGCCTTTTAAACAACACTCAACAAAGAGAATTTGGACTCAGTTTCTGACAGACAGCCTTCAGTTTAGCACAGACTGCTTGCCAGACACTTCTTCAAAGATTTCAGCATGCTTAAGGATATATTAGCAGAATAATAATCAGACCTGGAAAGCCTGTGTGGATCAAGATATGCTGAAAGTTACACAACTCTCTTTGGTTTTATGCTCTCTTTACTTTTCCACACAGCCACCATCTTTTCCAATAACACCCAGTCAATGCCCAGTATGGTGCTGTCAAAACTTTTCCATACACAGACTTTCAGTTTCTGAGCTGCTCTGCACTGTCTTTGCTTCAGTCAGGCAATGCTTGTATGTCACATGTAGCCATCAAAAATTTAAAACAGATATTAAACTTACAATTTCCTTACTTTGAACTGTGAACATGAACAGTAATTTTAATGAATGAATGTTCAGCTTCAATCCACCATACAACTGCTGATGTAATAATTCTTTTCAAAAATCAGAGAACTAACTATATATAAATATTTTCAGAAACTGAAAAATGTTATATAGCAATAAAGCAGCAAGTAGCTTGCAACTGCAGTGCACAGATTTACATTGCTGTTAAATGTCTTTTGATAGTACTAAATAGGGCCACGATTCAAATTTTTTAAACACATGCTGTACTTATTTCTATGGAAACTGAAAGTTTGCTTTCATTTGGAGTTGCACACCAAGCAAGCCTTAAAATCCATATAACCTCTTTCAGAAGGAAAAGTGCTCAATTCTGGAACAGTCACTTATCACAACACACCAGAAGTGCTTTCATATGTCCAACCTACATACCTCACCAGCTAAACTCCAGAATGAATAAAAGGAAAAGAAATAACTTGCAGCATTTTCTTGGACACTAAATAGCCTGTCCCCAATGGGATGAATAAAGACTCTGGATTCATAAGACTGACCCCTGACAATTCTTTCATCCATGTACACAATCACCAACCCCATGAGCTGTATGTGCACACACATACACGTTCCCAGGTACCAGGATCACTGCTCTTAAGAATCTCTGAGAAAAAAATTAATTGATCATCATACTGATAAAAGTTATACAACACTCACATTAAGCATTATTCAGAGAAATACTTCTGCCTGAGTGTCTTTTGAAGGAACATTTAGAAGTGACCCCCCCCCCAATGAAATGCCTTCCCCTGTTCCTTGAAATGCAGTAAGATCATTTTCAGATCAAGTCACAAAACTGTCTGCATCAGCAAGGGAATGAAAATAATTTTAAATGCATGCACAGGCAGAAATAGAGAAAAAAAAATACTTCACGCACAGGCTTGAGCATTTTTCTGAAATTATCTGCTGCACATTCTTCATCGCAATTGTTAATTTGTGCATACATACCTAATGCTATTCTATGCAGATTATAGCACAACAAAAATTTTGGTTTGTGGGGTTTTTTAGCATAGTAATTATATCTATACAACTGCAGCTTCTGATTTAGATACGGCTATAATGTCTCTACATTTGATTCTTCATACTGTTATATCTTTTTAACCTCCTGCTTCCACAGCTAGAAATAGATAAACCAGTATAGAGCATTGTCAATTCTACCAAGTCATACTGGAGCAGCATTTGCTTCTTTACCTGTCTCATTTATTGCTAGGAAATAAATTTGTAGTGTGAACAGCCTGTGATGGACAGTACTTGGTTTTCATTCTTGATGGCAGTTATGAACACTTGTTGGGATGGAATCTGTTGAAAAGGGGAATCTGTTCCTTGGGGAAGACACCAAGCCTCCTCAAAGAGAAAAAGGTGAAGCAAAGGAACCTGCATAACAGTACAGAGCTGGGAGCCTGCAACTCATTTGAAAAGGTGAAGAAACAATTGCAAGGAGCAATAACCAGGCCTCAGAGCTGATGGGGCCTTTTTTTTTTTTTTTTCCCTCTGTGGGCCCCACAGGATGATGCTGAGTCGGGAGGTCAGTGGGTTTTCTGAAAAGAAGAATCAAGGCATTTCTTTATAAACCCTTCTTATTTCTATTGCCTTTCCTAAATTCTTTGAATTTTCTTAGTAAGTTATCTAATCTAGTTTTGTGCTAATAAAACCCAAAGGTAATTTACTTATTTGTTTATTTAAAGCCTTTTGGTTTTCTTTGAAGAGTTCCTTGCAAGGGAAAGGTCTACACACATCTGCCTTGCAGCTGTGGCTGACTTGGGGTTCCATGGCACTAAAAGGTTCTCAAATCGGGAAAGCTTCAGATGTTTCTGGGAAAAACAAACAAACAAAACCACCACCAAGAAAAACAACCAATAACAGAATCCAGCTGTACCTAGTATATTGGTCTTGCAACTTCATGGATTTGGTCATCAATATGAGAATTCAACCCCCCCAACTTTTACCTCTGACTGCTGTCAGACAATCACCTACAAGAAGGAATAAAAAGTGTCTCATGAATAACAAAGTCTGATTAAACACAGCTATTTGAAACAAGGAAAGCTAAAACTAATCACCTCTCTGCAGCCCCATTAGTCTCTACACTGCCCATGTGGTCTCAGGCTGTGACACTGCTGTATAATGCTCCTCAAGTATTTTTTATTCTTCCTATTCCTTAACTTAAATCAGATTTCTATAAATGTATTTTTGAAGCATATGCTTTTCAAGTTAGTCTGAAGCTGTTCCTTTCTAATTTCAACAACAGCACACTGAATATTGTAGACTAATTTCAAGGTAATGATCATGCTCATTGAAATGCTAAAAGCATACCCATAGCATCAGCCATTTCTGGAGCAACACAAACAAGAAGGCAGGCAGCTGCAGAGGACCAGGGCACAGGGGTAACTGTCCAGCAGTGCAGGGTATATGCTAAATTTTGTGCCCTTAAAAAAAAAAATTCATTTTTCAAAATGAAACTTCTTACAACTTCTTTTAGAGCTGTGCCAATTACCAAACCCATGCCAGGCAACATCTTTGCCCTGAGAGCTCACCCCCCTCTTCAGTCTCTGAAGAAGCTTAGGTGTGTCGTGAGAATCATCCCATGCTTCTTTTCCTCAGTTTTATTAATGCAAATGTTCAACTGATGGAAAACACCAAAAAAGGAATAAGGTTAACATTCACTAAAGGAGATTCAGTCCACTGAATTAGCAAACAAGAGTTAAAGTGTCATTTTTTGAGTCATAATTTACAATAGAAACTTCTTCCATATCCCAATTATATCACATATTTGAAAGGCAGGCCTAACAAATATGAAAAGTATTTCTTAAATAACGTTAAGCCTAATTGCATAAAGAAAGTGCATTTCACACTCTTAAATTATGGATTGCAGTCTTCCACTTGAGCAGAGCTATGAGATCATACAGTGCATTAAATGTTAATTAGGATACTTTCTTTCACTTCCTCCTTAAATTTAGGTTCATGGGAATGAATCTTGTGGAACAACTTGGGGCAAAACTCTCTTCCCTTTTATCTAGGATGTAAATGACAGATGTGGTAGCAATGCACCTGAACAGTATTTTTCTCTGAGTAAAAACTGTATAAAGTTGAAACTGACCTACAAAAAAGTTCTGTTTCAGAAAATATGTCAGGAAAACATGCAAAATTATACACTAAACTGCATAACAGTCTTTTAACTGTTTTGAGGAAATTTGCTTGCTATTATTATATTATTTTCAAGCATGATTCTTTTTTTTTATTTTCAAGGAGCACAAAATGCATTTCCTATGGCATAGGTAAAGTCACATTATCTTAAAGGAACTCTTCATTAAACACAACTGCAAACTAAAGAAGTGCAAACCTCATAATGTTTATTTAAAGTACCATTCATCCATGCTCCAGACACTTGTTAAGTAACAGAAGAAAACAAGAAAAAACTTGGAGAATATTGTAATTTAATACCACAGTATACAGCTAGACCATTGACAAATCAGGTTTAACTAATGGTATGATAAATTTTTAAGGCTACTGATTAGAGGTTCTATACCTGACTGCTAAACATAGCTGAGCCATTCAGCAATAAACTCAACACAGTGAGGGAAGTATTTTGACCACAACTTTCGAGTGTTTAAAAGGACAGCAAAGATATGGAAACTAAAACCCTTTCTTCACTAGGTTCAGTGGCAAACAGATATTTCAGCAGGGCGAAATGGCATATGGAGATGCTATTAAAATAGTCAGCTTTACTAAAAGTAATGCTGAAACATCACAGTCAAGCCCACACACTACATTGCTGGTAGAATTTATTTTTACATGTCCACCAGGTAACATCAGGTTATTTTGAAAGGAATTTATTTAATACATAGACAATTGTTTTCACTGGTTTCTAAAAAGATGCTTTAAATTCCGAAGTCATGTTTTTTTGTAAGACTTTAAAAGCGAAGCTAAGTATAAGCTTACATGTTTGATTGTTTAGGAGTAAATACAATCCATGTAATAAAAATACCCAGATGTTCCACCTGTCAAAAATAATGTAATGTAAAAGAAAGGAGTATGTAAACTTCAAATTTCAGCTCTAAGTAACCACCTAATAGCCTTATGTAGACCACCACTCCCAGATTCAGAATCAGTTCCCCAAGAATAACGAATATTCCTATAAATGAAGAAAAATAAAGCTGATAAACTAGGCATTAATGAAAAAAGAGAATGGTACTTGTTGATTATTTACAGAAAATGTGAACTTTATCATTTCCTATAGTCAGAAATCTGTTTCCTTTCTGTTGAAGCCATCAACGCTTCTTCATTGTAGCCTTCTATTACTGTGATATGTTTACCTGATAAAAAAAGACTTTTTTTTTTTCCTTTTTTTTGATCATTAGGTGTCTGCCTTTGAATTATATGGAATATCTTTACAGTGACTTTGCAAGGTCTTCACATTCTTGTATTCTCTAGACTATAACTGAGCTCTATATTTACTAATTCATCTTTATTTGCAGCTGGCAGACACAAAGATGTTAGCTACGCTCAGGAGACTTTGACATGTGACATCTTGAAATACAGAGGAGTCATAATTTTCCCTTTAGCAAACCGTTCCATGTTTTATTTTCAAGAAATGTGAGTCCCAAGGCAAAATGAGATTATTAGACTGACTTACTCTCTTTCAAAATAAAGATTTAATAACCAACATGCAGCTTTTTAGTTCTAATAACTTTAGCTAGCTAAGGCTTTGGTTTAGTTAATGTTAATTCTGGTTAAAACAAAAGCAGAGTGCAAGGGGACAGAGTTATCTCAGCCACCTCTTTCTGAATCCTGCCTTGGACTTACAAGCTGACAGAGGTGTGAAGAGGATCCTTCAGGTTGAGGCTGAAGCTGCAAAGACTGATGGAGTGAAGATTAGGCGCACCACTCCTTTGTGAGCTACTGATGATGAGAGGTAGCACTGGTAGCATTTTGCCAGGTTAGTTCAAGACCCACATGGACTAATTACGCAGCATGCCAAGTAGGGAATGTTCTTTCTGCAGGTTCAGATTTCATGCAGAAGGTCAATGTCACGTTGCCATGTCAAAACTGAAAGGAGGTGGTGAGTCAAGCAACAAAATATAACTGAACTTCAACCCCCTGGCACAGACATGCTGCCCCCTGAATCCAGCAAACAGCTCATTTGTAATCCTTACTTAGTGCTGTTGTTCAAGGAGAGGGCATAAGATGAGTTATTGTATGGCTCAAAAATAATACACTGGGGTTAGGGAAAACCTATGTGAAACATATCACTTTTTCAACACAAACAGAGATTTAGTCCATGGTAGTATGAAATAATCTTCCCTCCTCAGAAAGAAAATTATGAGTTCTTCTGAAACAGAGGGCTTTTGAGTCTTACACATGCATGTAATGGTACTCTGCCCTGAAGTACAAGCATATGAATAATCCTTTATAGACTGAACTTTTAAAAAACAGGCTCACTGATAAAATTTGTCTCCAGAGTAGGAGGTGCCAAACCAAACAGTGTACACTTAATACATTACCTTTCACCCCAATATTCCAAATCTTCTTTTTACTTTCAGCATTTGATACTGCTAGAAATAACAGTAACTTTTAGCTGTTCTACTTAAACTCCCTCCTGCAGGTATGCCTCAAAACCCAAAACCGCACATATGCATTTTGGTTTGGATACATGTAATCCAACCACACTAACAATGCATAAACAGAATATAGGACAGTTAATTCTATTGGAGACAACTGACAACTACCAAATGCTCTTCAGCAAACTGACACAACTATCTAAACATACAGAAAAACATAGCAGCTTCAGGTATAATTATTTCTGCGTTTAATAATTCAGTGTATGATATTTCCAATCTCTTGTAATAATTTCTCTCTGTGAAAGCATATTGTTAAGTATGGAAGAATAAAATCTTTTGAACATAAATAAAAGACCAAAGGAAAAAAGACTATCAACTTTCAGAATTATTATTCTCTTATTTTCTGTTCATAACCATGGACAAAATGTGAGTATCCAACATGGACAAAGATAAATAGCAGAGCCTTAAGAAAAGAATGAGCAAACTGATCCCTCTGCTAGCTGGTGAGAATCCTCAAGCACATCAGTATAAGCCGACTGATGTCACCTTACTGCTCTGCTCAGTTACTCGCTAGGAGCCTGTTGCTGTATTTTTTTCTTCAGCAGAGCTAAATAATTCATCAGGGCATGGCGTTTTGTGAGCAGGCCAGACTGCAGGCATCAGGCCAAGACCGAGGTCGCCATGGAGACCTACATGCAGCTTCAACCGCACTCCCTCCCTTGCCTTGCCGAGACAGCCTATGAAAAACGGCATCAGCTGAGCAGCCGTGCTTATTTCAGCAGTGAACAATAGGTATAATAAAAACAAACAAAAAAGAGAAGCAAAATAAGGATATAAAAGCATCTGCTGTAACTGTGATGAAAGATTTAAATGATAAATGAGTCATTAAGCAGTACCTATTTGCACTGATACGACTATTATTTTACATGGAGAAGTACTAACACCACCACCCCACCCCTCCCCCGTTATTAGTAAGAGCTATTGCTGCTATTCAAACTGATTATCCTATACATTGCGGATGGCAAATTATTAAAGATACATGCTCTTTAGAACTCATTTTTGTTACTAAAATACAGTTGTAGGGGTAAAATGAAAGTCTAAAACTGAAATAAAATTTATTGCTAAGATTTCTCGCACCCTCATATAGCTGCTGTACAATGCTGATTTACAGAGTTCTCTCATCATTCTTTAAAAAGACACGCATATTTATTATCTAAACAAAAATACAGTAGTCAGAAAAGCAAAAAATTACATCGAAGAGGAAAAATGCTTTTAAACAGTGTTTATTGAAGGGTTGTTTATTTCTTGGTTAATGTTTTTTATTACAGAAAATCATCATTTTTGTATGTTTTATCAATGAAAAAAAAGAAAATCTATTCCAAAATACTTACAATAGATCAGCTTAACTTTATAACCAGTATTCTATCCATTTTTTCCATCTGTGTATTCTATTCTTTGTCTATCTTGCTCTCCAGGCACCTGTTATTAAACATCACCATATTTTATTACCTAGAAACACCTGTAAAGCAAGGGCCTGGACATGTTTTTATTAGATATATAAAGTACAAACCTTAAAACAAACTACATACTGCAACCTCCTAGAATAAAGTCCTCAATTTTTTTCTCATTTCTAAGGCTGTTTATTCCACAAACCATATAAAACCACTCCCTGTAGCACATTTCCACATCCTCAAGCTTACGTGTTTATTGGAAAAAGTGATTCTGCAGAATGCTGACATCACACTAATACAACACAGTACTATATATATATAACCTTTGCAAGCCACAGCATGCTCTCTATAGGTGATAATGGGAAAATTTACAGTATGAGACCACAAGCATATAAGTCAGAGGACCACACAACTTCTGTGTGGTAACCCTGAAACCAGAAGAGGAGAATCTCTAGTGCTTGCCCTGGAAGGTCCTTATACAGCTTCCCATTGCTTCCAAAACACACTCCTGTTAGGGTTGCAGAACCCTGAATCTAGTATGGACCAGTCCCTTTAAGTTTGTTTCTCTATGATTGCCATTCTCACCCTCTGCTCAGGCTTAATGCTCTCTAGCAATATTCTTGTCTATCACTTCCTCTTCCAGATTTATAGTCTATTAAAAACTGTAGTTAAAGTATAGCAGGGCTGAGTGGACATAATAGAACTTTTCTGATTTCCAGTACTCCCAACAGAGATTCTCCATGTTCAAATAAAAATTCATAAACACAAGCCCCACAGCATTTTGCAGCAGTGCAATTGCATATATGTAAGCCATACAGAATTTGAGACCAGTTTCTCGAGAAGTAAAGCTCATAGATAGGAACTGGAAATCATTGAATTTCTTGAAAAAATCTGATGAGATAAAAGTCAGGCAATCCATGATCTCAGAATCACTAAGCCTAATTTAAATCCCAGTCCACCCAACAAAAACCCACAATATCAATGTATTTCTTTTGTCTTTGCTGTATAATTATGAAGAACATAAAAGAGTTGAAAAACATATCTTTTTAGGTTTTAGATTTTTTTTTTTTTCTCGGAATAATGTTTTGGCATGAAATGATCTAGAAATCCAAGTACTAACATGTGACTGTCTCTTACCATCACATATTTTCTGGACAGAAGGCATTTGGGACATCTTTTCATTATTTCATCACAGAGAACAAAAGTTCCCTTGTCTAGAAAAAGTCTACTAAATCACAAAAAATTCTCTGCTGATGCTCTGAAGCACTCTAGACAAAAAATTAGAACACCTAGAGTCCCTTTGCTCAATTAAGTGGTTAAAATATCAAAGGTTAAAGCCTTGCAGCTCAGGTACGGATAGCAGGATCTGTTGCTGGAAACCCAAACTCTACTACGGTAGGAGGGCAGACCTCTGGGTGGAGTTTTCATTCTCGATGATCTAACTGTAGCCTTCTAAGCCAGCTGGCCATTACACTTATTTTCCATTGGATTTGACAGGTCTGGTTTGCCTCCAAGGCTACACACAGAACAGCCTGAGTATCATGGATCTGAAGACCTCATTATGAATGTGTAAAAAATCCAGATACAGTAACACAAACACCAGCAAGTGTTGGACAGCTGAGGAAACGTGCTGAATGGTTCTGATACCCACACTGATTTAAATGGACTAGAAGAGAGTTACCTCCAATCCAGCCTTCATGTAATGCTAGAGCTGGGGTTTTTATTCACTCCTGAACATACATAGCTTGGAAAAAGCTGCTATTCATCTGCCTTGAACTGATCTACTGTTTCATGAATATTGCACTTACAGTCCTGTCAATTCTTGCAGCTATTGATGTTAACAAATCTCTTCGCTTTTTAAAAACTGTTACTTGTAAAAAGAAAAAACTATATAGCTTAATTTGCTTTATTTCTAAAATGTGCAAAGAAAAGGCATAAATGAGAGCCTGCTGACACATTTTTCCTTTAGAACATAGCGTAAGTGGACATGGGGAAAATTATAAAAAGAACAATTATCAGAAAAACTTGCTAGAAATACTGTTACAGATGGATTCAGTGGCTGCTGAGGCTATACACTGTAGAAACAAAGAAATTAAGAAAAAACACATTTCCTGACATACAGTTTCTTCTTTTGTTATCATGATCATGTGGGAGAGAGAGGACATTGGAAACAGGTTTCTTTGGACTTGGTTTCCAGCTACTGGCCTGCTTTTTCAATCTTCTATGTACAGGAGTCCTAGAGCAGACATGTTATTTACAGAGCTTTAGATCCTTTCAACACAGAAGAAGGTAGAGAAATAGTTGTTCACATGAGTTACACTAAATTTCAAATTGTC
Source organism: Athene noctua (assembly GCF_965140245.1). NCBI lineage: Eukaryota > Metazoa > Chordata > Aves > Strigiformes > Strigidae > Athene > Athene noctua. The sequence goes on along the minus strand of NC_134038.1, from coordinate 29,238,384 downwards.
CCAAAGCAACTTCCTCTTTCTTCTGTATGCTCTTAGGGTAAGGGAATAATGGGATAGAATGTACAAGCCCTTGTCTTCTGCCATGGGAAGCCACACCTTTGAACAGAGGGCAGCCATTATCTCCTTTCTTTATGGTTGCTTGGGTCTCTTTCCGTCTCCTGGTTCCTTTAGCATCCCTTATGCACACTGCTGTTAGTTCTCTGATCCACATTTCATCTTACCCTGTGTAACCCTTGTAGAGTGTGTCTTATGTGTTGGTGTACAAAGGATTTTTAAGATCACTGTTAGGAGAATGTGGTCTGACACTGCTTTTCCAAAGATATTAATCATGATGTTTGATTCTGGCTTCTGCAGTAAAGTTTCGGCAAATCAACTGGCATCAGTTTCCTCATCTGCATATGTACGATAGGCTAACAAAAGCATCCTAGAAAAATCCCGTTCGACAAAGTAAGAACGCATACTTTTGTCAAAGGTCTGTTGAAGTTTCACAAGGTTAGAATGGTACAAACATATGAGTATCAACAAGCATGAAGTATTGCAGCTCACCTTTAATCACACTGATCAAATCATCAAACATCCCACTTATATCTGAACCTGTATATATGAGGAAGCCTTCTGGAGCAAGAACTTTTGGATCCATACCATGATGCCTTAATGACTTTACCACCAACCCACGGGTAACTCCTATGGCATGTGACAGGTCCATAGGAATCACCAGGGATGGTGGGCTTTTACTGAATGGGATGTTTAAACAAAGAGTGAGTGTGTCTAGAACATGAAAATGGTACAGACTGGAGACCCAAAACCAATGATAGGACTGTGGCAGAGTGATTGAAAAGTCTGTCTGGAGTGATGACTAATATTTTCCAGCATATATATACAAGGTTCTAATAAATGTCCTATAAAGTGCTACAAAATGAAGACATAATGCTTTTACACAGCATTATTATTGTGAGAATTTGTTTGCCGATGTTCATCAAGCATTTTGAATAAGGGCATATTTATATGCAGCAATAATAAAGTCATATTTAGCTGTTAGGCAACTATGAAAATATGTAAAGCTCTTCCTCCACGCTACCACCACTACTTCACTTCATCTTGGCACCCCGTATTTCTTCCTATGCCTTTGGGAATCATGGACACATATGTTTTGATTCCACTATTTTAATTGCTGTACTGGTTTTGACTGGGATGATAGTGTTAATTTTCTGCATAGTAGCTTGTATCATGCTGGTTTGCATTTGTGATGAGAACAGTGCTGATAACATAGGGAAGTTTTAGGTATTGCTGAGCAGTGTTTACACAGTTTCAAGGTCTTTTCTGCTTTTCATACTGCCCTGACAATTGGGAAGGAACACAGTCAGGACCGCTGAATCCAACTGACCAAAGGGATATTCCATACCCTATATCATCATGCTCAGCAATAAAAGCTGAGGAAAGAAGGAGAAGGGATGACATTTAGAGGAAAGAAGGAGAAGGGATGACATTTAGAGCGATGGCGTTTGTATTCCCGAGTAACCATTATGTGTGATGGAGCCCTGCTTTCCTGGACACTGCTGAACCCACCAATGGGAAGTAGCTGGTTTTGCTTTGCTTGCATGCATGACTTTTGCTTTACCTATTAAACTGTCTTTATCTCAACCCACGAGTCTTCTCACTTTTACCCTTCTGACTGTGTCCCCCATCCCATTGCGGGGAAAGTAAGCCAGGAGCTGTGTGGGGCTCGGCTGCCTACTTGGGTTAAGCCATGACAATTGCTTAACGAAATGGTAGACTGACTAGCAGAAGGACATAAAAGGACTTCCCAGTTAGTAAGGGACCTCCCCTAGGTCTCTAAGCAAAAGGAGTACACTGATGTAGGTCCAGATCTACTCATATAAATGCTAATTTTCTGTCTTTAGATATGGGGTTTTTGAGTCAGGCACAGCACTGTATGACTGCTATTGGAAGCCCAATCAAGTATCCTTACCTAGCAGGCACAGCAGGTATAATCAATGGTAGTTTCAGGATATCTGTATTTCACTCTACTGTAGGACAGATACACCTTGCATATCACAAACAGTATCACAGACCTACATATCACTATAGTGACATATGAGCATCTCATATATTTTAAATACTTCACTTGGTCTTTGGCCAAAGAAAGGAGGAGTAATGATACTAATGCCAATGGAGTGGCAGTGGTGCAATGTATCTCACGCTCTCCTCCTCCACATGGAAGGGAGTGCAAATAATTTGTCCCAGTATGTAGTCCAAGTAAAGAGGATAGATCAAAGTAGCAACATCTACACCTTATTCTGATGGTGATCATTCAGACTAATTCTGAGAGAGAATAATTTCAAGTTCATGCAGAAATTATGTCTTTATTTTACATCATGATGAAACATTAAAAAAATATTTCTAGTGATCTGGTATATATCTACCTGGTACATACAGGTAAGTTAAACATACTGATAATAATTTTCTACTTTTTTCTGTAAGTGGCTTAAACTCAGGCACTATCTGGAAAATTGTCAGAAACCTTATTGAAAGGATCCCTAGCTGTCTCCCCCAGTTAAAATATCCTCATTGCCTCATTTGATATTCTGTTGCATTTTAACATTTTCTAAATAAAATAAAAGAAATAAGTCTTAACATCTTGAAGCCACTTTGCCAAACATACAAGAAACATTTCTGGAAAATTATAATCCACATTAACATCCTGCAATAGTCCCCTGAATTAGCTGTCCCACAGACTACAGTGTTCAACCAATAGCACCGATGTTAGCAAGAGCTAATCCCATGAGTGAAGAGTACAGAGCAAAAGCAACAGGAAACATTCTAGCTGGTGATAAGAGATTCCACAGCTTCAGACATAGTCCCCTTGCACTTGAACTGAAAGCTCTGTAAGATAAATGCTCCAGGTGAAACCACAGCCATAATAGGTGAGAGTAAAACTCCCATTAATTTCAGTCAGGACACAATTTCACTGCAGGAATTTCATTGTTCCTAGCCTTGCTGTATTTTCAATATCCTTTCTTCTATTAAGAATAAAGAAGTGAAGTTAAAAAGGGGAGAGGAAGCACCATATGTTATATGGTAATAACTATATTTACATAAAGAACAAGGGAGGATCTGAAGAACTGCAATCCAGTAACTCTGATTTCACTTTTAGGACAGAAATTGGAAATGCTTGCTATGGCCTTATTTACAAACCTTTAAAACTGTATGCTGTATAGACCAGCCAGAGTAACTCAGACTCATAAAGAAACCACACGTGGCAAATTTACTGCATGTATTGCTGATATGACAGACGATAAATGTGACACCATGAAGATTTTATTTATCTTGATTTCGAATTAGTTAATGCTGCATCACATAGCAATTTCATCTATAAGGTCAGACATTGGAAAAGTTGTTTATACAAATTAAGAACTGACTTACAAAACAAGAATGGAGGGTGTCAGATCAAGAGAAAGCATTCTACTTGTGTAGGAGTAATAAGCACAGGAGGTATCAGTATCAATAGCTTGGTTTTGTTTACACAGTTTATACTGAAGACAGTATTTCACAGGGTATCAGAGCAGGCTAATAATATCAATGACAAAAAGCTACTCAGGGCCTTCTCCTTTTCAAAACACTGAATGGTCTAGCTTCCCTAAACAGAGTTCTCAGCAGCATGTTTTCCCAGATGAAGGCTGAAGTCCTCTGCTATGTACCAGGCTGAGCTTTATAAAGATAAATGCAAAGGAAAAAAGCAGAGGAAGTCTCATTTTTCTCCATCTAAATACTACTCTGAATGTGGTCTTAAAGGCCAATAATGCTAGATCATTGCTTCTACAGGAGTTTAGAGGGCTGCTAGTTCATAATACAAATTGATTATCCCAGCTCAGTTCTCAAAATACAATTCAAATCAATTCTCAGTGCATTCTTCCTTGACAGTGCCAGAAGTACCAAAAAGTGAAGAGCCTTGGAAAGCTCTCTTGACTTACCTCACCTTCAGCACAGGAGACTCCAAGCACTGGTTGCTTCTTTTGCCTGAGTCATCCCAGATAAACACAAGCGTACAACTGCCCACACCCTACCAAGGGACCTTTGGTTTTCTCACCAAAGGGGACATGTTTTCCATCAAAATTTCATCCACTGTGAGACTTTCCCCAGAGATACAGACCTGTCTGTGAGGCAACACCATAACATTTGCACCATCCACAATCTGTAACCTTAATGGAAGTTTGTAACATGAAACTGAAAATATATAAACAGCAGGCAAGCATTTCATGAGAGCAAACTGCTCTGGGTCATGATCAGAGATAACAATTAATGTTTCTGCTTCAGTTGACTCTATTGTCTCACCTGGAGGCTTCAGTGCTGCTTCACCCAGTAGACAGTCAATGTAAGTCAAATTTACAACCAAGAAAAACAAGATCATAAGAAAGCAGAGATTCAAAAGAAATATAATGCAGAGCAGACAAAGTGTTGACTCTCAGTATAATGTATGTGACAAATGGCAATAAAATTATTTCAAGCTTTTGAAGGCATATCGTCTAGATTGTACATAAAACCTGACTGATCCCTAGCCCAATACACTAGTATGACCCTACTGCAAACTGATAATAAATAAAGCCCTGATCCTCAACTCTAAATCTGGTTAAATTCTCCTTCTACCATAGAAGTGTCTGGGGCTAACCTTTGTCTGTGGTGACTGGATGATGCAAGTCCAAAGAAAATATTGATATGCAAAACCAAAGAAACAACAATACAATCAGTTTTCCAACATAGTGTTTGTCATCAAAATTTTTTGAGAGAAACTACAACAAATTATAAGAAAGACATCAAAATTATGGTCTCTTCCCCTTCGCATCTCATCTGAACAGAGTGAACCACCAAGAGGGACAAATCGGGATCGGTTCATTTAAGAACACTCAGAAAAAAGACTGGTCATGTCTAAATTAAATGTGCCTGAGACCATTTTCCAGCATTAAAAAATTACTGGCACAACAGTTCACCTCTATACTGTTAAATGTGCAGAGTGCCTGAATTCAAATCCTTCAGGAGGATGACCCTGGTCAGTAAGAATGCTAGTCCGTCCATACTGAAGCCATGCCTGAAACAATTTAACTGCATAGACTGATGAATTCAGTGCCTGAAGACTTCTCTGGCCTTGCTTAGCTTACCAATATATACAGAGTTACTCTGATACTGAATTTTACACTTTTTGAAACATGATGTGTTAACCTTGCAAATTAACTCCTGAAAGTCAACTTGTCATTAGCTTCGTATCTTGCATTAAGCAAATCAACAGCTGAAAGAGACAGAAGTTCCACATGATAAGTAAGTTTATCCAAACCTTTTCAGTTTACCATTTGTGCTGGAAATTTCTCAACATAATTAGGTACTGGAGATTTATACCAGTTTCAGTTAGGTCTGTAACGCAGCAATCTAAACTGTATCACCACTTTACATAGAGCTCTCCTGAAAACCTGCAGAAAGTTTTATTATCTTAATATATTATACATAAACACAGTTGGATCAGTTTCAAAGATCTTCCAGTACTGTGTTCATTCAGCATAAACCCATGCCGTGTAACTTGAAGCTCACAGTGAACTCAAGGGATACCTTATTGTACAGTCTCTGCTCCATCTTTTTTATTTACAGTCATCTAGGTTTTACGGTCCTCTGGGACTGAATTTCAAAAGCTTTTTTGTCTCCAACATTAATGTGATTAGGGCTTTACATCCAAGCTGGACATAATGAGTTAAATTCATTCTGCTGTCTTTAAAGAGACCCTTTGTGGGACTGCACCTCAAAAGCTCAATCTAACCCTATTAATACAAGCAAAGAGCAACGCCTGAAGGGATTACCTCCTCTGTTCTTTCAAACCCAAGAGCCACACCATCCGCTGCATTTGTCTGACATATAACAGTGTGTTTCTGTTTAGCTCTGACTTTGAAATTCATGACTTGCTGTTTCCTTTTCACTCAAGCAGTGTCTTCTAAATTGTAGGAAAGAAATGTGACAGATGATTTAAAATACCCCACATTATAGATATATATGGTTATATAGCAAAAAAAAAACAGCGAATAAAATTTGAAGACAATCAAAACTGAAAAGAGATATGAATGAGCACTGTGGCTAGTGCTAGATAGGTTTAATCTTAAACATTTGGTTTAGTTTCCTGAAGACTTAGCTTACTGGATGTAACGAAAATACTCAATTTCTTCTTTATCTGTGAAATGCTCATCCTTGTTTGGGGGGGAGGGGGGTGTTGGAAGATGTGAACTCAAAAACTCAAAACAAGCAGAAGAAAACCAAAAAACTCCAAAAACCTTTTTACGATTTTCAGAATAGTCTGGTTGGTTCCACAGGACTTATTCATGATTGTCAGCATTCAACTAAATGTTACTGGAAAAAGAAACTTTCATACATGGTGTCTGAATACTGTAAGTGACAAAAAGCAATGAAGCAATGAACTCCATGTAATATAGTCCACATTTTTGGTCTAATACAATAGATAAAGAGACATAAGGTAGACACATTAATGCAGAAGTATAAACATTACAGTCAATAGCTGTCAGTAGAGCCATCAGACTCACTGAATAAGGAAAATTACTATTAGACTGAGGGTACAGGACAAGGAATGAATCCAGCCCATTACTGCTGATGAGAGGAGTTATACTATGTAAGCTCTTTCATTAAAAAGTTAGATCCCATCTCAAAATAAATTAACTTTTTTTCATCTACATCACTTCCCTACTATTCTTTCTGGAAAATTGTTCAAGCATACCACTCCTCTAATGATTTTAAACTTTATCCTAACTACAAAATTCAGTTTATGCATAAATACTGTGTCTCCACTTCTTCTGTACCAATTTTATCCTTTATGTACAGGTTAAGTCTTTGAATTTCCACACTGATATTTATCTTACGTATTTAATGTATACATATTCTTAATTTACTCAGTTAAAATGTTTGGCAATTCAGTGGTTTTCAAACAGCTTGGAGTAAAATCTTGGACCCAATGAAATTAATGGCACAATCTAACCAATTCCACAAAGTTAGAATATCACCGAAGTTTGCCAATCAAGACCACTAGACACAGATATCTTATTAGGATAAGTACATAAGTAAACAAATAACAGTTATGTAAAAGAAAATAGGTCAAATATGGGTGTATTCCCTTCTTCTTCCTGTCTCTAAATAGCTGCTTCTTATCACTGAAACATGGGTAGTGTATGAGTTCCAAAAAAAGAAAGCATGGAGCAAAAGTCTATTTATACTTTCCATTTCTATATAAATCTGAAGGCTGTTGACTTCTTTCAGCAACTCTTGTGAATTCTTTGTTCCAAAGGAAAAAAAAAACAACATAATTTTTATTTTCTTATTAGATACTTTACCAAACATCATTACACAATTTTCAACTACACATGTAGCTATTTTATTTCTAAAACCAAGTTAACACCTATAAAGCCCTTGCACTGTAGGACATTTAAAGTTAAAAGTCCCACTCTGTCCTTTTCTAGCTACCATGCTAAACCTAACAGGCATGATGAATTTCTCTGCTGTATTAGAGTTGGAAAATGACAAAAGCTATAATTGCTTTAGGCTTTCCTGCCCATAGTCACTCATAACTTTACAAAACATCGTAGAATGTACTGTTCTAACATTGTTAAAGCTTAGATTCATCTTAAGATCACATCCTCTGTTGCTGAAAATTTAGAGAAGGAAATATTCATAAAGACATGAAAAACCCCTTTTAATGAAATGGAATCTTTATTTTGAGCAAAGCTAAAGAAAGAACATCTTTCTATAGAATCCAAATCTTTTGGTCCAAATTAAATTGACATCACCTCCTTAGAAAGATCTTGCATGTAGAGAAAAATTTTCTAATATCTCAGTGGAAAAGGCATCTAAGCAATTAATCTATGACGAACAATGACTCTATCTTTATCTGACTGCTGGGACAAAAAGTGTATTCTCTTGGCAGCCAGGAAAAATGATGGGATTATTCACAAAGGAACTAAAATACTGGTTTTTCTCTAAATGAGCCTGTCAGTGCAAAACAATAGAGTAGAGCTATAGATTACAAAGGAAGCTCTTCTGGAATAAAAGATTGCAGATATCCTTACCAAATGCAGACCTAAAAATCAACAGCAGATCTAGTCTTTCTATAATTACATAACAGCAGAAAACTCATTTAAATAGTACATCAGGTAGCACATTTGGGTATTTCAAATTTTGGATTCATAAATAAGTAAATAAGCAAACATATAAACTGGCCATTAACACTCTTATTCTGACCAAGTTAATTTCACTGTTCTGAAGACCTAAAGCAAGTAGTGTAAATAAATCAATGATATTACATACCTGCCTATTAACAGAGAAATGTAAATTTCTGTTGAATTAATCCATATTTTACTTTACACAACAAAAGTACTTGAAAACATAGCTAATTATTCTTCAGTGCCTAGGGCTCTTACCCAAAGAAATTATTAAAATGTCATTTTCATCTTCTTGGGGATTGTCTATCAGACAATAGACATTTAGCAAGCTTATTCTTCTAAGATGTATTTTCTAATTACTTTTTATAAAAATGCTTAACATTCTGTTCTCTCCCCTCAAGGGCAACAAATAGCTGTTTAGAGGTTTGTATGTGTAGGAAGGAAAGACAGTCTTTAAAATCATTTATGGTACGCCATCAAATAACAGACAGAAACACTGAGTTTATAAAATTTGCTAGAAGCATTCACTGTAAGTTAGGTAATACGTTTTACACAGACTTAAAAAGACCCATGCTTAGTCTCGTTAAGGTTGAAGGCAAAACCGCCTTGCTGCTCGTGGAGAAATGTTGTGTTCTTTATATCCCTAACTAAATATTTAAAATACATGAGATCTAAAGATGTAAGAACGTGTTAGCCTCTTGCGCTAAGGGGTAAATGTATTTAATAATGTGCAGGGCACCAGAGTGAGAGTACCACAGAAATGGAGTTCCACTCTTGGTTTTGTCAGAAGTGCAGGTGTTTGATGTGGCCTGAGATGATCTACATTATCCAGGGGATGGTAGATACATATCATCGGACCTTTAGGAGTCCCACGCTTTTCTGGAACATTATCTAGAGGCCAAGCAAAATAGACCACAGGGCCTAAACAGCACCAGGTACCTATACAAGTGTAATGAATCCCACAATTGCAGAGGGCAGGGATTGTGACAGATTATGACATCTGAATGTCAGTGTCTACCTGGTGGAGCACCATAGATAAAGGTTCTTGACACCCTCTACCATCACTTAAAATTGGGAACAGGATTTAGTTACCTAAACAGAAGTGTCTAGTGTCATCTGACTTAGGACACACAGCCTGGTTTCCTGTTTGCTAGCCTAAACAGATGTTTTCTTAGGTCCCATGTTATTTCTGCCAGCCTTATGCACATCTCAGCCAAGGGTACCTTAAATGGTGCTGGATGCCTACATGTAAGCAACTGAATCACACTACTAGTCAATACTAATATTAGAGTCCAGAAAAAAAAATTCAACTCACTCTGATACAGACATAACTGTCTGGTCGACTGAATTAGTCTCTGTTTCAGGAAGCAGACTGTTATTAATATATAGGAAACACGTACAGCACATTTGAACACCTAAATTTAAGTACCGTTCTCTCAAACTGAATCCCTTTCCCAAGCTAACCCTGCAGCTTGCACACTTGCTGGAAAATATACCTCACACAAATCTTACTGCAGAAATGTCATCATCAGGATGTATATCAGCAAACTCGACCTTCACACATAAAATATCTTAAGATCCTTGTTTTGAAAGTGCTACATAATATGCAGAGCATGGACATTATGATAGGTCATATGTGCCAGTGTCATAATCATCTTTAAGTCTATGTTTGTGATCACACTAATGATGGAATGTGTGAAATTCCAAAATAAGTTTTTTTAATGGAGCATAATATCTAGATATCCATCACTCCTACTAATATCCAATTTTATTCACTAGGTAATAATACTTAAATACAACAAGTCATAGTACTTCTAGAAAATCATCATAAACTAGTCAAGCCCTCCTGAGACAGTGTCAGCAATTCATACACATCTACATCTCTTTTAAAATCAGGTGGTGTTAGTCCATTTCGACTGCCCTAAGGATTTCAGACGGAGTGAAATTTTAAATCAATCCTTCATTTCTCTCTGCCCCTCCTGTATTTTTAATTCTTAAAGTCAAAGAAATACACCAAATTACCAATCACTGCATGCCATCTATACTCATAAACAGCTCTTATCATCTTGGATTATAGAACAGACATCACTTTCTATCAGAAATTGTCTAACCTGAGCCAACTTCAAACTGTTGCCAATAGCCAAAGGAAAAGTGTATTGAAAAAATTCTTCCACTATAGTTTTCCCTACTGTACTTTTAACAGATTTTTTCCAATTACAATTTTGGAAGACCCACCACTGTGGGTTTTAAAACCTGACTTGACAAAACTCCAGAAAACATACAATAGTTAGCAATCCTGCACTGCCAGAGAAATAGGCTCGTGCTATGTCTTTCTCATCTCTAATATCTCTGATTCTATGGTTCAATAATGACTGATGATTTTTGTTGGCTACAGGCAATGGTCTGCAGGAAGACAAGCTGAGGGAAAAGAAAATAAAAATTTAAAAAAACCCACAAAAAAAAATCCACCCAAAAAAACCCACAAACAAACAAAAAAAACACAAAAAAAACCAAAAAAAACACAAAAAAACCAAACAAAAAAAAAAAAACAACCACAAGATGAAAAGAGACAAGAAAGAAGCAAGGAAAAGAAAAGTAAAGAGGAAAGTGGAAAGAAAGAAGGAAGGTCGTAAGGCGAACTTAGGGCACAGGAACCCTGAAGAATAAGATTCAGTTTCCACTTCTATTATACTTAACATGTCATCATAGAAAATCCCTTATTTCCCCTGTGTCTCATCCTCCCACCATTAAGTTTTTAACATCCAGGGGTATGTGAACTGTATGTCTGCCTATTAGTGGTGTCTAATAAAAGACATTAATAGCTGGAGCAGTGAAAGGCCAATCTTTTATTGTATTTCATAAAAATCCACAAATATTCAAACAAAAAGGGAGAAGCTTAGGTAATGTGATGACAAGGCAACATGAATGTTTGTGGAACAATTTACTTATTTAATAGAACACTCATTCAGAAACAAAAAACAGCTTTTAATTTTGCATTATGTAACATTTACAATCAGATGCAAAATTCATTTTATTTGTTAATACTTTTACATTTATTTAAATACATTTTGAAGCAGACTATTTGTTTTCATATTTGGGTAACAAAATTTATCTCATTCAAACCTTCATTCTGAAAGAGAATGTGATACTCTCTGTCTTCAGTTATCTAATGACATCCTTCATTTAATCCTGCTGACAATGTTCTCTACCAAGTTTTGGTATGTAGATGAAAAAAAAAAAAAAAAAACCACAGCCTAAGAAACCACCAGGGTTTCACCAGGGTTTGAAGCATTATAAACATGTTTTTCACTTTTTCTGCTCTGGTACTTGTCTCTTGAACATACTCACTACTTGAATGATTACACAGATGATCAAACTGAAATGATGTATTTACATTTGATGATATGCTTCTACTACTTTTTATGAAAAAAGTGAAACAGCCCTGAGGCAAATGAATGATGAAGATATACTCCCGGCTCTTTTACATCACTTTTCTTCTTGTTCTTGACAAGTATTGGAAAAGGCAGCAAATACTCTTCTATTAGTCTAATTCACATTTGTGCAAGCTAGGGTACAAAGATGGATAAGCTACATGATCGATCTGAAGACTCATGATAGAACTGTATACACAACCCAGATCTCCATCCCCCCAGCACAATTCCTCAGTCACTTATTCATATTGCCTTCCTTTCCCTACATTTTTAAAAATACATGCAAGAGAAAGAGATAATAAAGACCTTTCCAAAGCTGACATTTCATATACAAGGAATGAAGGACAGAAGCATCAGAATCCATCACTTCATAATCAATAAGGAAAATCAACAATATGGAACACAGTCTTGGGTTGTGGGATTTTTTTATTTTTTAAAATACATAGAAGTAATGAGAGAAAAAAACCAAACACCTCACTTGCCAAGACCAAAATCATGCTGTACAGTCAGCAATATATAATACTACGACTACTACTAGTAGTAGAATTTATTGTGTGGAAGACAGATCATTTATTTTACTTGCAATTAAATGTATTATTACTATTCTGTACAGCATGTAAACCATGACGTGTAGACAAACACAATCTCTCAATTTGTCTGCACAGACAGTGGGTCAAAGCAATTTCCTAGAAGAGCATCACACAACCAGTGTCTGAGGTAAGAAAGAAAAATATGACAGGATCATTACCTTCAGATCCAGATGCAGTACAAAAAAGAAGAAATTTCCTCTTTGGTATACTTTGTAAATATCCAGTGATACATTTAAAGGAAGGATCTTCCTTCCCATTGAAAGGGCTGCTTGTTGTTCTGTTTTGCTATCTACGTTTTAAAGACACTGACAATTTTCCATCTGCCTTTCAGCTGGTAATTTTCTGAAAGGTAAGTCTCCCCCTTGCCAACCTGTATTTCACACTTGTAAGTGGAGATGTGATTACATGTCAGCAAAAATGAACAGGACACCAAGGAAATCAAACAACTGTTTCTCTAGCAGATCATGAGGAAAAAAATATTAAAGACCAGATTTTCTGAGGTTAGCATTGAATTTCAAATTATCTATACAAGTGTGAAATGAGTTCTATTGTTTCATAAAAAGGAAAAACACATAACAGCATCTTCATGTGTTACTGACATGTCACGTGAGTGGGAAAAGCTGATGAAAATTGATGTTGATTTGTCTTACAGCAGTTACTTTGTCCCCCATGACCATGGCATGGTATGAAGAGTACTGGCGAGTTAATACAATCAGAAGCTCAAAGCAGAGGGCATCAGTCCTAGAGGGACATTCTTTCCCCAAGCTCGGAGCTGTCCGCTATAGAGGCAAAGCCACTGCTACCAAGAGGTAGCGGCAGAGAGACAAATCTACTTCCACTCTGGCCCTACAGTGACAGATGTTCTTTTAAGATAGAGCCATAAGGAATTTGTTCCAATATTCCTCCCAATGTACTGTGACATCTTCTACAAATACTCCATAGCACAACTGTCCCGCTTCACACTGCTATTCCACACAAGGGTCAATCATGATATGATTCATAAAGAATTAATACAAAAGGCAAAATATTTTTCATGCACAGTCACAACTTTCAAATAATATGCTTTATGAATGTCTTTTCACACTGCAATAAAAACTGCTATTGTTCTACAGAGAGAAAGCATCAAGTGACTTTAATGTTCTACAGAGCTATTGTGGCTCATTGCTTCAACTGCATAATGCCTGTTGCTGCAGTTTTAATCCCAGGACCTTAAACCCCTTTCCCAATACTGGGTTCAAGACTCAGCACTTGAGATTGGATTGTCTAATGCTAAGAACTGAAATCAACAGGGGATAAGATTCCTCACACCCTGAAGCCTTCATCTTGAATTTAACAGGAGATTTTAAGCACGACAAAAACACCTGAAAAAGCCCCTAAGTCAATTATGTGCTGTAATACCTCAAAAGGTATGCTAGGAACATTATAATCAGAGCTGAAGTGCAGATAACTCCTCAGCTGGTATAAACCAGCTGATAATAAGTAGAGAAACATTGTACCAACAGTTTTGGTTAATAAGTAAAACTACAGAAATATTTTTTTTCTATTTCTGTAATTTATGTCAATTTTAATTCATCACAGAAATAAGTTGTTACCACTTAATTGCTCTTACTGTACAGCAAAGATGCTTATAATGAATGATGATAAGCAGGAACATGAATGAACAGTTGCCAGGCAACCAATAAATAAAGGTTCCAAATAGCATGACCTCTCTTTAAAGGATAAAGCTCTAATGGTAATTATTTTTCAAATCCATTTCAGTGCCAACTAAAATCATGTTTGCAGCACTAATCCTGGTCTTCCTCATACAAAATGTAACCAAATCTGTCATTTGACATATCACAGATAACAAATTAAACAGACTCAACCTGCTCTTTCAGATTATCGTCAATAGTTTGAGGATAGTGAACAGGTTAGACAATAAACTGGAATCAAAAACAGAGAAGTGAGAAAAATTAAAATAGGGTAATTAAAATAAAATTTTAAGTTACATTGTTACTTTATTGATCTTCAAAAAGCATCAACACAAAGTCCTCCAGTGTTCATCTCCACAAACACATCATTCAATAAAGTAGGATGACACAGACTTTAAAATACTGAAAACAGATGCAGTTTGAAATGTTTTAAAATCTATATAATACCACATTCTATCTTTATAAACTCTTACAACTCAGTCTTGCTGAGTGCATAAGCAGCACTGAGGTGCCTAGAGCAAGCACTGACCTTTTAGATGGATTCAAATAAAACTGACAAAGAGCAGCATAAATCTTAAACCAGTTAAAGAACACAGTATATCCACTCTGAAGAAACAATGAACGGTATTGCAGGAGTTTTGCATTATGCCTTCTGAATAAGGGAAGGGGGATTTCAGGCTTTTTTGGTGGGCTAATAAATTGTACTATATTGTAATAATACTACTTATTTTAGTAAGACCTCATGTCAGAAAACATTAGAAATACATGTTTTGGTAGGTTTACCTTGCACTACATAAGGTGATTACATAAATTTATTTATTTAACCGTTTTATTTCTTTTCTTTAGTAGAACTGAGAACCACTAATAGCTGTGATGCTTAAACACTAAACAGTCAAAACTTTGCAATAGGAAAATAAGATGAACTACAATTATAAACAAGTATTCCCTGTGCCTGAGGTCCAACAGACTATGTCAATTCCGAACTCATAAGAACTGGGATCATCTTTTCAATCTGTCTTTGAACAAAATAAATGCGACAGAATACATAAACTTCCCTGCAACATTAGTATCACAAAATAATCTCATACTTTACAGTAGGAAATTGATCTACTGAAATTTTCATTATCAGTAATTATTGTTTAAATTACAGCAGAGAATGCACTCTGCCAACTAGTTGTCTCCACATGTATTTCTATATATAAAATGAGAGCCACTTCATTATATAGTAGGTATTTGCCTCCTATGACACAAAAGTGTTCTATTGCCTATCTGATGCATAACTTTCCAATTATTTTCCTTATCTAGATATATCTGCTCATCAGAAACTTTTACAGAAGGTTTTCTATGTATCCGTATTTCCTCAATAATCAAACAGGAAATACACCACATTATATCTATATTTTTATTGACTAATATTTCACCCACTAACCACCTCCACCACCTCAATCAACAACTCCTTTCTATCCTAATAATCTCAGTTTGAACTTATTGTTCTAACAAAAAAACAATTTAGTTGATACCTAATGCAAGAGCGAGATTCAGAATTTGAATAACTGAGAATCATGCATACTGACTGCAACTAAAAACAATGCAGAAGAGCCTGTAAATTCCTTTTAGGACACATGGCACTATTTATACCGAAACCACCTTAATTGCTTCTCCATTATTTTGAGCTCGCATTTTAACAAATTACAAAAATATTGTGATGTGCTTACAAACCTGACAACTGAGCCCGCTAGTTGAAAAGTGTGTAAAAGTGATATTGGAGGATTTATTCCTTTTCAGTGACCAGCTGAAGAATTACACTGGTCTGGGTTTAAGTTTAAAAGATCCAAAGCCTGTGGAAGAAAGGTCATGCGTTACCATTCAGCAGAAGCTGGAGGATAACTGTAAAGTTTATTAACAATGAAACTCAGCCACTTATTATTACCATGGAGGAAACTGATAGCATTTTTCTTAAGTTTGTATTTCACTGTATTTTGTTCCACAACATGCTGTTTAACTGTCCCACCTCTGAAAATGAGAGGAGAGAAAAGACTATTTTTTTAAAGACCCGCTCACACTAAAACAAGAGTAATTTTAAGATCTCCCCTAGGGATTCAAATCTATACATTTAGCTTAGAAGAAGGAAAATAGAGCATAACTGCCAGCTTGAGGAGAGAGATGATGAAGCATGCTTGTGTGTCTAGCATTTCCCACATCACAGATAAGAATCAATGAAACTAGGTGCCATTCTAAAAGCACTTCTTTGCTCAACAAGCTTTATGCAGATACACAGCTGACACAATTGTTCACAGGAGTAAGTAGGCAGCATTAGAATCCCGAGATGAACCTTATTCTAGATTATGCTGATCCTGTCTTCTGACCAAGGTATTCTTGTTTCAGTAACCATTTTTTCTTTAACAAAATGGTGACATTGTTTATCAATCGCAGATTGAATATTTAATAGTAATTTAAATATACATGTGCTCATTATTTAAATATACACATACACAAATAACAGTAGAAGAAAAACTCACAGTATAATACCAGCTCAAACAAGCACAATATTATTGGTTTTAGGAAAACATATAGTCTATATGGATGATACCTGTGAAAGACCATCTACAGACACTGCCAATAACACACAAAGGAGTTACCTTTGAGCAACACAAGATATTATTACTGCAGAGAGGAACATGGAGAAGGAAGGGGGGGGGGGGGGGGGGGGAATTGATTGCTCTATCATTTTTTAGTAACAAATTATCTTGTGTGCACTTATTTCAATTTTACATCTACAATGTTCTTTTTAATAACTATTATTCTATTCACAATCTCACTGATGGACATTTTCCTCTGCTAGTATATCGAAATAGTTGAAAATAGTAGAAAAACGACATGGATAGACATTAGTGCACTTACTCATTGATATTATTGTTTTGGACCAATAGTTCAGCCATGAGAAGAGGGAGCTAACAGTGTAGTCCTTAGTTTTTCTTATGATATCAGAAAGCATCTCACAAAAATGCCACTGATTACCAGCAAACTTTGAAAATTCATGTTAAAATCTTCCTACCCATAAGACTATGTAAATCTTAAACTTCACCATGATTAAACTATCAGTTTACAATTCTCACTCATGCAGCTTTACCACAAAGCTCTCACTGACTCAAGAGTGCAAGTGTGCCCCTCCAAAGTTCCACACTCCATGATCTGAATCCTACTCAGCTACGTCTGTTACATGAAATACATACATGAATACATTTCAGGATTGACAACGTAGCTATCAATGGAAGCTTGAGGACTTCATGCATGTAGATGTTTGGTTAAAAGAAATTTTACCAAGGGACAACAACATTCTAAAGAACAGTAATGTTCATACAAACTTGTAAACTTTAGCCTTGTGTTTTTCTTTCGAAAGATAACAATATTATTTAATATCTTTGAGCTACAGTAATATATCCTAAAAATTGCCCTGGCTAACAAACCTGTATTGAAACAAACAAACCAAAAAATCTAACACTGCTAGATGGATTTTGCTTATCAATCAGGAATGTGGATTAAACAAGACAGAGTAAGAGAAAATAAATGATCTCCATATTTTATAATGTTCAACAGGTATTATCTGCATTTTATTTAGAGACAAGAAATAATTAAAAAAAAAAAAAAAATCTGCTTTCTAAGCAGATCCTAAGCATTTCTAAGCATCCTAAGCATTTGTTCAGTGACATTTCATTCAGCTAAACATACACCATTTCTTTCCTGAACCGTTCTTTATGTATTTATTCTTATTGCAATATGAAATATTTGTCATATTTTCACAATTTACTATCAACGGTTTCATGCACTTGTGCTGACACGGAGGACTGCATGGCACAATAGATACATGCTGTTGCCAAGTCCTTTGCCTCAAATTTCCCACGCTTTTAGTGTTTGCTGTTGCAAACAAAAAGAAAGTTGAATTCTCAATGCTATCCAAACAATGTGAACATGGAAATGGCTGTTCTTGGGCAAATCTCAGGTCCATTTAGCCCAGGACCATGCCACTGATAGCACTCAAAGGCAGTGGCCTAGGGAAAAGTCCCATATTTTAGGACATCTTTTGAATAGTAGAGTAATTCCCTGGAACACTCTCCTGGCTCCCAGCAATCTATGGCTCAAAGAATTAAATATGAAAAGAGACTGGGAGCACTGGCATATGATGACACACTTTGTTTCAGAAGGGCTGGGAGAAAGAACAGGAGATAGCATATTTTGAAAGGAACAAATACATGCCCTCGTCACACACACACACGCTACTCCATTCCACCCAACAGTGTTTCTTGCTCCTGATATTGCCTTTGCCCTCCAAATGTGGGTTTTTTCCATATGGAAGAGGTGCCAAAAATGAAAGTGTTTTCCTTCTTTCCTCATAAAACCTCCTTCTGACTGGAGTTGGCCTCCTGTTCATATTCCACTTGACTAAACCAATCTTTTTCTCCTCCCACACTAGCTCCATCTGCCGCCCGTCTCTCCAGCAGAGCCAGATGCCAGCAAAGCAGACTACTGTGGGAGGAGAAAGTTCTGTCGCTGGAATTTCTTCCCGATACCCTGCAGGGGGCCAGCCTGTGAAGCCTGGAGAGGATACAGAGAGCAACTTCCTCTCTTCCACACTGCTTTCCCCTGCTCATCAGTAAAGAAGGCAGCTGAGGACATGAGCAAAAGAAGGATAAAACGTCAACGTGCACTCTGAAATTTGTGACTTTAATATTTTTATAGCAAAAGCCTCACAATTGTACTCCAGACTCAAGCATGGTACACACCGCATGAACATGTAAGAAGACATGAGTCCTGCCCCAAAGAGCTTACAATCAAACAGAAAGCAGAGATGCACATTTGTGATTAAGAGCAAAGAAGAGTGACTAGAATGTAGCTGACAAAAGAAAAAAAGACTAGGATTTATAATCAGAAGAGATCTCAATGATGGAGCGAAAAGACAATACTTTCTGGAGTGATAAAAGTCAAAGTGAGAAGCTATGTATGTGTGTTGTTAAACTGAGAGGAGGATTGCATGTGGCAAGGGAAACTGCCTGTAGAGAGAGAAAGACTAGAACGAAAGCAGATAAGGGGAAAGAAAAAGTGATTTTTTTATACATTTGAGGTGATCTTGCATGAGGCAAGGAGAAAAGAAGTACAGGTAAGAACTTCAGGCAAAAAGGGAGACAGTCTAGGAACAGAGGAGCATATGCAAGAGAATCTTGCCAGAGACGGTAGCAAGAATGAATGTCACTGAGTGAGAACAAGAGCTCATATAAAACAAGCAAGTGTGCATATGTGCGAGACAGAGGAAAAGACACAGACTTCATCTCTCGGAGAGAAAGAATTGTGGGAACCCAGGAGAGGAAAAAGACTAGAAAGCAAGAAGTGAGGGTGGTGTATGGGTGTAGCAGAAAGTTTGGAGTGGGGCTGGCAGGACCGAGGAAAGTGAAGGAAACCAGGGATCTACAGAAAGCCAGAATTAAGTATTAGAAGTTGAAAGAGCACATATAAATTAAATAAACATAATAAGAAAGATGAAGAGGTTGAATAGACAAGGAAAGGAAGAGGGAAATACATCACACAAAAACATCAAGAAAAAAGGGCTCACAGTAGAACGAATGGAGTGACAGGAGGAAGAAAAAGGAGGAAAGAATATATGCAAAGATGACAAAGTCTGTAAAGAAACACAGTTAATAAAAAGCACTATGTAAAAACCTCCAACGGGAAAACTGGGAGTGTATGGAAGAGTGACTGGAAATGGATGTTCACTGAATTCTCACTGTCACTGTAAACTCTTAGGGTTTGCCCCATCTAAGTATCCCCACATTTTAATGTTTTTCACTTGGAAAAATTCTGGTTTTGGTCCTCCACACCCTTCAACTTTTGTGCTGTAGTTGCACCTTTATGCCGTTTGTTTCACTGTTTCTAGTGGCAACTCTTTTTGTTACATTTAAACGGAAAAAAGATCTTAATTTGTCAAACACTCTACCACACAGAACCGTGCCAACATCTCAAGTTTCCTTTCTCCTGTCCCCATAACGCTCTTTCATTCATTCTTCTTCACAAAAATAAAAATTATATATATTAAATTAAAAAGGGGAAAAAAAAAAAAAAAAAAAAAGTCTGGGGAAACTCAGCAATACAGCGGCATCTTAAGTCCAAGATATATTCACGGAGCCTTTCCTGAGCTGCGTGTACATAGTACGCCCAGGTTTCCTCTGTGCCCGGCGGAGGGTTTCCCGTCTCCCGCGGGCGCGGGCAGCGGGGGGGCGCGGGCTGCGCTCCAGCATCGCGCTTTGTGCTGCCGCGGGGAGCAGGGTCTCCGGCTGCAACGCATCCCTCGGGCGGGGGAACTCGGGGAGGGGAGCGAGCTACCGGCTGCTGGAAGGAAAGCCGGCACAGGCGTATGCCCCGGCTGCCGGAAGACATGGCTGGCCAGCTATTTGATTTGATTTAGGGGACATAAAAAAACAGGGAAGGGGGGAAAGGGACAGGGGGAAGCACACACACTCGCACACGCATTCGACTGATCTTACCTCCACATTGAAATACTGCTCCGCTTTGCACACTGTAGCACATAAAATCCAAAGGAAGGTTTGCAAGAAAAACACCCTGGAGTGAGACACGAAATCCAACCGGCTTCCAGTGCTGAATGCGAGTACGATCATAGTGAACTGTGCTTCAATGGATGGAAGATCTCTCTCTTTCTCTCTCTTTCTCTCTCTTTGCCTTAAACAAATACACAAACAAACCAAATCCCCCCCGTGTCGGTGAAGAGCCCGTAGCGCAGGTTCACCCACAGCAGGGGATGAGGAGGAGGAGGAGGAGGAGGAGGAGGAGGAGCAGACACTTCGCAGCACAGGCGGCGGCAGCGGCAGGGTCAGCTCTCGCTCATCCTCACCACCAGTCCCGTCAGGAGGGAATGTGGCGTCCGAGTGCAGCCGCAGCTCCTGCACGACTCCTCTCTGCCCAGCAGCAGCAACCGCCTCCCCGTGTCGTCCTCCTCCTCCTCCTCCTCCTCCTTCCTTCTCCTTCCTCCTCCCTCCTCCTCCTCCCTCCTCCTCCTCTTCTCCTCCTCTTCTCCTTCTCCTCCTCCGCCTCCTCCCGGGAAAGGCCGGCCTGGACGCTCGGCTCGGCTCGGCTCGGCTCGGCTCGGCTCGGCTCGGCTCGGCTCGGCTCGGCTCCCTGCCTTGCCTTGCCTCGCCTTGCCTCGCCCCCCGCCGCTCCCCTCCACTCCAGAATGTTCAGCCGGAACCCCCACAGCCCCGCCCCGTGGGCGTCCTAACGGCGACGGGCCCACGAGGCGGCCCTGCCGCGCCGCCGCCGTACGGCCGCGCTCGCCAGGCCGCCGGCCCGCTGCGCCCCGGGGGCAGCGCTCGGCCCTTCCTCACGCGAACGTACCGAACCAGCCGCACAAGCGCCAACCGCCCCCCGGGCCGCCTCAGGAGCGCTGTGGCCGCAGGTCGACGGGGGGGATTCTGCCCCTCTGCTCCGCTCTCGTGAGGCCTCACCTGCAGTGCTGTGTCCGGCTCTGGGGCTCCAACATCAGAGTGACATGGACCTGTCGGAGCGGGTCCAGAGGGGGCCACAGAGATGATCAGGGAGCTGGAGCACCTCCCTTATGAGGACAGGCTGAGAGAGTTGGTGGTGTTCAGCCTGGAGAAGAGAAGGCTCCAGGGAGAGCTTATAGCGGCCTTCCAGTGCTTAAAGAGGGCTACGGGAAAGATGGGGGAGACTCTTCATCAGGGAGCGTAGGGATGGGACAAAGGAGAACAGTTCTGAACTGAAGAGGACAGATTGAGACTCGGTATCAGGAAGGGATTCTTTGCTGTGAGGTGGTGAGGCACTGGCACAGGTTTCCCAGAGAAGCTGTGGCTGCCCCCTCCCTGGCAGTGTTCCAGGCCAGGTTGGACGGGGCTTTGAGCAACCTGGGCTAGTGAAGGTGTCCCTGCCCATGGCAGGGGGGTGGAACTAGATGGTCTTTAAGGCCCCTTCCAGCCCAAACCAGTCTATGGTGTCCGCCGGGGGAGCGGCCCCTCCCCTCCTCACGGAGAAGGGCCCAGGGCGACGTGAACGCCCCGGCGCTTCCCCCGCACCGCGGGTACCGGGGCATCGCCCCGTGCGCGCAACCCCCGGCCGGCGGGAGGGGGCAGCCCGGCGGGGGGGGCGGTGCGGGACGCACGCCGCTCCCGTTAAGCGACCGTGAAACGCCGCTCGGCGCGGCCTGCGGCAGCCGGGCGGCGCGGGGCGGCGCCGGAGGGGCGGGGGTCCCTCAGCCCCGCGTCCCCCTGCCGCCACCGAGGGGCCGCGGCCGCGCGGGCCGCCCCAGCGCCGCCGCAGCCCGGTTTAGCGGAGCGAGCCCCACCGGCGGCCCTGCGGCCGGGACACGTCTGTCGGCACGCAGGGGCACGGGCGGCGGCGAGGGCGGAGCGCGGACGGCGAGCGGCGAATGACAGTGGTCGGGCGGTGACTACGGCGGAGGGGAGGGAGGGAGGGAGGGAGGGAGGGAGGGAGGTGCCCGAACTGCAGCCCTCGGTGGGGAGGGACCGCGGCACAGGCCGTTGCGTGTGGCGGGGCGGTTTGTTCTTTCCGCGGCACGGAGGAAAATTCAAAGTCACTGGTGACAAAAGTTCACAGCCAGTGATATCTTGATAGTGTAGTTAACTCGAATATAAACAAGCCGGACAAAATCTGGGTATTGGGCTGATTGGAAATCTATTTCAGTGCGTCCAAATGTGTGGTGATATATTTAAGGGAAAACCGGGTGTGAAATACCTGTGGCGTAGACAAACTTTATGCTGGATACTGTGATGTTCAAAATGTCTCGTGGTTATGGCAGTGATTTTATGGTTAATGGCACACCTTATTCAGCCCTTTGATACGTTACCCAGTCAAAAGAAGGTGGGATGATCCACTAGTGAGACAAGCTGTTGCAATAATACATTCCGTCTAAAAAAAAAAAAAAAAGGGTGGGGGGGGGGAGGGGAAAAAAAAACCAACCAACACACAAAACAAAACCACACCACACCTTCCTGAAAAAAATAAGCCATTTTAAAATTCCAAGATTTAAAAATTGATCTTATTTTTGCTTGTTTGTTTATCAAACAGAAATGCAAAGATACTTGGTCATGATATGGAGCAGCCTGGAAGTAAAAGACTTACCTGCCAGATGAAATGTCCTTACTCAGATAATTGAGGTCAATGGCCAGAATTAAAACACATGCAGATTGGATGTATAAAATTTTGACAACAGCTCATAGCAGGACGTAGGAATGTAGTAGGTACTCCATCATTTGATATTTTAAGAGTAAGACAGTTATTTCTGAAGAACTCATGTTCTGACTAACCAAAAGTAATGTTTTTTAAGCAGAATTCCTTATGTGATATACTCTCTTCATGTTAACTGCTTGATCTTAAAAGCATTTTCTGTTCTTCAGACTGTTAGTAATGTGAATGATGAAATCATGAAATATAGAGCTGGCAGCGAGCTAGGAGGACCTGTTGGCATTTTGGTGGCCAGTATCGGAAGTAAAAATTGTCTTAACAAATTAGAGAAACGTCTTGGAACCATCGGGAGGAAATTTAATATTGTCAAATGCAAATTACATTTGGGAAAAAAAGTCAAAAAGTAAAATCAAAAGGATACCAGTAAGACAGCAGCACTTCAGAAAACAATCTGGGGGTTGTAATGGACTGTAAAAATTATGAGTCAGCAACGTACTACCATTAAAGAAAAAGACAAGACAGCCTTATTGAGGAGTATATTAATAGGTGTGCAGTACATCTGACAGGACAAATTATTTTTCTGCTAGGGATTGATAAAGCTAACTGTGTTTGGTCTCCACCTAAGGACAGTCCAGAGAAAAATAACAGAATATTAAAACATGTAGAAAGTAAG
Source organism: Athene noctua (assembly GCF_965140245.1). Taxonomy (NCBI): domain Eukaryota; kingdom Metazoa; phylum Chordata; class Aves; order Strigiformes; family Strigidae; genus Athene; species Athene noctua. The sequence goes on along the minus strand of NC_134038.1, from coordinate 29,214,579 downwards.
ATATATGTGTAAAAGTTGAAAGAACACTATTTGGTTTGAGAAGACTGGGAGTAAATGGTCTCTTTATATAAAAAGTGTTGCTGTGGAAAGAACAAAGATACTTCATTCTTTTGGGGTTTGAGATGAAAAAAAAAAAGGAAATGACTAAATTATTCAGAAAGTTCATATTCAATGTTAGACAAAACTTTCTAAAATGGGATGTTAGTAACATTTGCAACAAGATACCTAGTAGAAGTGTGGAATCTCTTCCATACATAGGTTTGATAGGCAAGAATATTATAGCTGTCCTCTCCCCATTCCTAGGGCAGTGTTACGAGATCTAGTAAACTTTTTTTACTTCTAGCATTTCTTTCTTTTTATTACTTTATGACTTAATCACTGTGACAGGTACAAAAGAAATACTAGCTTTATACTGTCCTTTTTGGTTTTCCTCTTCTACTAAGTGGCCTCCTTCTTGTTTGTGCCATCAGCAAACTCTAGCTCTATTTTTGCTGCTGTATTTTGTAGAGTCTGCCATTACTGTAGTACACCAAGGTGGAAAGAGAAATAGATAGGTTCCTGTAACTGGATTTTCATTCGTCTGTCAGGACTGCTGTGGCTATTTATTTTGAAAAGCGTGAGGCCGTGAATACGGCTACTTCCTTCCTTTACACCGTATCCATTAGAAGAAGGAAGAAGAAAAGCAATGTTATGAATAGAGAACAAAAACACCTGAGTACTTGTAAGCATGTGTGAGAGAGGGAGACCACATAGGTAAAGAAAGATTGATAAGGAAGGAGAGTAACAATGTGAATATGAGTGCCAAGGGAAGAGACGAGGCATATAAAGGATAGAGAAGATCTTTGAAGTGAAAAATATTCAGAAATGCTTGTGTGAGGGAAGAAACGCCAGCAATGCTGGGAAAGGGCTTTGAATATTTATGAGTAATCTGTGGGCAGGAACATACAGGAGTAGGGTCAGAACCTCATGGGATGTGTAAGAAGGTAAAAAAAAAAAATAATTTAAAACTCCATACAGAGGGCTGTTTGTAGATATGGGTGTATGGGATTATGAGAGAGATTAAAGAAAAGACAGAAAAAAAGCAACTAAGATGAAATCGTAAGTAAAGTAAAAAAGGAAGGAAGCAGAAGAACGCAATTGGAAAGAAATGGGAGCTATTTTTTGAAGTGTTTGAATGACTCAAATCATATACTTTATAAGTGTTTTGCAGATTTTTATCTTTACCAAATACCAATATGATTTTTCTGTTCTTGCCCATGGCAGTTACCAGCAGTAATTAATAAGCAGTGAGCAGGTTTGTAAGGAAGCAAAACTGAAAAACTGAGATTTCCATTTAATTTTAAAACTTTTAGCCTTTTTGAAAGGGAGGAAGATACCTGTCTCCTGTGCTCCAAACCAGCCCATTTACCCACTGAGTTTCTTAGATTCTGTAGAATATTTCTTTTGTGGATGACTATAGTCACGGGTTTACAATGGATGATTATCAGAAGCAGACATAGATGTCATACCTTCCCATGTCCAGCTTTGAACAGAGGGAGAAAATCTTCTGCTTTATTGTATATCTATTCTCAATGGAAATTCATAACGATAGTTAAAAAGTAAAAATATTACATGTTGTCCTTTCTGCATTTTGTGTTGCTTAGCTGCTGATAGTACCAGCTGGAACTTTTAAAGAGAAGAGCTTCATTACAAGATATAATAAACTGCAGAGATTGAGGGTAGATATCACATATCTCACACATCTATATTTATCTCGCACTACTATATTTAGTTCTGGCTTGGAAAAGATGTTCTAAACACCTAGACTTTTACTCATGGAATGAGACTTTCATAGATGTGTCCATATGAATTCTGTTGGACTATTTATTTGAAAGGTCCTACAGGACATGAAGGCAACAAACAAGTTTAAAAGTATAGGAGGGAATATTGCATTGAATATGTATTCCTGCCAGGATCACACTCATATTGTCTGTGTTCAGGTCTCTATGCTTCTTTATTTACACAAGGCTATCTGCTCAGGAAGTAGAACTGGCTTATACTGTAAGACAAGACACTTCACTGTCTTGTCTTACAGCCCCACCGATAGCTTTATAAAGAACCTATGTAAAGATAAAGATTAATGACAGTGTAATACCTCACACATAACTGTTCTAGGATCACATGAAAAATTTCTAAGATAAGTCAGTAATATTTCAGGATATTTTGGTTCATGTTTGGTTGCAATTCACAAAGAGACAGTGAAGTCAGAGAGGAAGAAAGTCTGAAGGTGTAAAAACTAAAAAATATGAAGTTATAAATTAAATTTCTAATCCATAGAGTCATAATATCATAGAATAGTGTAGGTTCAGTGAGACCTCTGTAAGTCATAAGGTCCAACTGTCTGCACAAAGCAGAGGCAACGCAGGTTAGGTTAATCTGGTGCTTGTTCAGGGAGTTATGAATGAAGTTAATCTAACCCAACCATCATTTCCTAGTCTGCAATATGATTTCTCTCAGGGAGCTATTTTGAGGGTAAATGTCTTCTGTGAGGCCTTTGTCAGGCCTTCAGTTATTTTGGTCTTTGTGGTGTCATCACCCATTTCAGCAAGTGGAGCAGGTATCTCCTAATCTCTAGAAGGCAGGAGAAGTGGCCAAGAGAACCGGATATAGAAAATATAATTATGTAGCTGAAGACTGAAAGAAATACATTTTAAAGAGAAAAAAGATACAATGGGAAGGAGAAATGGCTCCTCAAAGAAAACCATCGAGAAGTATGCAATAATAATAATAATTTTAAAAGTATTTTTTGATAATATTTTCATAAGAACATTTCTAGGAACATGAGTTAATATTGGGTTAGTGAAGAATAGATGAAAAAAATGCACTGAAGCATCCAAGTCCTTACTTACTCTGTTTAACTGTTCATATCAAACTTTATTTTCTCTATGACAATTTTCATGCTGTTGTTTTCTCTCCCACTTCTGATGTATTCTCTCCATGCTTTCTGATTTTTGGCTCAGTCTGCAGAGCAAGAGAGGACCATTCAAGCATCAAGTCCAACAGCAATTTCCCAACGTATATATCTCGCACTAAAGGCTTCCTTACAGCCAGATGTTTACGAGTGGTCCAGCTGTCCTTTGGACAGTGCTGGTGATTATTCACTGAATTCACAGTAGTGTCAGAATGGCAGTCTGATGATTGTTGTAAGGTCTTAACAATTTCTGTTAAATATTATCTCCTTCATTTATAAAAGGTGCCCTCTGTATAGATTTTATTAACAGCTAAGAGAAGAACACAATACATGAAACAGAAATAAATAATGCAGAGCAGTGACAGGTGAGTCTGACAGATTTGAGGAGGAAAACATGAGCAGTTCTGAGAGAATACCCTGTCATAACCTAATGTCTTGAAGAGTAGCATAGTCCTCTTAGAAATATTGAAGGGTTTGGTGAAGAAAGAAACAAACATGTGTCTGCATAAACACTATGTTTCAAAAGTGTGCAAAGGTCTACTCACTAGGGGACTTCTATAAGGTATATACAAAGGCCTCCATAACTCCATATCAAGTTGAATTTTAAATGGAAGGTTATTATCCCAGGTTTTGTGTTGCTCTAAGCTGGCTGGAAATTCCATAACAACATGGTTAAAATAGACCTTTTTAAAACTATTAGTTAACCTTCTCAAATTAACTGTACTTACAACCTGTGTCATTTATTGTCCACAGAAATAAATTTTATATTGTCTGTTTTCAGCATTCAACACACTATTTAGGTACCTTTTTTTTTTTTTCCTCATATGTTTACAACACAAATGAATGTCGGAAGTGTTATCTGGGGAAAAATAAGTTTTGGCAATTGGAGTTTGGGAGAAATAGCATTGCATTTGGCACTTGCAGAATAAACTTAGGACTGTGGAATTTCATAGATGGATTGGATGCATCTGGCAAAATGACTAGCAGTAATATAGATAGGAATGTTAACATTTAAATATCATTGGTGAGTTTGAGTTAATTCCCAGTGTCATTAATGAAATCACTGCATCTCTTAGATCTATTTTTCTGATTTTTCAGGAAAAAATTATTATACTTGGCATATAATTCAAGGATATCTTTATCATCATAGAATAATTTCTTATTTGTATTTACATGAATTAAAGTTTATGTTCTAAAAAAAAACCCCAGTTTGGCTGCTTTGGTAGCCCAAGAACTAGAGTCACTCCCCTGGAAAGCATCAGACACATATGACTTAACATTATTTTAGTTTATACCATTCATATATGAGACTGTGGATCAAGAAGAGCTGAGAGGAGAGTTTAGAGAAGAAAACCGCACTCTGTAAAGAGAGAGCAGTGTTAAGAATAGAAAATGTATTTTAAAAGGGCACAGTTGAAAATGTATTTGAAGAGGCCAGCCTGCAAGAATCAGGGGGGTTCACTCAAGGTTAAGATAATAGATTGCACCATTTCAGAATATTGATACACCCAAAGTGACAAATACCTACCAGTAATTCAAGTTATTCAAGTGACAGAGGAAAAAAATCTCACAGAGGGGGTTCAGTTTCTGTTTGTTTTCCCCATTTATTGACAACCTTTACTTCCATGTTAGGATTATCTTAGTATCCTTTTGCTATAACTGGTTAATTTTTTGTCATTTGGGAAATAGTGGCCAGGACTATAAAATAATGCATGTTCTCATGAGACTAATGTTAAGGTGCTATTTGCAATGTCAACTTTTTAACTTGGATGCTGATGGTCTAATAAGCAGCATTTAACATTTTTAGAAGTGTAGCTTTTAAGTGCAGGAATATTGAAGTGCGGGTGTGTTTTTATAAACCCACTTATCTGAAAGTTTAAAAAGTTGGGAAGATGAAGGGAAAGAAAGAGTCAGAAAATTAATTCTTTAAAACAGTAGGGTAGACAATTTTACCAGGGCTACACTATCTGAAAATGCATTGCACACCTTAAGGATCTTCTTGCACCTTATAGGTGATTTTTCCTATCTGGGGAATATAAATTTGGACCTCACTCCATTTTCCTCTGCCCAAGGTCCTCTGGCTAAACAACATTCAGTTCCTCTGTTTTTAACACAGAGAGATTAGGGAATGATTTTAAAGTAATTAATGAATCCTAAACCAAATTTTACCCTGTTAACTTTTTTCATCAGTCAAATTTCATGGCCATCCTGGCTGTTCTTTGCTATTCCAGTGGCAGTCATATCCTTAACAACAACAATTTTTTTAAAATTGCATAAAATATGTGAAAAGGGGTGAAGATGCTGGTGTAGATGTGATTGTTGGGAAGAGGAGGAAATGTCTTAGAATCTGATGGTCTGCCGCAAGATTACTGCAGCATTTCTGGTGGGGAGGACCTCATACAAAGAGGTACACTTCAAACCTATCTGTATATATGATTGCATTGTAGGTGTGTGTAGAACTACAAAAATAGATTTAAATTCATTTTATTTCTAGTGCTAGCAGACAGAGGTAAAGGAAAAAGATGGGAAGATGAAGTGGTGAGACACAGCTGAAGGTTATTAGCTTTGAAAATCTGTTTATACAGGGCTGCTGGTGACAGTGACATTGGCAAGAATGAGATAAGCAGTCCAGTTTTATATCTGTATTCTTGGAGGAACGCATAGAAAGTAGTTAGGTTATGGTGTGGACTTTTATAAAGTCTTACTGGTTCAGTTTGATGTGACCTGTATAACAGAGGCACAGAAACGTCACACAAAAACTACTGAAGATTTTTGCAACACTTCCCCGCCAGCTTCTGCTCTGTACAACGTTTGAGAACAAACACAGTCCTGGTCATTATAATGTTTTGTATTATCTTACTTTAAACAAGACACTATTTATATATTTTTAATGTATATAATTTTTAATCTTCCTTAATATAAGACATACAGGTTTTTATATCTTTTCACTGTCTTCCTATTGGAATTTTTCTGGTCTGCTCAATCTTTTTTTCTTCTAATTAACTTCTGTATTGCAAGACTTCATAAGGGCACAAGAACTGGCTGTAAAGTGTTTTCATATCATTAAGTGGGCTCCCAGTAGAGATCCTAAGCATATGTTCTTATTCATCCATAGCTGCAGAAGAGGCAGAACTATGCTGAGACCTTTAGCATGAGAGAGGCTTCCAAATAGTCCTCATACTTTCAGATTGAAATTTCAAGGTAACTTAACAGATTTGAACACCTAGTCCTCATTAATTTTTATGGGAATTGGACAAACCTATCCCACAGGCATATTTGAAAACACTAGGCTTACACTTCATCTATTTCATTGTCATGTGCTGGAAAGGATGAAATAAAAGTGAAAGAAAGTAAAAGCAGGAGAATTAGAGACTTGCTAATATAGAGTGTTATTTTTAATGTGCATTTACTGCTGTTTATTCAGTTGCTTATTCGTCATCTGAGATTTACACAGGGTTTACATAAATTGATTGATATTACAATTGCCCAACCTATTAACTGCTCTGAAAGCCTTTCTTACTGCTCATATTATTTAGTATTCTTACCACTGTTGCTGCGTCCAGTCATTCATGGTGAAAAATCACCTTCTTCGTATAGTGAATGAGCTTTATGAGGTGTGGGGCCTTTAGTAGATTTTCAAACCTTCACCTCTCGCTGGCCCAGAGGCAAACGAAAACATTTGTACCTTTAAAAAGTTTCTCACGTTTCATTAGAACATTCCTGTGTTTGTCAGGATGTGAAGAATTTCTGGAGCACAGAGGATGACAACAGCATCATTAGAAATCTATGGTTTTTTTCATTGCACCGCACATACTAAGGTTGCTATGCTGTGAGAATGTGTAGATATGTGCATGCACACATGCATATGTGTGTGAGAGAGATGGACACAAGGCAGAGCTCCAGATTATTTTAATAAATAGAATATAATGTCTAGTTTTTCATTACAACTCTCCAGAAAGCTGCCAGAAAGTAGAGAGAGAGGTGGAGTTCTGAGAAAAAGGCTTCTTGCTTTTCCCAGAGCCATACAGGTACTTCTCTTCAAACATATGATGTTCATCCATGTTTGGTATTGAATAAAATGTGTGTGAAAAGTAGGCATGATATGAGAACATATATGTACATATGGACTAACAGATATAATGGAGATTAGATCAAGTAAAAGAAATTTTCTCATTAATTATTTGAACAAGTTCCATTTTACCAACTCTTAACTGGAACCTCAAATCTGTAAGTACCATTTTTTATTAACCAAATAAGCGAGCTGTCTATTCTTTAATTATCATTACAATTTTGAGACCAGAGTTCATAAAATAATGTAGTTGGAAGTTTATTTATTTTTATGCTGGTTACGCTTCATTTTTTACTTAAATTATGTTGATACATTTGGTTTGGGTATTTAAGTGTGTAACTGTAAGCTTTGTAGTTGTTCTTCCTTAGACAATGTAGTTCTAAGCAAAGTTTATCACAGAAACATTCAAAAACTAAAATTTAAAGGTTAAAAATCTAAAATTCACACGGAGAAAATTTATATTCAAGCCATATAAATGATCAAAAGGAAATAGCTAATTTTAAATTTACATGAGGAATTCAAATACATCTGTAAGTATATGATCACACAGATATACAGGGACCATAAATAATAATCAGATGACTTATGAAACTAAGCAGGCTCATACAACACTTAGAAAATTCCAGTAAGTGTTCTGCAAATAACCTATGAATTAAAAATTATATTCTGAAAAATTCAGCTCTAAAAATTGTGACATACATAGATGCATTTCCAGCATTCAGGTGAGGATTCAGGTCAATGTGCTGTAGACTGATACTTTGTTTTCAATTGAACTAACTTTTACTACCAAAGGACCTGTATCAGGAAATCTATATTTGACCTAAATAATTTCCTTTACCACAGTGCAACCAAATACTTTGCTAATGCGTAAGAGAACAGATTAATGTAAATTTGACAAGAGAAACACTAACAACTTTGAAAACTAAATATTGTTTTAATTTTTATAATATGACTTTCAGGTAAATGTAAAGTCTATGGAGCTTAGGTCTTCCGTCTAACAAAATTACTTCAGTATTCAAAAGTGGTTCTGGTATGTAATAAGGGCACTTTTTCATATGGCACTTTACAAATACTTAATAAAATATAAGCTTTTTTCCTAATCATGCCGTACAGTTCCTTGGATTCTTATTAACTTTTTCCCTTTTAAATAATGATATAGGTAACATGGCTTGCCAACATATGCCACATATTCTTAACTTTTTTCTTTAAAGTAGTATCACTAGATACTTTTCCAACCCTCAGGAATTTCAGGTTACTTGATAGTACTTCATACAATGACATCTGGCATCATAGTATTGAACTGGCAATTTGGAATATCATATTTTCCTACCTTCTAGTAGAATCAAAACAGTTCACTTTTTCAAGATTTGATGGTTCAGCTCCCAAATTTATGTAACTGTTTGCTCTGTATATTTTAGTTGAATGCTCGATTCCCCACCAAAGCACTTTGTTGCCATGACAAAACAAATACTTCTATTTCACTTGGTACATTCACCAATCAGTTTAGTATATTTTTGTCATGGAGGGCACCAGTGATTTAAGTGTGGAAATGTGAGACAATGCATGACTGGGTGATGAAAAAAATTCCTTTCTAAAGGTACTAGTTTTAGAAATCTATCTCCTTGTAAAATTATATGATAGTATACTGCTACAGTCTAGATTAAATTACCAGGAGAGGTTGAAAAAATATCGACAAAGTTCAGTTTTCAGTAGTTTTGTGTCAAAAAACTGTCTGTCCCAGTTGACCCATTGAGGGAAAGAGCTTCTCTGAAGATCTGTTCCATATTTTCATTAATGGTTTAAACAATGGAGAGCATAGCTGTACAATTTACAAATGACACAGTATTTGTGGAGTTAGCAAGTATTCTGAAGATCAGTGTATGGCAGTGAGAAGATCCCAAATCTGTTTAAATTTGATGATGACAAATACAGGTACCATGCTTGGAAAAGATGTTATATGGGCAAATACAAAAGGAGGAAGAGCAATGCATGAAAGACTTCAGAAAATTATAGATGTGCCATAATCTGCGGGAGCTATGGACTTGCACACAACCAGTATGATCAAGCAATGCCAATTTATTGAAGATAAGCAAGCCCTTCTATAGCTTTCTCCTGTGCATGCAAATGGTACATGGTACAATCCTTACGATTGGATAGTTAGCATTGTCCACCCTCTTCAAGCCTTCTTGCGATTGGATAATAGGTGCCACACTCAATGTCTTTCTCCACCCAACCCATCTCCTGGAATTGTTTCTTTGCTGAGTGCTTTGTCCTGTGTCGTTGTCATGTCCTTGCTGAGGCATGCACATGTGCAGGATGTCATGTCCATAACATGTCCATTATCTCCCAATAATAATCTGAATTAAGGTTTATATGATGTTGCCAAAAAAGGTAAATGTCATTCTGGGAATGGTTCATGGCAAACTGACAGCTCTGAGTAATACTTTTTCTTCCTTCCTCAGCCTTGACAAGGCTTCAGCTAGGAGTTTAGGTTTGGGCACCATTCTCTAAAAAAAAAAAAAAAAACCAAACAAAAAAAAAAAAAAAAAAAAAAAAACCAAAGGGAGCAACAAAGTGATCAGAGAGTACAAAGTATATGAGAAGAGCTTTTGTCTTGGACTGAAAATTAGCTATGTATAGCCTAGAAAGGAAAACAGTGCAGAGGACATTGTAGCAATATCTATGAAACTGTACAGGTATCATGAAAGGAATACACTGATCCACCATCCCTGGGGGATAAACTTGACTTAATTTAAAACCAAGACATTTAGTTTAGATGTATTTTTTACTTGATGTAATAGTATGTAAATATTGGAAGAGGATACTTAGGAAGGTGTTTTGCCAGTTATTAGGCCTAGCATAAAGGACACAGCCAGCATAAAGAGAAACCAATAACCAAATTGCATTTGATACAAAAGGGTCAGTACATGGGTGAGCACTGGGGGGACAAACAAGTCAGTCAGATTATACATAATCAACATCAATCCCACTGACCCCAACAACGACACTGCACAGCCAACAATGGGTGGAATAAATGGTGAAATGCAATTTCCCCATAGAAGGGATGGGAGACAACTGAGTCAACAAACCAAACACATAAGACCAAGGAAGACACATACTAAATCTCTACACAGCCCACATTCACAAAAGCCAGACCTGACTAGAGCCCAGTCCCAGGGAGGCAGGAGGTCCTTCCCCAACAGGGAACTCTGCAAAGTGCCTCCACCTCACAGACAGACACTGCCCCTGCCTGCAAGTGGTCCCGGCTTTTATCCCTCAGTGGGACACCTGACCTTTGCTTACTTAATGCAGACACCTGGGCTCATTTACTCAATGGCTCTGTCTGCAAGGCCGGCACCACCCTGGAGGGAAGCCTAAAGGTAAACTCACCCCGGCTTTGTGAAGGGCTGTGGGAATCACCCATATGTCAACCTTAATTTGGGGCTTGGGGTTGAAACCCCAGCATTTCAGAAGGTCATGAAAGTTTTAAAAATAAGAATGTTTGAAGTTAGTCCTGCCTTAAAGCAGAGTAGATTAGCCAAATGACCCACCCATTGAATTATCTTTGTAATGAATTATGGGTAAATAATGCAATCAACATTAAACCCAGCAAATTTATATTTGATCTGAACTTAAGTATGTATAGACATATTTTTCACTTGTTCCACTCCTTGAGAATGAATATATGACGGAGAAATATTTGCATTTCTTCAGTTCATGAAATTGACATTTATTTGTTAAAGAGAATTTTGTTGGTTTTGAGTTTTTTTTTCAGGAAAGATCCTCACATGATGGGAAGTTTTGTGAGCTTTTGTGGAACACATTATCATGCTGACTAATGAGACTACTCTTTGAAACACTAGTATTTCTCTCCTTTCATTTTTGCTAGCAGATGATATATTTTTCCCTAGCTCTTGGAACTAAAAGCTTTTAATTTAATGATTAAAAATATACTTGCTTGGAATAGTATGAGCTTCCGTTCTGAGAATTTGATGACAATAATATGATTGTGATGTAATTACAGCATGTATAGCTTTGGGAAGTGATGTCATTTTCAGAAACCCTTAGCTCCTTGTAATAGTTACAGTCAGTACAGTCTCCAAACTTGCCTTTACTGATGGGAAAACGTTAAGGTTTGTTTGGACCCCATGCAGATGCCAATAATATGACTGTATCTAACTTTTAAGGCGTCTTGTTGCCCTTTTCAAATAATGAACTTGAGGATCCTGAATTGTTAAAAATACTAACCACAACAGCTTATTTTCTAGATCACTTTCCCTATATTGGTAGATGAATGAGATAAGTAAGATTAAGTGTTTCTGGTACATGAATGTAGGTAGCCTCTTCTACTCTTCTAGCATTTTTGTTTGGTTTTGGTTTGTTGGTTTTTGGTTGGTTGGTTGTTTTTTGTTTTTTTTTTTTCCCCAGGCGTAAATGCCACTTGCCATTTGGAGGGAGAATAATGCAAGAGCAGAATAACTTCTGAACCTTGGTCCACCGTACTGAAGATCACCCTGATATTAATGCCACTGTAAAGGGATCATTTCAAGACGAGCAGTGATACTGCTCACCATATTATTCTTCTGCTTGCTGTTTGCTGTAATAAGCTGTGTGTCTTATTCAGCCTAAATGTCTACAGCCAGGAGGCCTATTGACTTAGTTTCAGTAATGAAGACAGGAAGAAGAAGAAAGCAACTCTGAGCATGTAGTGCCTTATAAACAACTCACAGTCTGTATGGCTCGAAACTTTTCACATGAGTAGAGCAATAGACAGTATGAGACAGGAAAACAAAATATGACACCAGTACTGTTTAGACAACAGAGTAAGGCATTTAAGGTCATGACCTTGTGTTAAGTAACCTACTCTTTATGCAAATAATTCTAATTAAAGTAAGCTGGTGAATACAGGGAATTATTTCTGTAAGGTGGGGTTTTTGTTTTTTTTTTTTTTTTAATTAATTCACTTCAACATTGCATTTTTTGGTTGTGTTTGTCTATGAATATTCTAGTGAATGCGAATGTGAATGCAGGATTGTACTTATCAGTTAGTTATTTTTAAGAAATAATTCATTTAAAGGAAATGCCTGAGAATGTTTAGGGAAGATGAGTCTTGTACCTCTAAAAAAACCTAGTCATGGCAATTCAAATGCTTTGCCATTGGAAACCTCGTCAGCTGCAAGTAAATGTAAAACAAACAAAAAAATGTCTTAGGAATGAGATAACCCCTTTTAAAATGTGTGAGGATACTAATGCCATTCTTTAGTGCCACCTCTCCTCCTTTGAGTTATTATCTGGAACAAAGCTGGAGCAGCTCCCGAGACTTTATTTCTGTGGCCCCTTGTTAAAGTCTTTTACTTGTAATTTCCTTGGAGTGAAAGGGAATATATATATATATATATATATATATATATATATATATATATTTTTGTTTTTTTTCCCCCATGTTTCTGGTCTCTTCTTACCATATTAATTCATTTTACTCAAAGAACTTACAACTGTTCCCACTTCGTACTGCTCTAAGGTGGGGACAACCCTCTGATGAGTACATGTGAAGGGCAAAATTCTTTGGGTCTCTTTTCCATTTACACAGTCTCCTCAGAAGTCCCATCTTAAAACCATGTATACCACTTCACTAAGTTGGTGAAAATGAATTTGCTCTGTGATTTTTACTACTTAAAGAAATGAAACTAACTCTGGTTATCCTGCATCTATCATATCTGGGTCACCAACATTTAAGATGAAGATAAATAATGTAGTCATTACACAATTTTATTTTATTTTTTTTTTCCCTCAGCTGTGTTGCTATCCTTTTTCACTGCTGCTTCCATATGGACTCTGATCAGTTATATAATTAGTTGTGTGCCAGACCGATTTGAAACTTTGGCTTCCTTTACTCTCAGATACTTCTGATAATTTTACTTTATATCTAATTGCATGTGGGACTCCTGCATAGTGTAACAGAATGCTTCAGGAAGAGTTTCACTAATAGTAGATTGTAAATCCTAGTTTTTCCAGCTATACAAATTCTGCATTGCATTCCTACAAGTAGGTCATTGGTAAAACTAAGTCTACCGTTCATGCTACTCCTCCTTTTGCTGGTAGAAGATGTGATCAGTTACCTAAAGAGCTTAAATTATTTGTAAGAGAGTAAAGAGGAAGGAAAGCAAAAGAATAAAGTGATGGCAAAAAATCATAAAACAGAGAAGCAGCAGAGAGGTAGAACATGAGCTTACAATTTCTGATACATCCCTGAAGAATATCAGCCTTCTCAGGCATCACTGTCTTTCACTATTTCCTGTTAATGTGTCTGCCTGTTCCCTCATTTTTTTGAAAGACATTATCACTTTTGTGGTGAATGAAAAAACACTATCTCTTCCCTGTTCAGAGTGGTAGGTTGTGTTTCTGACATCCACCTGAAGGCCATAATAAGGAAAGAGCAGAGCAGAAAAGTACAAAAGCAACAAGGAAAAAGACAATGAGTGATTAAAAAATTATGAGTCAAGCTGAATGGGGGAATATCCTTTTCAGATGTAGAGAAGAGATTGATTATATGTGTTAAGGATGAAATATCAATGCACCTAAGAGAAAGCAGAAAAATACCATCTGAGAATATCATGACTGGAGCAGTGGAACAAAGAAATAATGAAGTAATACAGTGAGATCAAGAAGTGGAACTATGAGGCTATTACTCCTTGACTGAATTGGGAGAAAATATCTTTAGTCTGGAAATTGCCAGGAATATGTTGAAACAGCAAGGGCAAAATTACTAGGTAATAAAGAAAACAGGTTTTGACTCCTTATAAGAAAAATGGTTAAATCCTCGGTCCACTGAAATTCAAAGGGAGGTCTGTCATATCTGGGTATGAATTCACCTGGTGTATTGAATATTTGGCTTTATACTTTTCTGTATTTTGAAGTTTATCTCCTGTGCCTCTTCTATTAAGAGAAATATCTTGGATAATTACTCAAGCAGTACAGACTTTTATTCTTCAAAGTATCCACTATATACCAGTTATGGCCTTGAGATAATAAGGATTTTTTGAGAGGCAGGGGAAAGAGAGACCTTGTAAGTACGAAAAGATGTGGAAAGGGTAACAACAGACAAAGGAGCATGTTGCCTGTGTATTAAAATAAAAGAATACATGCAGTTTAATGTAAGATGTCAAACTATGCATTTTGGGGAAAGGAAAAGAAGATAGGTCAACTAATGAAGTAAGTGTTTCTCTTTCAGTTACACTAACAAATAAACGATACAAAGGACAAAACAATGTAGCCCACTGGGATCAAGCAGACTCTGTATCAGCATTATCTGACATATCCAAATAAAAATTACTTTGTTTCTTATGCTATAAATAAGTTAAAGTAGAATCTTTCTATGAGATAAATGTATATATTTCTTCCTAGAGGATTTCATATCAGGTTAATTAATATAAAACCACAGATCTAATGGGAAGTGCCTACAATAAATTTTCATTTGAAGTTGGCTGTCTCAAGATCTCATAAAACTAGTCCTTGACTCTTATTCACAAATACTGCCATAAATATGGATTCTGTCAACCTCATTCATAGTCAATCCTAAAATTTCGTAGGATTTTATGAATTTCTTAACAAGATAAGCACAATTCAGTAAGAATGGCAAATTGATTCTTTAATGTAAGGAATCCACCTTAGTGACTTTTTTGATATAATGTAATCACAGAATCATCTAGGTTGGAAAAGACTTTGAAGATCATCCAGTCCAACCATTAACCTAACATTGACAGTTCCCAACTACACCAGATCCCTCAGCGCCATGTCAGCTCTACTCTTGAACACCTCCAGGGATGGGGACTCCACCACCTCCCTAGGCAGCCCATTCCAACGCCTAACAACCCGTTCTGTAAAGAAATGCTTCCCCACACCTAGTCTAAACCTTCCCTGGCACAACTTGAGGCCATTACCTCTTGTCCTATTGCATACAATTTGGTTAAAGAGACTCATCCCCAGCTCTCTGCAACCTCCTTTCAGGGAGCTGTAGAGGGCGATGAGGTCTCCCCTCAGCCTCCTCTTCTCCAGACTAAACACCCCCAGTTCCCTCAGCTGCTCCTCGTACAACTTGTGCTCCAGACCCTTCACCATGCTAGATCACAGTTAATTATGACCACCCAAATGCTTGCTTGCTTTCAGGAACTGCACAGTGTTTTATAGTTGGTCTGACCCCAGCAATAGCACAGGGATGGAACTGTGTGCATGGCTGACACACATCTCTCCACTCACCTTGCTCAGTCTTGGAAGCAATGTGTATGATACCATATATCAATATGATGATAACTGTATTGTGGAGCACTTGAACTGATCAATATTTTATTATGGCAGAGGCAAAGCACCCTCTTGCTGGATTCCATTTCCTTGCATTCTTCTCCAAGGATGTAACGTATACAGTATCTGCCCACTCTTTCACCACTAGGTTAATGTTGTGCACTTCCCCCGCTCCCAGAAGTTAACTCCCAGGTAGGCACCAAATCATCCAAGGATGATTTGTGTTTGCCTAATTTTAGATTTCAGCTGTGGAAGCCTCTTCTTTCACAGTTCTTTTGACTTCTGTTGGGGATCCCAATGTATTTTTCACCGAAATCATCAGTTGCTGTGAAAATATAGTTGGCAAGTTATGCAATCTGAAAACAAATTTTAAACTCTAGATACAATGACATTGTTAAAAAGGGTTTAAAATCTCTGAAATGTGTTTATCAGTGAAAGGTAATTTTAATTAATGTATTAAGCCTGTGTATGAAGAAGTAGAATAATACCAGATTAGAAGACATTCAGAAGCAATAAATATGTCGTAGGAAAATTTATGTATAATTCTGTATGAGTGATGTGTAGAGGTCCTCTTTGCCCTTAAAACTCAGAAACATTAAACATGATCTGTAAAATTCAAGGAAATATAAATCTGTGCTTAATTTACTGATACTGGATGTAAACTTGTTAGGGAAAAAATCTTAATTTATTCACCTGTTTTCCAGGGAGCAGCAAGAGCTCAACTGGTTCATTGAAGAGGATGAGCCAAGAGTTCAGAGCAGGTACAACACAAGCAGAGTGGTGTCCTCTCTGACAAAGGCACAGCCCTACTGCATCAGGGCAGGGTGATGAGAGGGACAGGGTCCATCAGCAGTCCCAGATAAAATGAGATAATGAGTCGTGGTCCGGGTGAGCCCAGGGATCCCCTCAGGAGTGACAGGAGACAGGGCTGGAACGGCTGCTACAGCATAGGCACAAGGTCTGGCCAGGAACTGCTCAAACCAGGACAGCAGGAGGCAGGTCTGGGCTCAGGGACACCTACAGTGTAACTCAGGGCAACTCTGGCTGTCCAAGCATGAGTTTGAATTAAACCCTTGTGCCCACAGGCAGAGCAGGTGTGTGAAGGTCCAGGTGAGGCTGCTTAGGGTAGGTAAAGCCTGTTAATGCACTTGGGGCCCTGACACTGTAAATCCAAAGTAATCCCATTCACTTCAAAGCATAAGCAATGGAATTTATAGTAATCAGTCTCTCTCAGTCAAGCTTTCAAGCTCACTATGTGCTAAGAAATGGTTTAGAAAAATAATGAGTCATTTAATAAATATTTATGTTGCACCTTATTGTGTGAAATAAGTCTTGTTGATGGACTCCGAATATTAAAACAACACCCACTGGATGTTTAAAACAGATTAAATGCTGCAACATGTAAATTAATGACATTTGTAAAGCCATGTTTTACTCACATTAATCTGTATTTCATAAAGGTTCAGACACATCTCAGAGGCTTTCACTGATTTCTGTTCTAAATAAAAAAATATAAAATAGAATTCATTTTAGATATAAAGACCACATTTACACACATTTGAAGGGGTCTAACTATGCAGATTGATGCTCTTACAATGGCAAGGTTCATTAAACAATACTTTTAGAAGTCAACGAGTTAAGTACTTACTCTAGTGGGTTCTTTTTAAGCTCTATTTACATTTTGCTCACCTTAACTATCTTTATTAGACCTGTCCCTTCAAGTCTAATCTTTATAATGTCATCCAAAAACCTGTTATATTCTGCACGTACCCTGATAATTCTCTAACATAATTCTGACTATATTTGTGTGTGTGTGCATTTTAGTGCTTACCTTTCTTTTTGCTTTGAGTAGAACATTATCAAAGGCTTGCTCTCTGTCCCCAACAGAAGCCATGCAAGTTTGACATGCTGACTAATTCCAGAAATTTAACCAAGCATTGAAGCTACAATAAAACAAGAATAATGTCTGAGAGTGGTTGAGACTGATTAATACACATACTGCAATGCTGAAATGACAGTCACCCACTCATTCTGATTGTAGGGTTTAGGACTTTGTTGGTCATGCTATACTTCCTTGGTCAGTACCACTGCTAGGTAGGTTTTGAACTTTGTTGCAACAGACTTTACTCATTGAATGTAGTAAAAGAATTTTCCTGTCTTCCAATATAGTTTACATTTTATAATCCCAAACACATACCTTGCAAAAAGTAACTCAGGATATTTTTCAATCAAGGATATTTTCTGGTTCAGACTCACTATTGTATGTTGCAGAACATATGTTTTTTAAAATGTTTTCAGGATAATTTATACATTTGCAAATAAATAAGTCCACTAGAGGGCAATAACATTGCTAATCTAGCTGAAATAACATTTCAGTTGATTAAAATATTTAAGTGAATAAGGAAAGGCTCAGGAAATCATGTAATTGACAGGGTTTCTGTACTGACTTCAGGCTGGGAAAACTGCTTGTCCTACTTCTTCAGTTCTTCTATTCCAGGCATACAAACTAACACCCAGGGTAGACATCTTCAGATGCGCTGACCCTCTATTCCATGAAGAGAAAAGGGAATGTCAAAAGGCCAATTTTGTAAGTAAAGGACTCCAGGAACTCTATTTTCCCAGGTAATTTGACATGAAATGTACCCCTTCAGTCTTTAGCCTGAACAGTAACCACAGGTTCCACTAGTTAAAATGTCCTTTACTTATATAAAGAAGTTGGCAAAGTAAAATAGTTGTAAAATCATCAACAATTTCAGGCTTATTTAGAAAGTCCCATCCTGACCTTACAGAAGGAAAACGTGATTAAAGAATGGTAGAAGAGATAGAAGAGTAGTTAGGAGTCACTTTCTAAAATGTTTTGACTGGAAGGAATGGCAGAAAGAAAATACCTGAAGGGAAGAGACTGAGACCATATTATTCTATGTCCACTCATCTTCCCCACCTTATTCCTCAGAGATTTTCTGGGGCTATCTATCATGGATGTTTCACATCTGATTAAATGAGTAGTAATTTCTACAGTAAGTGAGAGTATCATTTTAACTCATTTACAAAATATCTGAGATCTGTTTTGCTTTACCTTTCTGATGCAAATCTAGGTAATACAGAAAGTATATGAAAATTATTAATACAGTGCAATTTCAAATGTATACTGGATAAATTGTAATGAGAGATTCAGACATATTGCAGGAATATTTATAACGGTCTGCTCATTTGTCTTGCTAGATAAGTGTAATGCAAAACTGCCCATACTGATATGAAAGTTTTGGTGGAATCACATACACACTTAAATCATTTGCAAAATACAGAAAAACATACAGATCTTATCATCAAACTATATCATTTATATAATTAATTCATATATCAATTACATAAACAAGCTAGGATAAAAAAGTGGAAAAAACATCAGTAAATTAACTTTTGACTATGTGCAAATTAAGTGTAGAAATTAATTATTATTGATGTGTGAATAATTTGCAGTAAGTTTATTTATAGGGTCAATATCTCCTATTTTTTTCCCCGAATATTCATAAACATAGAATTTGAACACATTTAAATCATTGTTGAAGCAGTGTTAGGCTCCTATATTCTCATTCTCACCATTGCTTAGCTGAACTCTGTGAAGGTGCAGTTCTGATAAAACTCAACATAACTGAGATTAAAACAGAGTGAAAACTAGGTATTACTGGTTTCCAGTGAACTTTATTGAGAGAATACATTTTTAACAAAGAATTACTGTATGAATTAAGAAAATCTAGAAACTCTATAAAGATAGCCAATAGTCACTGGAGTGCAATGACTAACAAAAGTTTTTAAACAGCCTATTTGTGTTCTTCACCTAGAAATTTCTACTTTGCTGCTTATTACCACAAAACATGCTTCTGTACTTTAGCATGTACATGTAGCATATGGTCCTCTATTGCCATGGTAAAAAATAATTTTCTTTAGGTTTTGTTACCATAATAAGTGATATATTACCTGTTTTCTTCATAACTGAGGAAGAGAAGCAGCAAATGAGGTCTTTGTAAACAATCCCAATGCGCTCATCAAGACTTAATGACCTGCAGAGAACTTTTTTATTCCCTGCATGGTTGTCTGTGGTCTACAAAAAGTAAAACCTTAAAAAGAAATCCTGAAAATAAATGATCTTCATTTCTTCATGGGTACTTTGAAGACCTTCCAAACTCAAGAACTCTGACAACTCTGTTGCAGATTTAATTCCAAACAGAGCCTTCCATAGCAAAATATTGCTAGCCTGTTTGGAAAAAGTTGAACCACATTTAACAGAGAAAAACAGAACTAAATCTGGATAGTTTATAAAGGTTATACATAATTTTGCCTAAGTGCTATTCAATGCTATTACAACAAAATTATCCCCTCCATAGTGTGCTTTGCTACAAGGAAAAATTGCCATTACCTGTGAATCCTGGGACCAGCAGCTGAGGAAAGTTGAAGAAATATTACTCAGTAGTTGTGGCATTAAGCATTAGGTCTATCAGAGGTCTATGGCCTTTCAGACAAAACATGGGTAGGAAATAAATATGAAGAAAATAAGACAACATGAACAAAAAAGCATATTTCAGAATATTCTTCTGAAAAAATGATTAAGTTAATACTAGGGATCAAAAAATTCAGCTGACATATGTTCAGTTATAAAACCAAATTTGCAGATTTATTTGAACAATTAAAGTAGAAATAAAGGTCTCCTTTTAAATTTCACCCCAGTATTAACGTGGTTTTAATGATATGTCTACTTACTATATACACATGCACTTACGTGTAAAGTCTGAAATGGTTTAAGGAAATAATAAACATACATATGAAATTATAGGTAAATTAGTTTAAATGGAAATATGTTCCAGATGCCAAAGGAGATGCTGGTAAAATGCCTGGGATGTGACGTCAAAGAAGATGAGTAAATGGGGTTTAGTAGCAGCATTGAATTAATCCTGAAGATAAAGTAGCATTGATATATGCTCCAGGATGAATTCACACAGGAAACTGTAAACTAGATGTATGGGGGAATATATTCTGCTTGAGCCTTGTCTCTGGCACAGCATAGTTTTTTCCTTCTGCTGACTTCCTTGTGATCTGGAAGCAAGAGAAATGGAATATGAAACCATTTTTTCCTTTTGCCTGGATAAATGTTTAGATAAATCCACAATCTCTCTCTTTTTTCCCAAGATGTACAGTGTTGGGAATTCAGTTTTCCCAAAATATACAGTACTGGTCCTGCAAGATTATGATATCTGCATCAACTTTGATTTATCCTAATCTCCTCTAGGTAGTATGTATGCCAGGAAAAAAACAACACATCTAAATAATAAAACTCAAACTAGTAAGCCTAGAAGGTTTTTATCTCCAGAATATCCAAGTGAAGTTTTGATGCAATAATCTTGCAGGAAAGTCATCTATTCTACATAGTGCATTGAACATTGTTGGCAGGGCCCCAAGGGCACCACCAGCCCCAGCTGCCCCTGCTCAGTCCCCCCAGAGCTCCCCCACCCTGCCTATGGCCCAGGGCCCCCTTTCAGCCCCCCAGGGCTGTCAGCTCCCTGCACCAACAACACTGCAGTAGTGCTGGTCTCCAGCTCCCCACAGCCCTGTCCTGC